>NC_054486.1:66996861-67299891 GCF_017639515.1 Carcharodon carcharias
CGTGAATTTGTGTTTGGAAGTTCATTTCCAAATCAGATAGACACCAAAGTTATGAACAGTCTGCTTAAACCTCAGGCAGCTCCCAGGGAGAGGAATGGAGTCATTCACTAGCTAATGGAATTTATAGTGGGCACTGAAAACAAAAGCTTTAATTTTCCTAATATTTAGCCGGTGGACATTTCTGCTCGCCAAGTACTTGATGTCAGACAAACAGTGTGACATATAAATCAATGGAGGAGTCGAGAGTGGTGGTACTGAGGTAGAACTGGATGTCGTCAAATTGCATGTTGTACCTGTTATGTTTTTGGATCATTGTGGAGGTGAAGAGAATAGATCCTTTATGGGGGAGTTCCCAAGGTAACTGCAGGATAGGAAGATAAGTCATTTACAGGTGATTTTTTTGGGGGGGTACAAGTGGATAGATAAGAATGGAGCCAAGCAAGTGCAGTCCCATCTACCTGACTGGATGATGGAGGAGAGGTGCAATGTTGTTTTGTGGTTATTATGACACAGCTGATAGTAAAGGCTGAGTTTTTCAAATCCCAAAGGGAAACTTGAAACAACCTAGTTTTGCAATTTGTATGTTTTGAGATGCAGTAGTAATAAGACCACTGAGTCTCAAGAGGTTTTTTATAAAACTAAATTAAACATTTATTAAGACAAGAATTATTGTAAGCACATACATATGTCTACAAAATTATTATAATAGCTACAAAAATCCCCTAGTTAATCTGACTCTCAGCTACGCCTCCATTAAGGCAACAGTAAAACACAGATTTAAACAGACCCCTGGCAAAGCACACTCTGGACAGTCGCATTCAAAAAGAGTTTCTTTCAGCTCTGGGTCCTTGCAGACAGCGGCTTGAGGCTTACAGGCTGGAGGCTTTAGATCTTAGAATCCCTTCACCTTTTATCAACAGCCTTCTCTTCCTTTATACATGTTTTTGAATGCAAATTCTCATTGTATCACTTGGTTTTTTGAACTTTAACTCTTCTAACAATAAAACCCTTTCATAAAATCAATTTTATTAGTAAGCTTTGGAAAAAGTAAACACATTGTTTGGCTTCTTCAAGCAAGGTGATATTTCACCCATTCTTTTGAATGGTTTATTTAAAAATGCAAATTTCCGCCTTTACACTTCACCTTGTAATTTACCTAATTAACATTTCAAACCTACTTCTTTTCTATACATCAAAGCTTCTAGACCGGCTGACATTAATCCACTAAAGACACGCGCGCACGCACACTACAAAACTCTATTTTAAAATAATTTCCAATAACATTATAGATGTTCTTATATCTTCTTGACAGTAGTCCAGAAAAAAATAACGATTGTGCACAACACATTTAATTTTAGTCCACCTAAATAAAAATACATCTAGCACACATTTTGTTTGTCAAAATTCAGATGTAAATATCTCATGATTTGCTCAAATTTCAGACTACTAATCTATCAATCCGATTAAATCATTTGGGGCGGGTGGGGACACAAAAAAATCGGTTTGGCATTGGGTCACGTGTAGGTATCTAGAAAGCCAACAATGGATGACACCAAACACAGGGTGGTAAAGATAGAGGCAACTAAGGTCTAGTGTGACAATGAGCATTGATCCATCTTAGAGTATTACATTTGTGACTCAATTATCTGCAGATGATTGAGAGGCAATGCCAAAGACTGAGAGTGCCTGGGAAGGCAGTCACTGACCTGTGTTCTCTCCTTCAAGATGACCTGTGGCCCCTTGGACTGGAAGGGAGCATACTGTCTGTGGCCCCTTCCAGGGCCTCACAGGGACCATGTGCGGTATCTCACAGGCAGTCGCACATTGCTGAAGCAGAAAGGTTGCCACCTCACTATTTAAAAGGGCCAGAGACTTGCTGCACCAGTACAGATCCAGAGAGCCAGGCCACAAATTTATTGGTCTTTGGTCCAATTGTGGGTTTCCCACAGGTGCAGTGTGTAATCAACTGTACGCATGTGGCAATCGGAGCTCCCTGGAATCAACCTGCAACCTTCACAAATAGAAAACCAATTAATGTACAATGGTCTGCAACCACTGGAAATGTATCCTCCAGATATGTGCTCGGTTCCCAGTGAGCTGTCGTAATGCATATATTCTTCGCAACTCCTACAGCTGTTCAAGACCTTTGCACGCCTGGAGGGTTGGATCCTGGGTGATGGGCTTTCCACTCAAAACCTGCTATGACACCAGTCAGAAATCCTCAAGCTCCAGTGGAAGAGCAGTACAATGGCTCCCATGGTTTCACAAGGGCTACAGTAGAACAGACCATCGGAATGCTGAAAATGAAGTTCTGCTGCCTGGACTGCTCTAGCAGAGCACGTATGTGCCTCAGGGATTATAGCAGCCTGTTGCGCACTGCACTACCTTATGCAACAGACATAGAGGAACCACACTCCTTATCGAATGAGGATGTATCAGAACACACAGGCCTGCATGTTGGTCTTTCAGAATTGGATACCAAGGCCATGGAGAGATGTGTGAAGGAGGCCCATGAGTCCCTCATTCTCAACAGGTTTCAGCAAGCATGAAGTCCTTGAAAACCAATTGGCGCTAAGCCTTACACCCATGTGACCTTTGCATATCCACCCAACATCAAATCACCAATGATGCAGACAAGCCAATCCATTCTTACCACCCAATCATTGAGTTGTCAGTATTTATTCATCCATACAGGATTGCCACTTATCATGCAAGTAATCGCCCTGCTAAGCAAATCCCACCAACAAAACCATCCATAAACATGAATAAAGTGTATAATATTTAATCACAAACTAACAAAGGCTGCAATTTAATGTTGGAACACCCATACCACATCTTTGTGTGACTATAAGCTCTTGCATTTATGCTTACAGTCACTATGATGTGTGTGACTCCAACATATGCAGCTGAGGAGGAGGCAGGCTGCTGAGTGCAATCCTGTGTTGTCTGAAATGACCTTAGCAGCCATCCTGTGGTTGCCTAAGGCCTGCAGAGCCTGACATGCTGAGGGGCTACTGCACGGGTACAGATGCATTCTCTTTGGCCTCGCCTACTGGATGCACTGGCAAAGGGGAAGAGGATAGGCTGCTGACTGTCGGAGTGTCCTGAGAGGAAGTGCCTGAAAATTTGGCTGGCGTTCCTCCTCCATCTCTGTGAGCGATGGCACCTCCCTGATTACTGGCAGAGGAGTGTCTGACATAAGGATGCTCACACCTGCAGAGGAGGCAGCAGTGGAGTTGGCCAGACAGCGGGTTAGACAGGCAACTGCAGATGGCGAAGGAGTGCCAACCTCTGGAGGGAAGCCCAGGCACATCGCGTCCACCTCTCGCCTTGCCACCACTGCATAGAGCCCATGGCCAGAGTGATGGCGCACAGGTCTGAACACATAACTGGCATCCACTGAGTGGTCTGCTGAATCTGGTTGTTCTTGATAATCGCCAACCTCTCCATGGAGGGAGTCAAGCACTTGCCCACCTGAGTCTTGGGAGAACTCATGGCCTGGGTGTCCCTGCATGTCTGCACAATGCCTCTGGCAGCTCTGCCAGATGTTCCTCTGCCTGTCTCTGCATCTCCCATAAGTTTCTTGTGGCTGTGACTAGAGTTCCTTCATCAGCCTGGAGCTCAGCATGTGCCTGGCCTCCATCAGTGTTCCAACTATCAGGCCATAGCCTCCATCAGCTGCACCAGTGTGTCTATGATGTGCTTACCAGAATTGACCCCTGATTCTAAACATGATCGCATAACTACCGAGATGACTATATCTGCACTGGTGGGGGGTACAGGTAAAAGTGTGGTAGTGCACCCTCAGGCTTTGACAACCTCCTCCTTAGAGGTTGACTAGAGGAGCATAGATAATGGAGCAGGCCGTCCCTCCAGAATGAGAGGATCTGCATTGGAGAACAGAAAGAAATAGGTTTGCCTTATTTACAATCCCTCTTCTCGTCGCTCTGTTACACATGTCTGCTTTCTGCCAGGTAGTTAGCACCAAGCTCGAGGCCTTCTCACTCCCATCTCTCTGCACTCCTTCGCCATCTGCGGTTGCCCATCCAACCTGCTGTCTGGCCAACTCCACTGCTGCCTCTTCTGCAGGTGTGAGCATCCTTATGTCAGACACTGCTCCACAACTTTACACGTTCTTTGGCATTGGGTGCCATTTTCCCCTGCAGACATAAGGGGCGAATGAGTCTCGGCTCAATGGACAATTTAACCCCCTTATCAGCAAACCCTTGTGACAGACAATGGGACCCCTGAGTAACCTGCCCATGCTCCCATTCTCGTGCCACTTGTACAACAATGGGATTCTGTAGACTCTGACCCACATATGTCCAGGTCTAATAATGTATCTATTGCTGTGTTTTACACTGTACTCTACTGCCTGCCCAGTCCGTCCCCTCACTGGAAGACATTGTTTGTTGCCCTCATGAGAGCCACATAGATCTCATGTCACTATTCTGCTTGCCCTGGTGGTGCAGAACATGTCATCATCCCTTTTCCTGCATTGGGCGCAGGTTGATGCTGTTTGTGGGGAAGTGCATCTCATGCTGTTCTCTTGACTGCTAGGAGAACCTGCAAGGAGGCATCCCTGAAATGTGGGACCACGCATTGTCTGCTCTTAGACATTTTCCAGCTGAAGGTTGAGGTCGAGGTGATGCTCCTGGGGGTCAATAGAAGGAAGGCTGAGGTTGAGGTTATGTTCCTGGGGTTTGTCTCAGCCGATGCCACACCAATGCTAATTAGTGCATATCCGGGTGCTGCTTAAAAATAGCATCTGGGCCTCCAGTCCTGTCAGCTGACAGTGGGTTCAGTGGCTTCCTGCCCATCCCTACCATGTTATTGGCCAGGTCCTGGCCTAGGCATATTTTATTGGCTGGACAGCCATTCGCACCGCAACTGGGTGTTCCTTTTGCTTCAAGGTCCACTGTCAAGACCCATGCCGGGAGATCTAAATTCTGCCCACTATCTGGAAATGTGTCGTTCCTCAGGCTACAATAATGTTTGTCAGTTTATTGCATCTGCTCTGAAAATAAGCAGAGGCATAAACTTTAGTACTGAGAACATTTCATGGGTAAATTATTTTCAATTGCTTATTTTATTAATTTCAGTGGGAAGTTGGCTCAGAGAAGAGTTATAAGAACATGTGTACTTTGGTTACTTTATACTAAGAATTTAAAATAAAATTTTAGATTATTTATCTTTTCTCATTGCAAACTACAAAGTGTTTTTCTTGAATTTGTTTTCTAATATCTTGAAAATGAAATGGAATTAGAATTTTAAATCTTTTTAATTGATTTATTTCATGGGAAGATTATTCCAGTGAACTTTTTAACAAGATGGACTAATGGTTACAGCCCTTGTAATTTATTTTGTTTATCATGAATTTGCAACAAAATTGTTCACCGATTTAATTATCCGACTGGAGAATGAAGGAAACCTTGTCTTTTTTCCCAGAACCAAACAATTATTTCATTACCTCTGCACAGAAATCCTAGAAACTTTTCTGTCCAAACTGTTCCTAAGGAGATGTGCAATCCACCATCACTTTCACACTTAAACACCTTTATCTGCTTACAGTCGCATAACAAAGCACACAAGATAAGCCATGCAGCTCATTCTGCTATTCAGCAAGATTATGACTGAACTCATAACCTTTGTCTGTTGGATAATTTGTTTCTGTTGGATTATTCATTCTGATATCTTGATACCCAAACTATTAATATCCTGAGATTGGTGATAGTTGTCCCTTCTTTGTAGGTGGTCAGAGATCAAATCAGCCATTGCACAGTCAAACTGCGCCAAACAACTGGCCTGATGGAATACTGCTTGGAGGTAATTAAGGAGAATGACCCCAGTGGCTTTTTACAGGTCAGTGTGTAATTGTCAGTGCTCCCATATTACTGATTATACTATTCAATGATATTCAGCAATTTGCATAGGATCCCCTGATTTTGTTCCTGTCTGTTGCAACTAGATATAGCAAGTGCTTGGAGAATTGCTAAATTATCCATACATCAATATGGCCTCATGGCTCACATAATGGAAGCCTTTTTGCCTTTGATTTTTGTCTCTATATTAAAACCAATACGCAGAAATAATTTCATTAATTTGTGTACTTATTTATGTGTATCAAAATGTGTGGATTTTTTACTTCTAACATTTTTGAAAAATGCACATTGTTTGATTTAATTCTGGCCTCACTATTGACAACTAATAGAAGCTACAATAACTAAGACTGAACAAAAAGTAATCATATTCTAAAATTCTTGCCTCAAAACTCTGAAAGACACAGTTGTGCGCCCAATTTCAACTTAAAATATATTATGGAAAATAAGAGATTCTTATAGTATTTTTGAAGTCTGGCGTTGTAGCTCTAATGACATGCATATCACTTGGGGATGTGAGTATAATTCTGACTGGTTAAGTTTGTTTACAGATATCAGATGCTTTAATAAGGCGCGTACACTTTATTGATGAACAGTGGGGAAAAGGCATACTGCAACCTCGCATGAATACTGACTTTGATTTAACACTGGACAATGCATCACTGCTACAAACTATCCTTCAGTTGGACTTCGTACAGATGAAAGGTAGGGATCAGTCCATGGAGATGTGGGCCAGGATTTTCGAAGGGCCACGGGGTCGGGACCTGGCGCAGGCAGGCTTTGAAAATCGTGATCCTGGAGGTCGTCTCTGGCAAGGTAGAGGGGATTGTGCTTGCTGCCAGCTAATGGCCCTTTAACCTTTTTAAGGTGTTTGTTAAGGGCCCTGCCAATTCCTGAATGCCGCTTTCAAAATTTTTCTCTAGCAAACCCAAGCAGTTCTGTCAGGTTCACTGCAGGACCCAAATAAATTTCTCTGCTGTTGTCTTGGAATCAAATCTGCGTGGCCAACTATCGTTGGCATGATTGCTGGTTCTTACCTTGTCATGCAAGACTGCTATCTGCCTTGGTCCACCTCCATAGCCTTCCCAGAAGCTGCCTGCTCTAATTGGCAAGACAGCAGCATTTCCCCCCCACCTCCCCCACCAAGCATGGCTGCTGTCTTTGCCATTGGTACCAGGCAGGCAGCACCCATTTCCTGGAGGCGCTTGACACCTCTAATTTTGGGCTGCAAGCTCAATTCCTGGTCAATTAGGCCATTTGCATTTAAAAATCACATTCCAGTCAAGATCCCACATTGAAAATCCAGCCCACGATCTGCGCATAAACTTTTTTTTGGCTAGATAAACCAACTATGGTTTCCAAAACAAATATAACTTGGTCAGGAAATTGATTGATTATAGCTATTAACTCATCTCTATGGTTTCTCCCTCAGTTTCCATACTTTTGCAAAGAATACACTTGTCATCTTAATGTGATTACATGCCATAATTTTAATTTTATCAGTAATGACTTTTAGAGTAAAGGAGGTGAATAACAGGTAGAATGGCAACCTGTGCTCTTGGACAGCAACAGAACATTTACTTAAAATTTTGAGGTTGGGAGGAGGAAGGGACGGCATTTCTTGTGCTCAGAAGAATCAAAAGGGAATATTTCAACAGAAGATTTTTAGACCTGCAACCCGTTTCTTAAAATAGTTTACCGCTATGGAGGTTTTTAAATGTGCTCATCTACATGAAGGTGATAGCACATCTTGGGACTCAGGTGCTGATCGGATTCTGATACACACTAAAGCCAAACTGGGAGGCCATTTTAGTCTACCTGGGCTTTGTAATAGATGTGATACAACTCCTGTCTAAGTTTCCTTATGTCCGGAGTGTGCCATAGGAGAGAGTCCATACTGTACCACAGTGTAATTCATCATAAAAATAATTATTAAATGAATATTAATAATTAGTCAAAAATATACAAGTAACAATGAGGCAGATACAGAGTGCAGTATTGTTAAGTGTGCATTGTGTGAACATTGTAATCACATATACTCATGACTTGGAAAATCTACTGGATTCCAAAAATAGCCTTTTTAACCTATTACATATCCCTAATGTTTGTTTTTTTGCTATGACTTATTGCCATATTACTGTTAGAAGCTGCTGTAATTAATTTGTCCAAACCCTCTTACAGTTGGGGTATCTTGCCTCAGGTTAATAAAATTAATTGAGATTTTTTCTTTTATGAAATAACTGACTGTAAATCAGATTTTTCGTAAATTTATTTGTTCACAACTGTCTTTCTAATTTTATGACTATCTGTAATTTAATCCTTTTCATTTGCAAGAACTTGAAAACTTGATGAAAATTTCAGCCAAAGTTACAGACTCTTAAAGGAAAAGTATTCCAATATTTTTGAATGGCTCAACAAGTGTAATTGGAAAAAAAATGTTTCATATAGACTTCGTTTTTTTTAACTAGTAATATAAACATTACTGATTATATATGTGATGTTGAAGGTTGATGTCGGAGCTAATTTGACATTATTTGCTCCTTTTTAGTTAAGGGCTGTATTTAGAATTGTAGCTAGGAGATCAAAATAAAAGGAATCTTTCTTGAGGACTGTATTAGCAGGTGGGAGTTAAATGGCCATTTGAAAGGAATGCATTATGGAATAAAGTGTGAGCATGGTAAGAAATTCAATAATTGAAATTAAGCTTCCTACCTTGCATCTGCAGCAACCCAGGCCAAGATTTTCACCCCCAGGTCAGGTGTGCAGAGTCAGGAGATTTCTGGGGTCTGCAAACCCAACCTTTAAAAATGTCCACCTGTGGGTCAGGTGTTTGGTCAGGAGCTGGGGAGGGTGGTGGATGTGGGCTGAAATAGGATTCAGGGTGGGCAACCCCAGAACAGGTGTGAAGGCGGGCTGGGCGCAAGGTCTGCCTCCGTGCTCCGGCACCGTGTTTAAATAAATAAAAGATTTTTTAAAATAATCAAACAAAAAAAAATCCCTCACAAACTTCCTGTGTCCCATCCATGCCAACCATGCCCCCTCCCCCCCACCACCCTTTTTCCACAACCACCTCCATGTCAATTCACCTAGTATCCCTGCACAGTTTCTTGACAGCTTAGACAATTCCTGGACAGTTCCCTTGACAGCTGGACAGTTCCAATGAATTTGTGCATAAAAACTGCACAATCATGTTTAATTTTCAACAAGGGCGCCTTAGTTCTCCCGATTGTGTCCCAGGACCCTATCCATATGGGCACCTTACCTCTTCAAAGGGGTACCCTGGCTATCCAAAGAATTCGCCAAGTTCAGACCTCCTCCTATCTGGTCTGTTCTGTGCACTCCAGGATTCATGCAGCTAGAGTTCAAAAATCCCAATTCAGTAGAGGAAACTGGTGATTTAAATGGCCAGCTGCCTCCGTGATTCCATCCCAAATTCGCACAAGGATTCAGGGGCGGGACTTAGAAATTTCGGCCATTCCTGGGATTTTCACCTTGTCGTGGCAAAAATCTGGGCCTCAGTGTAAGCTTTGTAGATTTATTGGGACCAGTCACCAGGAAGACTTTTCCCCACTGATTCTTCCTGATGGCTTGTCTCAGAAAAACTGCAAATTTATATTTGAAGCTGGCGCCAGGTGCATGAGATCAACAATCAGGGAACATTGGCACAAAGCACCCCTCTTAGGTCCACATAAATGCGGCTTTATTCATTGGTGGAGTACTTTGGTTTGACCAATAGGCTTGGGTAATGAGCTGTACCTGCAAGGGAAAGGAGGGGGAAGGGTTTGACTTTTCTGTATAAGTATTATGTAGATTGAATAACAAAGGACAGTTTCAGGAATCATGATGACCCCAGCCCTACTGAATGAATTGAGCACAGGCAGAGGTTGACTGGGCAATTACATTAAGGTTCATGAGCTTTGCACACAGGTTCAAAGATATTGCATAATGAGTGAAACCATAAAGTTAGTGATGTGAAGTATAATTTAAGTGCTGATATGTTTCACATTGACATCACACTGCTTAATTCTTCAATTTGGCTCAATATTTTATCAAGCACAGCATCTATTTCAGTGATTTTTTTTTCATTTTGAATCCTTATGAACTTTAAAGCTTAAGTCTTACTTTTTTATACTTTACTGCATGAATCCTCTTCAGGTAGAATATTTATTCTGGATTTCTACTACCTTGTGCGTGGGAAATATGCTTCCTGCTTTTACATGTTAATGGCATGGATCTAATTTTAAAATTATGCTCCCTCGTTCTGGATTCCCCCACCAGGTGAAATGCCTTCCCTAGCCTAACAAATTCCTTTATCATTTTAAGCACCTCAGTTAGATCAAGAAGCATGACACCATCCAGAATAAAGCAACCCGCTTGATTGGCACCCTATCCACAACCTTAAACATACACTCCCTCCACCACCGATGTGGTGTATACCATCTTCAAAATGCACTGCAGCAACTCACCAAGGTTCCCTCAACAGCACCTTCCAAAACCGCAACCTCTACTTCCGAGAAAGCCAAAAGCAGCAGATTTATGGGAGCACCTACAAGTTCCCCTCCAAGTCACACACCATCCTGACATTGATCTATATCACCATTCCTTCACTATTGCTTGGTCAAAATCCCATAACTTCCTTCCTAACAGCGCTGTGGGTGTTCCTACACCACATGAACTGCAGCGGTTCAAGAAGGCAACTCATTGCCACCTTTTCAAAAGCAATTCGGGCTGGGTAATAAATGACACCCACTTCCCATGAATGAATGAGTAAAACAAAATCACCCCTCAACTTCCTAAGCTTACTATAAGAAACACAGAAAACGCTGGAAAACTCAAGGTCTGACAGCATCTGTGGCGAGAGAAACAAAGTTGACGTTTCGAGTCCATATGACCCTCTAGGGGGTCATACAGACTTGAAACGTCAACTGTTTCTCTCTCCACAGATGCTGTCAGACCTTCTGAGTTTTTCAAGCATTTTCTGTGTTCGTTTCAGATTTCCAACATCCACAATATTTTGCTTCTAAACTTACTATTGCATTTGTGTTTCAGTACTGTGAATCCTTTTGACTTCATGATTTCTTGAGCTTCCTTTTTATCAAAAGTACCATTCATAAAATCTATACGAAAGTGTAAAGACAGTTATGCAAAACAAATTGATTTATTTTGTCGAAAGTAATCCATCTTCAGTAAACTCTTACCCTAATGTAAAGTTTGAAATTATTAAAAGGAACATTTAGAAATACATAAATTCTCAAAAGAGGGAGCTGGTGATGAATGACAGGACTGCCTTAATATTTGGGATCATCATGAATTCTTTGCTGACACTTAATAAGCACCTGGATCTTCCACAATTACAGTTTGAACTTTTAAATTTTAAAATCTCCAAATAGATCTGAATTAAAAATTGAAAGTTATTAACCCATAGGACAAGGCTACGGGCCAAGTGCTGGAAAATGAGATTAGAGTAGATTAGAGCCTTGATGACCGGCACAGACATGATGGGCCAAAGGGACTTGTTCCATGCTGTAAAAACTCTATGACTCTATCTGCTTGCGGTAACGAATACAGTATCTGAAATTTGAAACAATTAATTAATGGTGGTGCTTGGCTCTCTTCTATAACAAAAGATTTTTTAAAATATGGCAGCTGACCTGCACATCATGTTAGATTAGGATTAACTAAATTAGATGCAGATTAATTTTTCAAAAGAAATTCCAAGAAATAGTTCAATTCTCGAATTAAAAGCTTCTCCGTAGGCCTTTTTACATACATTTATATCAGTAACCATGTGCTATTCTTTCAGTATAAAAGATCTATAATTCACTGGTTCTCCAAAGAGTGAGTTAGGTCTCTCTTGTTGAGGGCTGCAAAATAGAATTGGAATGTCTTGCCATCTTTTGCATTTTTTTTAAAATGAGCAGTCGTTTTAAGTGAAATCTGAATGCATGCCATAGAGCTATATTTTCTGGCTGTAAAATACATTTTTTCACTGGTATGATTTATGGAATAGTGAGAATAATGCCCATCGAAATAAGAACAGTGCAGTTGGTTGGTTTCTAATTTACAGTCCCGAGTACAGGTTTTAAAAATCAAATATTAGGGTTTTATAATGATGAGCTCTAGCTTTTTGCAGTTGCTGTAAGTTTTTACAAAATATGACCAAATGAATAACACAAAGGGCTTAGCCAGGCATCCAAAGAAGAACTGTAATTCTGCCAAGGTTGTTACTTGTAGTCACCTCCAAGCACACATGACATACATAGTACAACAATTGATCAGATATTACTGAGTCTGCAAAAATTACTGTAACCATCAGCACTGTGGATCTTTTTCTCTGACTCCTGCAATTCCAACAGCTTAAATATGGCCTAATGGTCCTCTGGCTAAACTCCAGCCGGTAAGTCAATTGCCATGTTGAGAATAGTTATTTGCAATTTTCCAGAAGCAACAGTTACACTCATTTCTGCTTAGTTCCCTCTCCAGTGCCATCAGCCCCAATCCTGCAGCTGGAAGAATGTTGTACTCGCAACAACAGTGCTACGTTGTCCTGGAAACAGCCACCACTCTCGTTAGTTCAAGTAGAAGGCTACATTCTAGAACTAGATGATGGAAATGGCGGCCAATTTAGAGTAAGTCTTGCAGAATGCAATCATGGATGAAAATAATTGAGAACCAAGGAGATGTGTGATATCCTTTTTCTTTTGAAGAAGGCAAAGTGCTTTCCTGACACACTGCATGCAGAGGAGGTGTGTTTGAATGTGAAGCAGTATTTGCAATGAATGTAAACTATATTTGCTTCTTTCGATTTTATGCCCTCATCATTATAAAGTTACATAGATTGAGGCTTTTTGCTAATGGTAATGTTGAACTGAAGCCTAGGAAATCATTTAGACTGATGTAATTGAACATTATTATACCTTCTTCATTGGACTCTGGAAAATAACCCGATTGATGTGATTTACATAGATGAGTAGCTTTGCACGTTACACAGCAACATCAAAATAGTGCTACATTTTCCTAACTTGGATTAGGCACCCAGAGCCAGAAAAGATATGTTATTCTATGAGAATGGTAGCTGCTTAGGAAGCTGCTTTTTGCAACAATGACTATTCCTGAAAAGTAGGTCTTCACTTTGAGGGAAGACTCCTGCAACTGTAATTGCAAAGTTGTTTTTGTGTAAAAAAATTATCTAATTTAAGTTAAACGCTGTAAAATAACAGCAAAGTGCAAATTCAATGTTGAAAGTGAATTTGACTTATTCAAATCTTTTTTCAGAATTTCTAGGTACTGAAGTATTTTATACTGAAAATTCACATTCTCCCATCAGCATTCTTCTAAAGCATCCAAAGTATAAATTAAATTTAACAAAGTGAAACGTGATGAGATTTCCATTTTAAGGAGCATTGAATTTGTTCGAAAATTAACGTGCAAAGGTTGCTCCATTACCATGATACTTAGAACCATGTAATGGCAAAATGTAAGTTTCCCCCACTGTGAAACCATCATTGGGATGTATCCATCGAACAAATGCGCAAAACTCCCTTCAGCCCATTCATGTAAATCAAATAACAATCGTTACTAAAGTATGGCTGAGAAAGGGCTTAATTAGAATTCTATTAACAGAATATGAAGTGTTTTGTTCTGCAACTTTATATTTTTATGAAAATAAATTACTATAACCATGTGAAAAGAGATTCATTAAACCCACATGTTAATTAGATATTAGTTAGTCAGTAGGATAATAAATATCATTACCTTGAGCTATCTCTCACTTGCACCTTACCTTCATGATCTCTGTCCCTGTTTGGGTTTAGCTAAAATCATGTAGAACCTGTATTTTGAAGCTATTTGTCAGCATTTCAGAATTTAAGTCAGTATGTAAACATTTATGATACAGACACATACATGGAATACAAAACTTACAGAAGAAATTTGGAAACAGAAGAGCAAACTTGAGTTTTTTTTCATGAAAGCTTTTGATGTTGGACATATATTCACACTTTATATAGTGATCTTAGTTGCTTCCCTCTAGAAAGGCCAGTGAAACTATACAATTCTTTGATTTGGTAAAGTATAATATAGGAAAAGTTGGGTTTTTTGAAATAAACACACGAAATGTTGGAATACTCAGCAAGACAGGCAGCATCTGTAGAAAGAGAAAACTTTTTTTTGAAACCTGATTGGATTAACAGCAATTACTTTGGTTCTCTTCTCTCTTCCACATGTAATCAAATGCTTTTTGTAGTTCCAATATCAGAACTAAAATCTGAAATTGCTTCCTATAACTAGTTGTTAATGGTTTTTGTCTCCACTTCTGTTTTTTTATGTAACTTTATATTGTAACATCTCAACTGTTGATTATTGTTGAGCTATTGTTTTTTGTTTGTTTCTTTGATGTGGTAGTTTTACCCAATTGGAAAAGGTCCAAATGCGTCATTTTCAGATGCCTGAAGCACCATTGCTTTTTGTTGGACATGATTGTAGGTACATTTTATTTTGTAAAGGTGTTCGAAATAACGTGAGATCCTGTTCGCGCATGTACATCCAGTTCGTCCGCCATGTTGCAAAGCACAAGACTGTGGGATTTATCCAACTATTTAAGAAAAATGCTGCTATTTTTGTGCAAATTTTTTAGAGTTCTTTTTTGAAGAAAGACAATGAAAGAAACACAGAACTGAGAACCTGAAGATTCCAGCAACATCCTTGCAACTCAGAGTTGGAGCAATGCCGACCCCATGGGGAGGCAATAACTCAGCGGGCAGTGTGAAGCGCAAGCCGCCAAAAAAAAGACTCTAGCAGCCAGCTCCACAGTCAGGTGGGAAAATTAAAGTCAAAGCTGCCGGACCCAAGAAGTCAGAGACAGAAAAGGACTATTGATTGTCACAGGGAATGCTTGGAAGCAATGTTCCTAGAGTCAAGAGAGGAAAACAAGCACCTGAAAACTCTGGTTGAAGCTCTGTGTGCCAATAATTATGCCGGTAGTGGCAGCTGTGGTAGTACCAGTGGGAGTGCAAGTGAGTCACATCAGACAGGAAGAAGTCATCACACTCAAGCAGGCCCACATGAAGACTTGGCTGATTATTAGCAATACTCTTGACTCAATAAGCTAAGATGTCTATGCTGAACAGGAAAATGGGAGCACTGATTATGATGAGTATGATTATGTCATACACTCAAGCAGAGCAGTTACTGGAGCAGTAGTTTCAGATTCTGATGAATCACCTGATACTAGGTCTAAACCTAGTGCTTTGCTAGTCAAAGATGGACCACCCATGATAAATCAGTTGGCTGTTGGTGACAAAACTACAAAACAACATGAAAACAAACCAATTGGCTTTGCATCCAGATTTGTACCCCCCTCTGAGGAGGATAGGCACTGAGTGATGAACGTGTGGGGAGTGTGAGTGTTCTTCTTACGAGTCCTTTTGAGGAGAAGTATATGTTGGAAACATGCCAGAAGTACCTCAAGCCAGGCAACTGCAATTCCCAAACTTGAATCACTTGGTCCGCAGTTTGGACATGGAACTTCAGAGGTGCCAAAGGCTCCTTATGAAGGGGATCACAGCTTTCTTGAAATCTACAAATGACAGTACCCTTAATGAAACCCAGCAGGAAGCTACTGCTCTGCGAGCCAATGCCAGCGTCGAGCTGAACCAACTCAGGAAAGACCTAATAAAGCCTGATCACAACTCAAGATGCACACATCTGTGCAAGCCAAGTGTAAAGACAACACAGTGGTTGTTCAGAGATGATCACCATAAGACTGAAAGAAATGGCTGAGGAATGAAAGACAGCAGGTGTGATGCAAAGCTATAGTCCATTTAGACCACGCTACAATCCAAATCTCAGCCCCTTGACAGGTAATGCAAGCAGGCTTTTTCCTTGTCAGAAATATCGGGATGCTGGATGGGTGCTATCTAACGGGGGAAGCACCTCAACCAGAATTAACCTGTACTAATGCATCCCAAATAAGTGAAGGTGTATGGCTTTATTTTCATGCCACAACTGAAACTGAGCATCTCAGATTTTGATTGAGCAGCCATAAAGATGCATAGGAAACTATAACATTGGATGAAGCCATTTTGAACATTGTTTCTGCACAGGAATTGGAATTTGAAATTAACAACCCAGCCAAGCAAGTTTTTATACCTCAACCACACAATCTGAACAGTGAAGAAATTAAACCTGTTGATGAGGAAATTTTTAAACTTCAAAGCAAAGGTGTGACTGAAAAGACTATGGCTGGGATTTTCCAGCCCCACCATGACGGGAACCACCATGGGGAGCGTGGCGGGCCCAGAAGTCCATTGACTTTTGGCGGGACCAGAAGATCCTGGTGGTGGGTGGGACCAGAAGTTCCCGGCTTATGCCCAAGCATGGAGACTTTGACCAGAAATTTCCGGCCCTGTTGGTGTCGGATGTCATGAGGGGAGGGGGGCTTACAATATAGTGAGAAGGCCAGAAATAGGTTTTACGTTGTCACAAAACCATTTTGCGATCATCAACTCCATCTGTCAATGGCAGGCCGTGCTTCCCACTGCTGCACATCGAGAAACTAATTTCAATACTTTAGCATCTCATTATAAGTCCTGCTCGCCGGAATCAACCCCCCAGCTGAATCATCTGGGCACGTCGGTGTGATTGTACACTGATGTGTTTCACAACTGTGCATAAGTGACGTGCACCTGGCGAGCTGCACTTCACTTCGAGGTTTGTTTGCTTGCCTTGCTTTGGGCAGCACTCGCAGTCATCAGCACCAGGCTTCGCAGGCAGCACTGTTTCATTATTAGGGCAGGGAGCTCACGGGCCGGTCTCTACCTACCAGAGTAGCCGTAAGGCTACAGGGTTAGGGCTTGCTTGGGGAAAGGGGAGAAGTGCCCTCAGGCAAGGGAAGAGGCTGCAGGGCGAGGGCTGTACGGGGGAATGACGCTATCCCAGGGTGTGTGTGGAGACACATATTGATTCGTGCAAGTGGTCTCAAGATGATGAGGCCTGAGGAGGCAGTCTGCAGAGAGATGAGGCTAGATGAAGATTTGAGGGTGTGTATGTGTGACTGGTGATGTCCCTTGAGCCGCAGTGAGTGAGATGCCAGTGAATGTGTGATGGGCTTGAGTCTGTGAGTTTAGTGATAAGATGGTTGTCTTACCCTGGCAGCACGTATGAGATCATTAATCCACTTTCTGCACTGGATGGCCGGCCTCTTGTGTGCAGCGTTGGCACTGACCACCTCTGCCACTGCCTCCCAAGCCAGAGTAGTGAGACTGGGCCTTCTGCAGCCAGAGCGGGGTAGAAGACATCGCGGTGGGTCTCCATGATGTCCAGAAGGCATCCCAGGGATGAGAGGGGCTGCATTCTTCTTGGCTTTTGGGGCCATATCTTCTGTGCAGCAGTCCTGGGCTGCAAGCATTGAGGACTGTGCACGCGGCTGCAGTTTAAATGTGGTGTCCTGCGTAGGAAATGGCAAGTTAACAGCATGGTGGGCAAATCTGAGCCCGTCCGCCAGCAAGACGGCATGTTTTCTTTGGCCACGTAATTAATGAGATGGGAATGGGTTGAAACGGTGCGAAAACCCTCCAATGTGGCCAGCGGGTAAAACTACTTTTTTCCCCGGACACTACCACACTTTGTGCAAATCTGGGATGATTCTGTCCTTTGTCTCCAATATTTCTTGCTTGACTGAAGAAAAATGGTGGATATCACATGATTCTAGATCTATCAAATCTGAACAAACATAAAACACCACTAATTTAAAACAAATACTTTAGATATTGTTGTACAATTCCTCACCAAGGACTGCTTTAGAGCCTCAATATACCTCAAAGATACTGTACTGTACCAATTGCAAGACAACATAGAAAACACCTTCTTGCATTCTTCTTGGCTTTTGGGGCCATATCTTCTGTGCAGCAGTCCTGGGCCGCAAGCATTGAGGACTGTGCATGCGGCTGCAGTTTAAATGTGGTGTCATGCGTGAGGAAATGGCAGTTTAGAACTTAACCAAATGGGCTGAGCCCAGGATCTCATGTGTTCATGAAGTTGTACCCTTTGCAACTATGAGGAACAATGGTCATATCGTAGTTGTGTAAATACATGATACCTCACTGGTTGCCAAAATTAAACAAGGAGCAATGGATGTAGTCAGAGAAACTACCCGACTACTATCTGACTTTGGGTTACATAAACCTGTACTTGACCCTGTACATAAAATTACTTTTGTAGGATTTATAGTGAACACCTCCTCAATGCAAGTCAGCCTCACTGAAGCAAAATCAGGAGAAATATGTTGTCTCTGCAAACGTTTGTTGGCCTCACATTCATCATTAATGGGGTTTGTTTCTTCTGTGATTAGTGGCTGCTTTCCCTGTTGTACAATATGGGCCATTGCATTACAGAGAGCTCAAAGGAAAAAAAAAAGCTTTGAAAGAAAACAAAGGGCATTTTGACAGAAAAATTATCTTTTCTCTTGCAGCTCATGAAGAGCTAACTTGGTGATTTGACAATATGTCAATAACATTGATACGGGGATACCAACAGCACACATCACAAACAATGTCTCAAGATCAGGATAGGCTGCATCCAATGGTGCCACACACATTGGAGGAAAATGGAATTCTGAAGAGACAGCACAAGCAAAAAAATTAAATTAATTACTTAGAATTGAAGGCTGCTTTCTTTGCCTTCCAAGCTTTCTGTACACAACAATCATATTGCTATACAACTAGACAACACAACTGCAATGGAATACATTAACAATACGGGAGGAACAAAATCACAGGCATGTAATGAACTTGCCAAGATTTTCTGGAAATGGTGTATATCTAGACATTTGGGTCACTGCAAAACATTTGCCTGATGTCTTAGCTGATGATAGGTCAAGGAAATTCAGTGATCAGTTTGAATGGAAGCTAGATGAGGCTGTTTTCCTGTAGCTGTGCTAGCTGTATGAGAAACCAGATGTTGATCTTTTTGCATCCTTTTTAAATGCATAGGTAGAAAATTATGTTTCTCGGCAAAATGACCCAGGAGACAGATGCTTTTTTCAATCACCTGGCAAAGCTATTTTTTATATGCATTTCCCTGTTTTGTGTGATAAGTAGATGTTTATAGAAAATTGAAAGGGAGGAAGTTGTTGGGTTTTATGATGGTATTGAGACGGCCAACACTGCCATGGTTTGCAAGGCTGTTGAACTTAGTAGTGCAAAAACCATTAATATTCCCAACAATGAAGCATTTAATTTCTCAACCTGCTTCAACAAAATGCCACCTGTTTTATGAGCCTGCAGGTTATCAGGAAAAACCAACAAGGCAAGGGCCTTTCAGCAGAAACTGCCGACACCATCCAATCTGCTGGCAGCTATTGACCAGGAAGCAGTACACAACTTACATCAAGCAGTGGATGGGTTTGTGCAGAAGATTACAAATTAATCCACTGCAAACATCTGTGCAAGCTGTTTCAGAAAGGTTGACCTCATTATTTCAAGGATTGGGCTACAGTGTCAGGAACGCTGCAAAGTCAGCTTTGTTGTCTTTGGTTGTAATGCCAGAGGGGCACACTTTGGGCTCTCATCCATTGGTCACTCGTTTTATGAGAGGTGTGGAAACCTCAAACCACCAGTGCCAAGATATAATACCACGTGGGATGTGAAGCCTATGCTACGTTACTTCTGGGAGCTTTCTCCTCTTTTGTCACTTACTGTTCAAGATTTGTCAATGAAGACAAGTATGTTAATTGCTTTGGTGTTTGCACAGCATCAGCAGGCCATACATCTACTAGTCAAGCAATTTGCAAAAAAACTCCTTAATCCTTTATTTTTCAAATGAATGATCTTTTGAAGCAAAGCAAACTAGGGAAAGCTGGTTGAGAGCATACCCATCAGACCCATGTTTGTGTCTGCGAAAATTTGTGAGAATATTTGCTCCGTATTGAACACCTTCGAAATGGTGAGAAAAACATTTTTGTGCATTTCAAAAGACTACACAAAAGGGTAACCACGACCATTGTAGCCAGATGGATATGTCATGTTACAATCAAAGCTGGAATCAACATCATTGTATTCAAACCTCATTCTACAAGAGCTGCAGCTGCATCTAAAGCTAGGTTATCCATGATCCCAGAAGTGGACATTGCAACACACAGGATGGAGCAGTGAAAGAACTTTTCAAACATTTTACAACAAGCCCATAACAGACAATGCCAATATTTTTGCAATGGCACTCTTGCAGGATTAGAAAGTACACCATGTGCATTTTAATTGAGGGACATGCTTGTAAAAATAGTCTTTTTTTTTCAGAATGGAAAACTTGAACTGATTTTTGTTTTTAGAATTGAAAGCAACTTGATCCTCAGTAGAGGAAAAATGCCTGAGACTGTTTTCATTTTCTACATATACTTGAATTTTACAATGGGTTAAGCACAGCATTGGGCATTATTGCCTCTGCTTTCTTACACGTGCAACAGGCAATGGATTGCATTAAAAGTGTTACCCAAGCTATGGGTAGAATCGTCCCAGATCTGCACTAAGTGCGATAACAGGCAGGAAAAGGACGTTTAACACGCCGGCTGCAATGGCGGCTTTTCATGCCATATCGTCCATTAATTATGTATTCCAGGAAACACACCATTTCGATGATGGGTGGGCTCTCATTCTCCTGCCATAGCATAATTTCGCCACTTCTTCACACCAGGTGCCATATTTAAAGTGCAACTGCTCGCACCCCTCTGTGCTTCCAGCTTACGACTGCTGCATGGAAGACATGGCCTTGAAAGGCAAGAAGACTGCAGACCCCCGGTTTAATGACGCGTTCCTTGAACGCCTTTTGGACTCGGTGGAAGCCCGGCATGATGTCCTCTACCCCTGCTTTGGCCGCAGGATGGGCAGCAACATCACCAATCGGGCTTGGGAGGTGGTGGCTGTGGCAGTCAATGCTCTACGAAAGAGGCCAGCCGCCCAGTGCTGAAAAAGGATAAGTCGCTCTTCTCTCACACTCAAACCCATCACACATCCACTGGGATCTCACTGCCAGTTCAAGGGACATCACCATTCACTCTCTTACACACACCTTGGTTGTCCTCATTCCGTCCATGGGACCACTCACTACCCACACATGTCAGGCATACTTATCATCTGGCCTGACAGGAGTTCTGCTTACACTCTTCATCTCTATTCATGCAAAACAAGCTGGCGCACAACGAGAGGGAGAGGTCACAGACTGGTGGAGGAATGCCTGAAGTCAAGCTCCTCAAGGACTTTGAAAATAGAACTATCCAGCTAGTTGGTGAGGATCTGGACTGTTCCTGTGCTGACGGTGAGGTCAGCAGAGCTCTAGCAAGTGAGAATCCAG
Source organism: Carcharodon carcharias (assembly GCF_017639515.1). NCBI lineage: Eukaryota > Metazoa > Chordata > Chondrichthyes > Lamniformes > Lamnidae > Carcharodon > Carcharodon carcharias. Next base: position 67,018,083 of record NC_054486.1, read on the forward strand.
AAATGCAACATTCATCAGACAGCCTTGCTGTGAGTGATGTGTCCTGTTTCACAGGCCACTGCCATGCACTAATTATCTCTTCATGCATTCACAAGCGCATCTGAGAGACAACCGATGGAGTCCACGTTCCAGGGCCTCCAATCAAGCCCCAAAGAAACAGAGGAATCTGAAAGCTCCTTCATTGAAGACCCATCACAGCGCTCACCCATGCTCTCCACCAGCGCAGAGATGCACACTTCAGTGGGACCTAGCTTTAGAGTAGCCTCAGGATCACCATCTAGTGAACACTATGCACTGTCTGATCCACAACAGGTGGTGGCAGGGGCTTCCCAGATCTCCAGCACTCTGAGGACTGCTGGAGGCCAGAAATTTGCTGAGTCTAAGTCAGATGATGAGCCTCTGGACTCAGTCATACCTCAGTTGCTGGAGCTGCAAAGGCAAGCTTTGGAACACCAGGAAGAGACCTGGACTGAGACACCTGCCTTTTTCTTATGCGGGAACCAAGGTTTCGCATCTGAGTGACAGACACTGCTCATCATACCAAGGAGCCATAGGCAGGGAGACACTCTTTTACACCCTGGGTGTTCCTTTACACCCTGGGTGTTCCTTTACACCTTGGAGTGCAGCTGCACTCCTCAGATTGCAACACATGATAGAGAAGTTCAACCACTTTCAGACTGAGGTGATAGCGCCGGCATGCCAATGCACTGATGTAGGATCGCAGCTGCCATGGAGACCTTGGTCCAGGACATTGCTCCTGTACTTGCATGGGCTGAACTCCATCACTGACGTGGTAGTTGGCCTCCAACAGTGTATACGCAAGAGAGGTGCAGAGAAGCTTGATCTCACTCCAGCTGCCCCTTCTCAAGGAATCAGCCTGGGACCCTTGGGCACCCATAAGGAGGAGGATCAGCAGGTGCACACCCCCTCAGGGCCATCCACCCAGGTGAATCTGGGAATGTCTGGCCCATCCGAATCCCCTCTTCCTGTGACCTCAGCAGCTCCAGATCTACAAACCAAGGAGGGTGCCACTGCCACATAGCAGGACTCCGAAAGTAGGCTGGGGCCCTCCAGGTCTTGGCCCTGCAGAGCACGCCCGCCAAGGTCATCATAGACAGGGCGTAGCAGTCAGTAGGTTGCCTGCATCTCTGCTGTGGATGCCCAGGAAACACCAAGATGTAGCGACAGGGTTAGGAGGATTAAAAGGGTGTAGTCGCATAGCCTGGACATGGGTATTAATCACTTGTGCATAATGTTCACTATTGTAAATTAATACCCAAGACCGCCTCCCTGGCTATGGCTCCATGTTGAGCTGTGTTTTTGCCACTCAGATATGAAACCTTGGTTCCTGCACAAGTAAAAGTCAGGTGTCTCAGTCCAGGGTCTCTTCCCTGTGCAGCCTTCAGACCAAAGGCTGACAAAGGATCAGGTGCATTTAAAGTTTCACAGCTGCATCTCTATGGTATGACCCTGATCATAGGGCAGAAGTGAGTTGCCCTTGGCCAGACAGGAGTCAGATGTTCACAGTGGCTATGTGAAGATCTGTGAATTGTCCTCACTACATGTCGTCGTCATCACCATCATCCTCCAGCAATCGTGACTTTTAGGGCCTCCGTTGCTTCCCCATGACAGGAGCCTTATCACAGAGGGAATGTGCACTCCCATAAGCCAGACTGGAGTCAGACATTCACAGATGAAACATGAGGATCTGTGATGTCTCCTTACTGCATATCTTCATCATCCTCCACAAAACTAGCAGCTATGAGGGCCTCCCGCGTGCACCTATCTTGTCTGGCCAGTGCAATGGCCTCATCGCCGTCATTGTCGCCTTCAAGGACCTCCTCACCCTCATCCCTGTCTACGTCCTCCTCACCCTCATCCCTGTCTACGTCCTCCTCACCCTCATCCCTGTCTACGTCCTCCTCATCCTCATCCCCATCGATGTCTTCCTCATCGGAGGAGACCATCAGCTCTTCAATCTTCTCCTCAGCCAGCTCCTCTCCCTGTTGTAGTGCCAGGTTGTGAAGGGCGATAATACACGGCGATAATGAGTGACACCCTCTGTGAACTATATTGCAGGGCTCCACCAGACCGGTTCAGGCACCGGAACCTTATTTTAAGCATCCTGATGGCTTGCTCCACCAAGATGCTAGTTGCAGCATGAGCCTCATTGTGTCTTTGTTCTGCTACAGCCTGAGATCTACGCACGGGTGACATCAGCCATGTCCTCTGCAGGTACCCCTATCTCCGAGGAGCTATTTGTGCAGCCTCCGTGGACCCTGGAAGACGTCAGGGATCTGTGAACAACTGAGAATTTAGGATTTGTGCACTCTCCCTGAAAAGCACGCGCAGACCTGCAGGATGCGTTTGTGATGGTCGCACACCCGCTGCATCTTCACAGAATGGAACCCCTTACGGTTGACGTAGCTGACCACGTATTGCAATGGAGATCTGAGCACCACGCAAGTGCAGTCAATGGCACCCTGTACCTGTGGGAAACCTGAGATCAGGGCAAATCCGATCACTCTTGCGTCCTGGCTTTCTTGGTCCTGGGCAAAATGCACAAAGTTTGTGCCTTGGCAAAGATGGCGTCCATGACCTCATGGATGTCTCTGTGGGTGTTGGTTTCGGTATCCCACAGACATCATCTGTGGAGCCCTGAAAGGAGCCACCTGTGTAAAAAATGAGTGCCACGGTCACTTTCACAGCCAGTGGCAGTAGATGACCTCCATGTCCCTGTGGCGCCAAATCCTGCAGTAGCTGGCAGATGTGACCAACCAGTTCCCTAGACATGCGCAGTCTTCAGCAACACTTGGTCTTCTGCAGGAATGAAAGGCAGCATCTATAGACCCTGGGTCTAGCTAGGCACTGAACAGCGATGGCTTGCTGTGGCTCTTCAGCAACATGTGTGGGAGACCCAGCCGCCCCTTCTTTCTGAGGGTGCTGTTCCTCCCTCTGTGCAGCCAGGCTCCTCCATCTCTCCCTTCTCTGTCATCTCCACTGTCTGTATGCCCATGAGGCATACAGCTAGTTCACCAGGCTCCATGCTCCTGATGTACTCCCCTGCAGGATGAAATAGAAAGGAACGTGGGTTAGCTTGGGTATGCTAAGAACCTCTCCTGGTTAAATCTGAGGGGGCCCTTAATGCATCCTGGAGAGTGCTGGCCACCACTTGGATGGCTAGAGTTTAATGCATTGCGTGGCGGCTTGAGACCCTGCCCACCTCGCCCCACTCCACCTGACCAATTGGTAGCAGCTTTGCCCATTGGACTGCATGCTGTGCTCTCAGCTCTGGTGCAGACATTCTCCTAACCCGTACTGCAAGGCTGTACTGTTAACCTGAACCATGGGGGAGATTGTTCCAAACCAGAATGATGACTTTGCAAGGGGCTATGAGCGTCTCCACCAGTGACATGCTTGGAGTCAGACCTCTAAGTCATTCCATTCAAAAATCCAAATGTTTTTAATACAATGCGCAAAACAACAAAATTCAGCGTGAGTATTGTAAAATATGGTGGCGGTTAATTTTGCTAAGGCCTTTCTTATTTAAAGATTTTAATGCAACTTCTGTTTTCAGGTTCTGGTATATTTATATTTTAACCATTGGTTGTAATAATCTGGATACTTGGTGGCACTTTGATGTCTCTGCATTGCTTGAGTGGACAGATCAGCTAAAGGCCTGACTTCAAGCATGTTAATGTTACTGCATCTGAACTGTCTCGGCTGCAAAGGAATGGTCACTTATACAAGGTTTCCCTGATGCACAACCAATCCCCCCCCCCACCCTCCGCCTTCACCTTATTGTCCGCTCACACTGCCGAACACGCCCGACTCCAGTGGGCAGAGAAAATTCTGCCCTATGAGTTTGACTAGTTTGCTGTACATTGAACTGGCATTGAGAGGCCACTGTTTTGCTTGAAAACCTTGCATTATTTCGAACACTGCTGTGAAATAAAATGGAAAGATTAAATGAGAATTTACCTGTTCGAAGTTTGGTCTAGATTTTGAATGAGAAATGATGTGCCCTTCATCCTCTCCCATGATTTTTCATATAACTTTAAGTTGACATGAAATTGCATTGATATACATAACAGGACTATATGTTTTACATATACTTTGTTACTGATCACATACGTGTACCACTCTTCACTGCCAAGTACAAAATGAAATTCAATAGTTGGCACTGAGAGTTCGTAACTGTGCCCTCGCTTTTGAGACTGGCTGAGCATGCACGAATGAGGTGTCTCATTATTTCTCACTCCACTTACTTCATAAAACCAAGATCAAACTTCAAACAGGTAAGTCCTCATTTGACCGTTTCATTTTCTGATGCATACCATGGCTATGCTTAGCAAGCCATTTTCTGATTTAAAATGCAATTTGTATTATTGCAATTTTATTTTTATATTCTATAATTACAAATAATGTGAAAAGTTATGCCAACTAAAGAGACATCAATTACCTTTCGTTGGACCTGACCAGGTAACACTTTTTCTGAAAAGATGACACATTGAGATCAGATAATTAACTTTGTTTCTTGCCTTCCTGAAAAAGTATCTCACTTTGTCTTGAAACTTGAAGCAGTCAAACATGATGCAATATAAGGGAATTTTGGGCAGGAGATTAGCATTCGGAGAATAAGACCTGCACAATAGGTACATCAACTTCCTTTGTACACTGGTCAAAAGTAATCTCTGAATTATTTTACTGTGTTTCTGATTTTCATGAACAGGAGGTGTATGTAGGAAAAGAAACCATGTGCACTGTTGATGGGCTACATTTCAACAGCACTTATAGTTCCCGAGTGAAAGCTTTCAACAAGTCGGGAGTGGGTCCTTACAGCAAGACGCTTGTCCTACAGACTTCAGAGGGTGAGGTTTCATCACAGATACTTTAAGAATATCTTAAAACCGTTTTTTTTTTGTATGCTCTAAAATAAGAAGGAAGTTGTGTTTTTTTTAAAAAGTCAAAATATTAACACAGTATTGTAAAGTAGCTCATTTCAGCAAAATATAGGTTGTGATAAATTGCCATACTCAGTATCCCAAGTATTCATGGATTGTAAACTGTAGAGAATTACTGCCTTGCACTAATGAAAAGTAAGCCTTTTAGTCATATCTGAAAAGCATTTTGTTTCGATTATATATGAAAATGTTAAATTCTTTGAGCTAAACTGTGTGGTGAAACCTTTTGTATGATTGTATTTTGTACTATGACATTGACACTGCAGCATCTTTTTTTAAAGACTCTGTAAAACTAATTGTATTAGCATGGTACATTTTGATTTGCCAAGCATTGGAAGGTTTTTTCTAAAGAAATCCCTGTTGTATTTTGCAGATATCACCTGTCCATACAATCAGTGTAAGTTAGCCACTATTCTAAATGTCTTGCTTTAGTGGCCTGGTCACTGCTTATTTGTTTGTTTGTCTGCTATTGAATTGTAATATTGCAGGTATGAAATGTCAAAAGGGCACAGGAATATTGTTAAACATATTTGGTGGAATAGAAAAATAAACTACTTGTGTAATTCAAAGATTGTACTGTTTTGGAGCTCAAGTACATAGCAATCTAACATTGTGTGTTTTGTTCCCCTTTCGCCAAAGTGTTGGATTACACTAAGAATTTTGTTTGTCGGCTTTTTATGACCAAACAAACACTGCAGGTAGATAGAAATATTTTAAGCTATCTTGTGACAGGTTAAGAACAAGTGCACTAAATTTTATGTAGTAAGCATGTAAGCCATGTCTTTAATGCAGGAAAGACAGCTGATTTGAAGTTATTTTAGCTAAACAGTATATTGAGAATATTTGTTTATTGTGGGAATTCCCCTGATGGCTCAGTGGGTGTTACTGCTTCCAAGAACTTCAAGGTTGACTGTGATCTTTGCTGAACTGGATAATTGCAGCCAGGGCAGCAGGGATGGTATAGTTGGCTCCATTGTTCTCTGAATAAAGAATGGAAAATTGAGCCAGGATTTCCACTCTTGATTGCAGCCTAGCAACCCTTACTGGAAAGTGCTCATGTGGATATCAAGTAAGGAAAGAATTAGATTTCAGAAAGATACCATTGCAATTAAGTAGCCAGCTAACGCTCTTTTTAAGTATGTTAATGAATATTCATCCGCATACACGCCAAAGGAAGACTTGCATTTACATAGAGTCTTAACGCATTGTTCAAAATATTGCCAGTGTTTAAATGTGATGAAAACAAAAACAGAATTACCTGGAAAAACTCAGCAGCTCTGGCAGCATCGGCAGAGAAGAAAAGAGTTGACGTTTCGAGTCCTCATGACCCTTCGACAGAACTGAGTGAATCCAAGAAAGGGGTGAAATATAAGCTGGTTTAAAGTGTGGCGGGGGGTGGTGTTTGGGTGGGGGGAGAGAAGTGGAGGGGGTTGGTGTGGTTGTAGGGACAAACAAGCAGTGATAGAAGCAGATCATCAAAAGATGTCACAGACAACAGAACAAAATAACACACAGGTGTTAAAGTTGGTGATATTATCTAAACGAATGTGCTAATTAAGAATGGATGGTAGGGCACTCAAGGTATAGCTCTAGTGGGGGTGAGGGGAGCATAAAAGATTTAAAAATATTTAAGAATAATGGAAATAGGTGGGAAAAGAAAAATCTATATAATTTATTGGAAAAAAACAAAAGGAAGGGGGAAGAAACAGAAAGGGGGGGGATGGAGGAGGGAGCTCAAGACCTAAAGTTGTTGAATTCAATATTCAGTCCGGAAGGCTGTAAAGTCCCTAGTCGGAAGATGAGGTGTTGTTCCTCCAGTTTGCGTTGGGCTTCACTGGAACAGTGCAGCAAGCCAAGGACAGACATGTGGGCAAGAGAGCAGGGTGGAGTGTTAAAATTGCAAGCGACATGGAGGTTTGGGGTCATTCTTGCAGACAGACCGCAGGTGTTCTGCAAAGCAGTCGCCCAGTTTACGTTTGGTCTCTCCAATGTAGAGGAGACCACATTGGGAGCAATGAATGCAGTAGGCTAAGTTGGGGGAAACGCAAGTGAAATGCTGCTTCACTTGAAAGGAGTGTTTGGGCACTTGGACGGTGAGGAGAGAGGAAGTGAAGAGGCAGGTGTTACATCTTTTGCGTGGGCATGGGGTGGTGCCATAGGAGGGGGTTGAGGAGTAGGGGGTGATGGAGGAGTGGATCAGGGTGTCCCGGAGGGAACGATCCCTATGGAATGCCGAAAAGGGGGGTGAAGGGAAGATGTGTTTGGTAGTGGTATCATGCTGGAGTTGGCGGAAATGGTGGAGGATGATCCTTTGAATGCGGAGGCTGGTGGGGTGATATGTGAGGACAAGGGGGACCCTATCATGTTTCTGGGAGGGAGGAGAAGACGTGAGGGCGGATACGTGGGAGATGGGCCGGACAAGGTTGAGGTCCCTGTCAACGACCGTGGGTGGAAAGCCTTGGTTAAGGAAGAAGGAGGACATGTCAGAGGAACTGTTTTTGAAGGTAGCATCATCGGAACAGATGCGACGGAACTGAGAGAATGGGATGGAGTCCTTACAGGAAGCAGGGTGTGAGGAACTGTAGTCGAGGTAGCTGTGGTAGTCGGTAGGTTTGTAATGGATATTGGTGGACAGTCTATCACCAGAGATTGAGACAGAGAGGTCAAGGAAGGGAAGGGAAGTGTCAGAGACAGACCACGTGAAAATGATGGAGGGGTGGAGATTGGAAGCAAAATTAATAAATTTTTCTAAGTTCCAATGAGAGCATGAAGCAGCAACGAAGTAATCATCAATGTACCGGAGAAAGAGTTGTGGAATGGGGCCGGAGTAGGACTGGAGCAAGGAATGTTCCACATACCCCATAAAGAGACAGGCATAGCCACACCTTTTATTTGGAGGAAGTGAGAGGAGTTGAAGGAGAAATTGTTCAGTGTGAGAACAAGTTCAGCCAGACGGAGGAGAGTAGTGGTGGATGGGGATTGTTTGGGCCTCTGTTCGAGGAAGAAGCTAAGGGCCCTCAGACCATCCTGGTGGGGGATGGAGGTGTAGAGGGATTGGACATCCATGGTGAAGAGGAAGCGGTTGGGGCCAGGGAACTGGAAATTGTTGATGTGACGTAACGTGTCAGAGGAATCACAGATGTAGGTGGGAAGGGACTGAACAAGGGGAGAGAGAAGGGAGTCAATATAACGAGAAATGAGTTCTGTGGGGCAGGAGCAAGCTGAGACGATCAGTCTACCGGAACAGTTCTGTTTGTGGATTTTGGGTAGGAGGTAGAAGCGGGTCGTCCGAGGTTGGGATACTGAGGTTGGAAGCTGTGGGAGGAAGATCTCCAGAGGAGATGAGGTCAGTGACAGTCCTGGAAACAATGGCTTGATGTTCAGTGGTGGGGTCATGGTCCAGGGACAGGTAGGAGGAAGTGTCTGTGAGCTAACACTCAGCCTCCGCGAGGTAGAGGTCAGGGCGCCATACAACAACAGCACCACCCTTGACGGCGGGTTTGATGACAATGTCAGGGTTGGACCTGAGAGAATGGAGTGCAGTAAGTTCAGATAGAGAGAGATTAGAATGGGTGAGAGGAGCAGAGAAATTGAGACGACTAATGTCGCGCCGACAGTTCGCAATGAAAAGATCAAGAGAAGGTAAGAATCCAGAGGGAGGGGTCCAGGTGGAGGGAGAATATTGGAGGTGGGTGAAAGGATCCGTTGAACGGGGAGAGGACTCCTGCCCAAAGAAGTGAGCCCGGAGACGAAGACGGCGGAAGAAGAGTTCAGCATCATGCCGAGCCCGAAATTCATTGAGGTGAGGGCGTAAGGGTATGAAACTAAGTCCTTTGCTGAGCACTGAACATTCAGCATCGGAGAGGGGAAGGTCAGGGGGTATAGTGAATACATGGCTGGGGCTGGGATTGGAAGATGGGTTGGGGACGGAGGGACAGGTAGGGGTGGAGGGTCCTAGATGGATGTTGGTGTCGATGAGTTGTTGGAGCTTGCGTTCCTTAGCACTTGAGAGAAAGTGAAAAAGTTTCTTGTTGAGGCGTCGGATGAGACGAAGAATACAATGAAACTGGGGGCACACGCAGCTTTGAAAAAGGGTACAGCAGTGCTGCTGGAGGGAGAGGTCGAGTGTGTTCATATGGCGGCGCATGGCACTGAGTGTGGATTTCAGAATATGACGGGAACAGCAGTCCGAGAAACGTTTTATGTCCCGGAGATACCTGTAATCCTGGGTGGGTTCGAAACATGAGGGCTGGAATTTCAGTTGAAATCCACATGGGGTAAGTCGGAGACGGAGACAGTCACTGAGAAAGGAGATATGGCTGTGAAAGCGGGTTTTAGTAAACACCTTGTCAAATACGAGGAGAGAAATGGAAAGCAATGAAGGTGAGCAAGGCAAAAGAGAGATACGGAAATCTTGTCGCAGAGACGAACAGAACTTCTTCAAGGAGGTAGGCATTTCTTGAAGAGCAGTGGCAATCAATTAAACACAGAGATAAAAACAAAAAAACTGCGGATGCTGGAAATCCAAAACAAAAACAGAATTACCTAGAAAAACTCAGCAGGTCTGGCAGCATTGGCGGAGAAGAAAAGAGTTGACGTTTCGAGTCCTCATGACTCTTCGACAGAACTGAGTGAATCCAAGAAAGGGGTGAAATATAAGCTGGTTTAAAGTGTGTGGGGGGTTTGGGTGGGGGGAGAGAAGTGGAGGGGGTTGGTGTGGTTGTAGGGACAAACAAGCAGTGATAGAAGCGGATCATCAAAAGATGTCACAGACAACAGAACAAAAGAACACATAGGTGTTAAAATTGGTGATATTATCTAAATGAATGTGCTAATTAAGAATGGATGGTAGGGCACTCAAGGTATAGCTCTAGTGGGGGTGGGGGGGCATAAAAGATTTAAAAATATTTAAGAATAATGGAAATAGGTGGGAAAAGAAAAATCTATATAATTTATTGGAAAAAACAAAAGGAAGGGGGAAGAAACAGGAACGGGGTGGGGATGGAGGAGGGAGCTCAAGACCTAAAGTTGTTGAATTCAATATTCAGTCCGGAAGGCTGTAAAGTGCCTAGTCGGAAGATGAGGTGTTGTTCCTCCACTTTGCGTTGGGATTCACTGGAACAATGCAGCAAGCCAAGGACAGACATGTGGGCAAGAGAGCAGGGTGGAGTGTTAAAATGGCAAGTGACAGGGAGGTTTGGGTCATTCTTGCGGACAGACCGCAGGTGTTTTGCAAAGTGGTCGCCCAGTTTACGTTTGGTCTCTCCAATGTAGAGGCGACCACATTGGGAGCAACGAATGCAGTAGACTAAGTTGGGGGAAATGCAAGTGAAATGCTGCTTCACTTGAAAGGAGCGTTTGGGCCCTTGGACGGTGAGGAGAAAGGAAGTGAAGGGGCAGGTGTTACATCTTTTGCGTGGGCATGGGGTGGTGCCATAGGAGGGGGTTGAGGAGTAGGGGGTGATGGAGGAGTGGACCAGGGTGTCCCGGAGGGAATGATCCCTATGGAATGCCGATAGGGGGGGTGAAGGGAAGATGTGTTTGGTGGTGGCATCATGCTGGAGTTGGCGGAAATGGCAGAGGATGATCCTTTGAATGCGGAGGCTGGTGGGGTGATAAGTGAGGACAAGGGGGACCCTATCATGTTTCTGGGAGGGAGGAGAAGGCATACGGGCGGATGCGCGGGAGATGGGCCGGACACGGTTGAGGTCCCTGTCAACGACCGTGGGTGGAAAACCTCGGTTAAGGAAGAAGGAGGACATGTCAGAGGAACTGTTTTTGAAGGTAGCATCGTTGGAACAGATGCGACGGAGGCGAAGGAACTGAGAGAATGGGATGGAGTCCTTACAGGAAGCGGGGTGTGAGGAGCTGTAGCTGTGGGAGTCGGTAGGTTTGTAATGGATATTGGTGGACAGTCTATCACCAGAGATTGAGACAGAGAGGTCAAGGAAGGGAAGGGAAGTGTCGAAGATGGACCACGTGAAAACGATGGAAGGGTGGAGATTGGAAGCAAAATTAATAAATTTTTCAAAGTCCCAACGAGAGCATGAAGCAGCACCGAAGTAATCATCAATGTACCTGAGAAAGAGTTGTGGAAGAGGGCCGGAGTAGGAGTGGAACAAGGAATGTTCCACATACCCCATAAAGAAACAGGCATAGCTGGGGCCCATGCGGGTACCTATAGCCACACCTTTTATTTGGAGGAAGCGAGAGGAGTTGAAGGAGAAATTGTTCAGTGTGAGAACAAGTTCAGCCATACGGAGGAGAGTAGTGGTGGATGGGGATTGTTCGGGCCTCTGAGGAAGAAGCTATGGGCCCTCAGACCATCCTGGTGAGGGATGGAGGTGTAGAGGGATTGGACGTCCATGGTGAAGAGGAAGCGGTTGGGGCCAGGGAACTGGAAATTGTTGATGTGACGTAAGGTGTCAGAGGAATCACGGATGTATGTGGGAAGGGACTGGACAAGGGGAGAGAGAAGGGAGTCAAGATAACGAGAAATGAGTTCTGTGGGGCAGGAGCAAGCTGAGACGATCGGTCTACTGGGACAGTTCTGTTTGTGGATTTTGGGTAGGAGGTAGAAGTGGGTCGTCTGAGGTTGGGCGACTATCAGGTTGGAAGCTGTGGGAGGAAGATCCCCAGAGGAGATGAGGTCAGTGACAGTCCTGGAAACAATGGCTTGATGTTCAGTGGTGGGGTCATGGTCCAGGGAGAGGTAGGAGGAAGTGTCTGCGAGTTGACGCTCAGACTCCGCGAGGTAGAAATCAGTGCGCCAGACAACAACAGCACCACCCTTGTCAGAGGCTGATCGTCAACTCGCAGACACTTCCTCCTACCTCTCCCTGGACCATGACCCCACCACCGAACATCAAGCCATTGTTTCCAGGACTGTCACTGAACTCATCTCCTCTGGGGATCTTCCTCCCACAGCTTCCAACCTGATAGTCGCCCAACCTCAGACGGCCTGCTTCTACCTCCTACCCAAAATCCACAAACAGAACTGTCCCGGTAGACCGATCGTCTCAGCTTGCTCCTGCCCCAGAGAACTCATTTCTCGTTATCTTGACTCCCTTCTCTCCCCCCTTGTCCAGTCCCTTCCCACCTACATCCGTGATTCCTCTGACACCTTACGTCACATCAACAATTTCCAGTTCCCTGGCCCCAACCGCTTCCTCTTCAGCATGGACGTCCAATCCCTCTACACCTCCATCCCCCACCAGGATGGTCTGAGGGCCCTTAGCTTCTTCCTCGAACAAAGGCCCGAACAATCCCCATTCACCACTACTCCTCCGTCTGGCTGAACTTGTTCTCACGCTGAACAATTTCTCCTTCAACTCCTCTCACTTCCTCCAAATAAAAGGTGTGGCTATGCCTGTCTCTTTATGGGGTATGTGGAACATTCCTTGTTCCAGTCCTACTCCGGCCCCACTCCACAACTCTTTCTCCGGTACATTGATTATTATTTTGTTGCTGCTTCATGCTCTCGTTGGAACTTAGAAAAATTTATTAATTTTGCTTCCAATCTCCACCCCTCCATCATTTTCACGGGGTCCATCTCTGACACTTCCCTTCCCTTCCTTGACCTCTCTGTCTCAATCTCTGGTGATAGACTGTCCACCAATATCCATTACAAACCTACCGACCACCACAGCTACCTCGACTACAGCTCCTCACACCCCGCTTCCTGTAAGGACTCCATCCCATTCTCTCAGTTCCTTCGCCTCTGTCGCATCTGTTCCGATGATGCTACCTTCAAAAACAGTTCCACTGGCATGTCCTCCTTCTTCCTTAACCGAGGTTTTCCACCCACAGTCGTTGACAGGGCCCTCAACCGTGTCCGGCCCATCTCCCACGCAACTGCCCTCACGCCTTCTCCTCCCTCCCAGAAACATGATAGGGTCCCCCTTGTCCTCACTTATCACCCCATCAGCTTCCGCATTCAAAGCATCATCCTCCGCCATTTCCACCAACTCCAGCATGATGCCACCACCAAACACATCTTCCCTTCACCCCCCTTTTCGGCATTCCATAGGGATCGTTCCCTCCGGGACACCCTGGTCCACTCCTCCATCACCCCCCTACTCCTCAACCCCCTCCTATGGCACCACCCCATGCCCACACAAAAGATGTAACACCTGCCCCTTCACTTCTCTCCTCACCGTCCAAGGGCCCAAACACTCCTTTCAAGTGAAGCAGCATTTCACTTGCATTTCCCCCAACTTAGTCTACTGCATTCGTTGCTCCCAATGCGGTCTCCTCTACATTGGAGAGACCAAACGTAAACTGGGCGACCGCTTTGCAGAACACCTGCGGTCTGTCCGCAAGAATGACCCAAACCTCCCTGTCACTTGCCATTTTAACACTCCACCCTGCTCTCTTGCCCACATGTCTGTCCTTGGCTTGCTGCATTGTTCCAGTGAAGCCCAACGCAAACTGGAGGAACAACACCTCATCTTCCGACTAGGCACTTTACAGCCTTCCGGACTGAATATTGAATTCAACAACTTTAGGTCTTGAGCTCCCTCCTCCATCCCCACCCCGTTTCTGTTTCTTCCCCCTTCCTTTTGTTTTTTTCCAATAAATTATATAGATTTTTCTTTTCCCACCTATTTCCATTATTTTTAAATATTTTTAAATCTTTTATGCTCCCTCCACCCCCACTTGAGCAATACCTTGAGTGCCCTACCATCCATTCTTAATTAGCATATTCGTTTATATAATATTACCAATTTTAACACCTATGTGTTCTTTTGTTCTGTTGTCTGTGACATCTTTTGATGATCCGCTTCTATCACTGCTTGTTTGTCCCTACAACCACACCAACCCCCTCCACTTCTCTCCCCCCACCCAAACCCCCCACCTCCCACACACCTTAAACCAGCTTATATTTCACCCTTTTCTTGGATTCACTCAGTTCTGTCGAAGGGTCATGAGGACTCGAAACGTCAACTCTTTTCTTCTCCGCCGATGCTGCCAGACCTGCTGAGTTTTTCCAGGTAATTCTGTTTTTGTTTTGGATTTCCAGCATCCGCAGTTTTTTTGTTTTTATATTTAAATGTGATGAAGTACTTCTGAAATACAGTGACTGTTGTTGTATAGGCCAATATCATGCTCACAAGAGAGGAGGGAAGAAAATATTAAACACAAGCATTTCTTGCAGATGAGATTTTTAAATAAATGGAAAAATTTAAATTCCTACGCCTAATACTGTATATATCGAGATTATACGTTTTCCTATTTGCACAAAGTACATGCTGTACATACTCTTGTTCAAAAACTGAATGAATAGCGGACTCCAAAAACTTCACAATATAAAACTAACATGGCTAATGTTACCTCTAGAACTAAGTTGCAATCAAAACTTTAGTCCTGACTTTTCTGGGCTCATATGCCATTGTGTGAGGATTTTTTACAGATCACTCAGCAGAGTTTGAGTAGCTTAGGATTGCTGCTGAAACCTCAGGAGCTGAACCTGGTGACCAACCAATCCTGGAAGTTATAGTGGGAAAGGACTACCCATAGCAGCTTTTAGGATGTTTTCTGTGATGGTTCTATATAAACTTTGAACTGGATAGTCTGTACATAATCAAGTTGCCAGAGATTATCTTGAAAGACCTCCAAAAATGATTTGGCAATCATCACAGAGCCTCTGAGTTGACCGTTTCAAGTCAATGACCTTTCAACGTGAAGCGTTAACTCTGTTTCTCCCTCCACAGATGCTGTCAAACCTGTTGAGTATTCCCAGTATTTTGTGTTTTATATTTCAGATTTCTAGCATCTGCAGCATTTTACTTTTGTGCAGAACTTCAGTTCAGTATGGTCAGTATTTTTCATTGTCCTTGAAATTGTTAATTATTTGGAGAGTTAACATGACAAATGGTGTATGTCCTCTTAAGATCATCAGAAAAAACTTTGCCACAAATGTTTTAGTAAATAAGATTAATTTACTTTTGTATTGCACTCAAGTAGCACATTATCTCTCAAATGCCTGAATTTGCTCTGAATTTCTTTGAAGTAAAATGACATTTGGGGGTACTTCTTTTATCTAAATATCAACACAACAAGATTCAACAAAATAACCAATTAATCTGGTTTAGGTGATCATTGCAAAATGATGGACAGGCCATCAGGAGTGTTTTGAACAGTGCATGATATTTTTAATGCAACAGCTCTGTGCCTCAACAATGCTGGAATGTTTCTGCATTGAGTTCCAGCCTAAACTGTAGATAAGATTTTCTCCTGCAAGCTTAGTTTTTTTTTTACCTGTTTGTTGCAATCTTGCCATTTGAGTGAGTTGTTCCTTCAGTTCATTTGACAATAAACAACACCGTTTTGCCCCTGTTCAGGAAGCCAATTAATATACATTATGGAAAATCTGACCAGCAGGTCATAATTTAAATTTTGGATGTAGCTAATGTACATGGGGACAAATTCTGTTTCAGTCATTATAATGCAAGATGATTATTCATTTCCCGTGCCCTATGTTGTGGGAAATTATCTTGTTACAAGTTCCAATCTGGAGTAAGCAAACAATCACAGGAACCTAGTATCAAAATTGCTAAGCGTTTAATTCAACTGCTGAACAACAATAATCGACCTCTAAATAATACTGACAACTGGAAAATACTGTTCAGAATGCAGGTTTACCAGATCATTATCCTGGAGGAGAGTCCAGGAGTGTCTACCAAAGTGAATTTGACAGTTGCTAAAGTTATGATCTTTTCTGTTTCTGTGCCTGGTTTCTGTTTCTTTTTCTTGGCAGCAGATGGAGGTTTGAAATGAACTGTCAAAATGTCTGTTTAAACAGCAGGCTGGACTCTTCATCACAGTTAAATTGAAATGGCCATGCTAACTTTTACTAAAACAATACTTTCTCTTGTGATAGTTTCAAAACTATTCTTAAATATTTGCCTGCCTTTGCCAAGGTCAGGGGTAGGGGGAGGAGAAAATGCCAGTTAGAAACCAATTCAAAGGAACCCCAAGACAGAGAAGCAAAGTGATGCTGCAGGAAAATTATGCAGCAGTGCAAATCTTGACCCACTGTGTGACTGGGGGAGTTGGAGATGAGGAGGCTGCCCTGTTTCGCAGGTCAGGGGACCTTCCCTAAAGGACTGCAGCCCACTGCTCCTGAGATTATAAACAAGTTCGACACATTAACTATCTGCATAACCAGAAACATGCATAAAAGAAGACAGCATATTCTTACATAACCTGGTAAGGTAAGACAACCCAACATTAGTGCAAGAGCAAAATACTGCAGATGCTGGAAATCTGAAATAAAAACAAAAAATGCTCAAAATATTCAGCAGGTCTGGCAGCATTTGTTCTGATGAAAGGGCATTGACCAGAAATGTTAACTATGTTTCTCACTCCACATGCTATGCATTTCCAGCATTTTCTTGTTTTTAATGCCAATATAATGGTGTATTGAATAGGTGGCTTAAGATCACATGCCAAGTGCTGTCTGTCTCTCAGGTCAATAAGCATGCCCATCTTACCACCATGAATTAAGAGTAGAGTTTCCCTCAACAGTAGCTGGTGAAAAAATGAAAATACAAAAATACTCGAATCAAGTACAATATGGCCGAAAGCTATGCCACAAAATCAAGGGACAAAACCGATCAAAATATCACAACTCATTCAGTTTGAATGCAGCCAATCTTCTGTTTAAGAGAAACGGAAAGGAAGAAGTTTGTAAATGCATTTATTTAAAATGAGCCTCTGGTAATATATTTTGAAGCAAAGCACAGAAAACGTGGAGGAATGAAAAGCCTTCCTCTCATTTGCATTTTGGTTGCCTTTTGTGGTCAACAGGCTGAGGGTTTCAAGCCCCACTCTAGAGACTTGAGCACAAAATATAGGCTGACACTCCACTGCAGTACTGAGGGAGTGCTGCACTATTGGAGATGCTGGGCGGCATTTAATTCTCCATCTGGAGGCGGGCTGGAAGGCGGAGGGGCCCAGTATAATCAGGCACAAACATGTGGGGTAGAGACTCTACTGCCTTTCCGATCCTTCTCCCTCCCTCCCCCTCCTCCTCCTGATTAAGCCCAGGGTGAGAAGGGTTGAGGACAGTCTTCCCACCTGGAAGCCAATTGAGGCCCTTAAGTGGTTGCTTCATCTTGCCACTGCTGGTATGCCTGGGGGTGGGTGTCCTCCTACTTAGGCAGTACATGCCTCATGGAAAGACTGCTTGAAGCAAGGACTGTCCACACATGAAGATCCCCACCTGACCTTAATGCTAACCATCCTCCTTCCACCACACCCCCTCGCCAGGGCCTCCCTTCCTGGTCACAGCGAGTCCGCCCTACCTACCTTCACTCCCGGTTCCAGCGACCATCCTGCAGCCCAGGCCACCGGCAGTGACCACCACTCCAGTGGTACTGCCAGTACTGGTGAGTGGCTGGCCTCTTGAATGCAGGATGTACTCCGGGCTCAACGAGGAACCTGAAGCCAACCATCTAAGTGCCTGATTGGAGCAATGGTCCGGGTGGGGGCTGTGGAGTGGGCAGGGTGCTCTGAATGGCTGCACAGGGTCGCCACCAGCTCTCCAGCTGGTGGACAGGCCCACTGCCACATGCATTGAATTCCATCTGCTGTCTTTTGGGCAAAATTTCTAACAGAGACCCTTCTGCATTCACATGCATGGCAGTATTTCAAAGACTGTCAGTGTACTCTCCTGTGCTCTGGCCAATATTTATCTCTCAAATATTATTGCTAAAATGTCTTATCTGTTTATTATCATATTGCTGTTTGTGGGATGATTATGCAATTTGGCTGCAGACTTCCACATAAAAACCACAACTAAATTTCAAAAGTACTTCATTGACTAGAAAGTGTTTTGGGACTTCCTGAGGTCATGAAAGACATTATATAAAATGCAAGCCTTTTTTACAAAGCATGAGTTTCCCAAAATACCAGAATAGTCTGGACTAAACGAACTGGGCCCGTGGCCTCAGAGAACTTTGACAGCGAGTCTTCCCCAGTGCTTCTGTAACATGGGACACTTGAATCACTGCAATTCCTGTGGTGGAAGAGCAAGGGTCTGGCTGTGAATTGGCGAGCTGCTGGCTACAGTGAGGCAGATGGTGGCTGATTGGCTGCTAGTAGATGACTAGGTGGCTTCTAGTGTAATTGGGTGAATGCTGATAGTGTGATATAGTGATGGCTAGCTAAAAGCTAGCTGACTTCTGGTTGTTTTGCTTTCATTGCCTGGTGTTGTGATGGCTGGCTGCACTTTGGGGGTGGTGAAATTGTTGGTTTCTGGTTACTGGCTGATCAGTTTTGGCTGGCTGCGAGCTGATTGTAGGGTCGCAATCTTACTGGTAGTCATGGTCTGTTTCGCTTAGCTACTCATTGGATGAACTCCACCGTTGGGGGAGCACACTTTGTATGTACGTTAAATGTATGTTTAAAAAAAAAGTCAGTTCCAAACAGTTCAAATTCATAAAATAAAATACATTTCCTGAGAGGCCTGCCTTCAGACTGCATAAGAAAAGAAATTTAAATTGCATGTGTGTGTTCTGAGTACCTCTCCTAAAATTGCTGCACAACTGCCTGAGTTCAAATTCGAGACATGGTGTATGTTAAATGTTGCACATGAAGAACAGATTACTTTGGACCTGTAGTTCCCATGGCTTTCCACCACTTCGAATTTTCCTTACCTCATGTCTATTGCAGATACTTTGATTTTGATGATTACACAGCAACCACATTCATATACATTGTGACTACAAGATGTTAGAAGGCAAACTAAATGAATCTTGGGTTTTCTCTTGTCTAGCAATTCCTATGTTTCCATCACATTCTCTTCCTCCCCTCTAGTAGATATTTTGTTATGTCATGTAAAGAAATGCTTCCTGGTTTTGGCCCAACACATTGGCAATAGAGATGTTTGTAGACTGAGCCCTTATGTCCTTTTTAAATATTATACAGATTTGATGTGAGAACTGAAATAAAAAGTCTGCATAAATATATTTTTAGAAAAGCGTTATGTTTGCAAGGTTTTTGAAAATGGATCCAGAAGTCTTTGCCTACACCATGGTACAATCCTGTGAGTTTTAGTTTTTCTTATCCATTAATGAAAGAGAAAATTAATTTACAACATCCAGAAACCAAATAAGATTGACAATCCTGCCGTGGACTATGGTGATACCATGAGTGCTGGTCTATAGAAGGCTTTTTTTTAAACACTTAACAAATACCATGAAATATTCTAACAATTAAGTGAGGCAAACACATCACCAAGTATCCAGATTACTACAACCAATGGTTAAAATATAAATATACCAGAACCTGAAAACAGAAGTTGCATTAAAATCTTTAAATAAGAAAGGCCTTAGCAAAATTAACCGTCACCTTATTTTACAATGCTCACACTAAAATTGTTGCTTTGTGCATTGTATTAATAACATTTGGATTTTTGAATGGAATGACTTAACATGGATTGCCAGTAAACAAGAGCTGAGATTGTAAACCCAACTGGCTAACACGTGTCCTTAAAGGGAAGAGAACTTGCCTGTCCTATCTGATCTGATCTCTCTACATTTGCACTTCCACATTCTGGCTGAGTCAATGCCCTCAATGCAACAGGCAGCAAACATATTTTTCAGCACCACTAGAGATGAGCTCCAAGTGCTGCCTGCCAAGCCCTCTCATCCCAAGAAAAAATTGCAAATAAAATACTGCAATCTTCTTTTCTCTGATTTCCCCATGGCTTAAGTATGTAAAAATACCTTGTGGCTTCCAGAAGGGCTTAAGTATGTACAACATGGGGGTTTTGAATTAATCTTGTCATATGGTTGCCTGTATATGCTTGACTGTACTTGCAATATTGTGACCAAATATAAAATAGCACGCATGGCATCACTCAATGAAAGGAATATCTGCAAAACAACAAATCATACTAAAATATATCCCCAATGAGGGTCCTTCATTTATTTTTTGACGTTATGCTTTTAGTAAAAAAAAACTGCATTTTGTTCAGACATTTATTGGGAAGAGTTTATCTGTGATTAACCAAAATAATTCAAGTCTTGCATTGTTCCTCATGCTGGTGTTAGATCCAGAAGTTAAACATTAATGTGGGGAGTACAGAAAGAAGACAATTCATGGTTTTTAGATTTAAGCTTTTGTTGTGATGCTACTCAATAAACACCAGGAGACTCAGGATCAGGCTTCGATCGTTTATTCAAGTGTATGCAGGGCGATTCGGGCAGTCCAAGACTGAACTCTACAGATTGCAGCGAAATCACCCTTTTATGCACAGTTAGTCACGTACACATACTATCACATGCTAAACAGATGTTCTTTTCTCACGTGTCTGTATATATACCAGGCATTGTTCTCATCCATGCAAGGCCTCCCATATCTTGCTGATTGTGCGGTGTAGAGCCGCATCCCGGACTCAACACCCACACTCTGGCCTTGTCCTTTGTCTTAGTAGCTTGTGTGTCTCATTCCTTACCCTGTCTAGAGTACATCTGCTAATCTTCAGTTCTGCTCTTTTATGCTTATATTTTATTTTTTACTAAAAGACACTTCTAACTAAAATCATTTAACACTTTCACGTTGATGTTGATTTTGTAGTAAAGTTGTCATTATAAAGCAAAGCTACAATTTTTAATTTCATTCTGCTGTATTCACATATGAAGTCATTGTATATTTTTTTCATTGCATAGTGCTTAGTGGATAAACTTATAAGGAGTAGAATGAAAATACATTGACTGATTTTGAACCTGATTCTTCTGAACATGCATGAACAATTATTACTGTAACTACTGAGATTGGTTACTGAACAGCAACCTACAGTCACTTTTCCATAGTTCGTATTGCTGTTTGGTTATATATACTGTTCCGAAATCATGAGAACAGTGTTTATATGCAACATCAGCTGTGCTCATGGTGTATGTTTGCTTTATGATTCATTCACAGTTGACTACATAAAAACAAAGTTTGTATTAGGTGAGCTCCTTACATGTAAAGAACTACTAAATAAACTCTCAAAGCTGCACCAAGAGACTAAGCATTAATTTACCTGTTTCTGCTTCTAAAAGTGAATCATAAATGATTGACTGTTTTGTATGTTTGAAGTGTTTTGGTGTATACTTTGGCACTTAACCATCAGTAAATTGGAAATGTATTTACACTCCATAGGTAAATCTGAAACAAAGTTAAGGATGCAGTTGTTGGTCGAAAGAACCATAGAAAACTGATTTCAATCATGTAAAAATGAATATTCTTTACAGAAGTGTTATATAGAACATTTTATACCAGTATAATGTATAAAGCAATTTTTTTAAACTATGTAAAGGTGAGAAATGAATTCTCAAAGCTTAAAATCAGTTACCTGGCAGTGTTACTCAAACGTGTTCTCTCAATTTTGTTCAATCCAGGAAATGTTCTCCCTCTTTACACTCACCTTTTCTCAATGTTTCTCACATCTTGAGTGGCAACATGGAAAGCATCTGCTTCTTGCAGTATTCCATCTCTGAAGGCACTTAGTCATTTGAATTTAAAGCTAGCAATTTATTACGGATGAGTCAAGCAGCCTGTGACTCTGATCTGAAACCTTGTAAAGCTCATGATTGTTATCATGATTTAATGTTAATATAGCTTCACAGTTTTCATAGAAAATATAATCTTCAGAGTTAATGGCAAATAGCTTAAAATCCCGAAAGGTAATTAGATGAATAATTAACATTTGCTTAATTTCTGAGTTTGTGAGAAGGATTGTATTCCAAACTTGCATGAGAAGCTAATTGAAAGAGACTGTAAAAGGAACTTGAAGGCTACATGTTATCTATTTTCCTGCATCCAGGGTATTTTCAATGCTAGAAGTGTAAGTGCAATTGAAAGAATCATTATGGCCTTCATCTGTCCATCCATCCTTCCCTCCTGAATAGTAACAAATGATTTAGGCAAGGAAAGTGGTATGTCTAACCTAATTTTCTATTAGGTTTTTTTACTTTGATCTTGTCTTAATAAAAACCAGCCATGATACCTTGTTACTTGGCCCCTGCTGTCATTCTTTCACAATTCTGTCACCATCCTGAAAAATGTTGCCCACACTTGTGGAGCAGATGGCAAAAGCAAAACAAATCCCATGTATAAGTGGAACTTTCATAGATCTAATTTTCCATACCTGTGAAAATGTTAAAAGCCTCCAAGTCCTTGGTCATCCTCCCCTTCAAGAGTAAAGGACAGATCTTTTTCTCATAAGCCATCCCTCAGATCACGAATCAGTGTTGTGGCTCTCAACTTGGGTTTCCTCTTAAAAAAGCTATATACTACACAGACAATACTCCCGAAACTATTTCATCACGACCAGATACTATTTTTTGGCTATCTGCTGATATTAAATTAGTGGTTTTAATGTGCATTAGAATCATGGAACCACTGAAAAGTTACAGCACAAAGAGGCCATTCAGCCCATCGTGACTGTGCTGGCTGAAACCCCAGACCCCTTTTCCTGCTGTGTGACTGAAGCATGTTACCACTCTCTGTTCTCGATCTTGTGACTTTGTGTTAAACTCCATGACATCTGTGGCCATTGACCAAGTCCATTCAAATTCCTTTTAAAATATTCCACTTGGTTGAGTATCGTAGGCCATTGCACCTAAATTTGTACTCTTGCTTATAATTAATCCATGGCAGCCCCAGTATCAGCCACTATTGGATTTCAATGATAACTGGTTTCCATTTTTGTACCTATGTGCACATATTTGTATGACACCTTGAACGTAGTAAAACTTTCCTTGGCGCTTCACGGAGAATTATCAAACAAAATTTTACACTGAGCCACAGGAGGTATTAGGGCTAGTGACCAAAGGTTTGGTCAAAGAGGTAGATTTTGAGTGTCTTAGAGAGAGATAGCTCTGGAATTTCTTCCCTAAATATAAGGCCCAACTATCTTCAGCTGCTTCATCAATGACCTTCCTTCCATCATATGGTTGGAAGTGGGGATGTTCGCTGCTGATTGCACAATGTTCACAATTTGCAACTCCTCTGATACTGAAGCAGTCCATGTCCAAGTACAGCAAGACCTGGACAATATCCAGGCTTAGGCTGACAAGTGGCAAGTAACATTTGCGCCACACAAATGTCAGGCAATGATCATCTCCAACAAGAGAGAATCCAACCATTGTCCCTTGATGTTCAATGGCATTGCCATCACTGAATCACCCACTCAACATCCTGGGGGGGTTACCATTTACCAGATACTAGCCATATAAATACTGTGGCTACAAGAGCAGGTCAGAGGCTAGGAATCGTGCGATGAGTAACCCACCATCTGACTTCCCCAAAGCCTGTCTGCCATCTACAAGGCACAAGTCAGGAGAGTGATGGAATATTCCCCACTTGCCTGGATGAGTGCAAGCTCCCACAACACTCAAGAAGCTTGACTCCATCCAGGGCAAAGCAGCCCACTTGATTGCACCACATCCACAAACATTCACTCCCTTCACCACCAACGCACAGTAGCAATAGTGTGTACTATCTATCAGATGCACTGCAGGAATTTACCAAGGCTCCTTTGACAGCACCTTCCAAACCCCCGACCACTGCCACCTAGAAGGACCAGGACAGCAGATAGATGGGAACACCACCACCTAGAAGTTCCCCTCCAAATCGCTCACCATCCTGACTTGGAAATATATCGCCGTTCCTTCACTGTCGCTGGGTCAAAATCCTGGAACTCCCTTCCTAACAGCGCTGTGGGTGTACCTACACCAGATGGACTGCAGCAGTTCAAGAAGCAGCTCACCCCCCACCTTCTCAAGGGCAACTAAAGATGGGCAATAATTGCTGGCCCAGCCTGCGAAGCCCACATCCCATGGGGGGGAAAAAAATTAGGGGTCGCCTTTTTAGGACAGAAATGAGAATTTTTTTGAGGGTTGTGCGACTTTGAAACACCCTGCCTCAGAAGGCAATGGAAGCGAGGTCACTGAATATTTTTAAGGCAGAGGTAGATAGACTGTTGTTCGGCAAGGAAATCAAAGGTCATCAGGTGTAGCTAGCAATGTAGAACTCGAAACACAAAGGGCGGATTTGTCCCAGATTTGCACTAAGTGCAGTAGCGGGCGGGTAAAGTGTCGGCACGTCACTTGTGTTTTGTTGTGAAACATGTTGGCGTGAGAGGGTGGGGATGCGTCTGTTGGGCTGGACTGATAATGATATCCAATGTATTACAATGAGGCTCCCGACATCCGATTGTGTGAAACATGGCCTGCCATTGGTGGGCGGAGCAGACGATTGCAAACTGGTTTCGCGCCATTATGAAAATGATCACGCCATATTGTACGCTAACATCACCAAACATGCCTGATGCTGACAGGCACGGAAAATCCGGGCCAAACAGACCAACCATGATCTTATTGAATGGTGGACCAGGCTTGAGGGGCTGAATGGCCTACTTCTCCTATTTCATATGTAGATGGTACCTAAAATTTGACTACAGAACTTCAAAAGCAAAGGGCCTCCTTTACATTGTCTGATAACAAAACTATGGGGCAGGATCTTTAGGGTGCGGGGCGGGGCCCACTCACCAACACATAAAAAGACACGGGATGATGTCAGGCAGAACTCCCAACGTCACCCTGCATCATTTCAGTTTTCAGGTCGGCAGGGGCACAGCTGAATCAGCTGTGCGCTTGCCGACCTGTCAATGGCCTATTGAGGCCATTTAAAAAAATCATTAACCTCTTTAATGGACCTGCCCGTCCAACCTTAAGGTTGGCGGGCAGGCCAGGAGCCCTGGCGGGTTTCAGAAAAAGCATGCAACCTCATCCACAGGCGGGATGAGGTTTCATGAGGGTTTTTTAAAATTTAATAAATGTATGATTTAAAGTGATGGACATGTCCCAACTCATGTGACAGTGTCACATGAGGGGACATGTCAGGGAAATTTTGTTTTTGCACCTTTACCATTTAAATTTGGCACCGATCTCCCTGAGGCATGCAGATGGGGAAGAGGAGAAGGCCAAGGGTAACTATTTGGGGCATTCCAAAGGAAATTAGGCAGAGGTGGGAAAATGTATCACTGCTGAAAATCCTTTGGCTACAAGAGGAGAACCAAGTGAAAGAAGCCTCACTGAGCTGTACAGCAGAAAACACGTGTTGAAATAGAATGGTGAAGACTGTGTCATGAGGTTGCAGAGATAATGAGAAGGGAAAGAGAAATTCGGATATGACATTGAGTAGGCTGAGCAAAGGTTTGAGAGACCATTCAGCCCCTCAAGCTTGCTCTGCCATTGAATAAGATTACTGTATGGCTGATTTTCTAAATCATCTTCACTTTCCCACTCGAGGCTCACATTCCTTGATGTCCTTAGTACCCAGAAATTAGCATTCTGAATACACTTCCTAGTCAGGGGAAACATCCTCCCAGCATCTTCCCTTCCAAGGGACTAAGGTACAAGAAATTGTGGGTGATTTGAGTTCAAAGGGGAATGACAGCGAACTGGGAATCAGCGATATGGCAAGAGAGGGACTAGTAAATTGGGAACAGGGAAAGAAGACTGGGGAATGGAGGTTAAAAGATTGGAGTTCGGGCAGAGGAGAGAAGGAGATGGGGAGTTGAGGAGGATTGGAAAGTGGTGGGGAAAAAGTAAGGGAGACTCTAGGTTGAGAAGGACAGGGCTTAAGGGGTGGGGAGGAAGAACACAAGTCCTTGACAATTTGATGAAAAAACTTTGGGGAAGGGAAAAGTGGTAGTTTGCAAAGACAGAGGGGTCATAGGTAGGTTTTGAGGGGGTAATGGTGATTTTCAAAGGAATGGAGATAGTACCTGAGGCGGGCCAACTATCTGCAATGTTGATTAGCATGGGAGGAGGCCAAGAAAGGAGGGAGGTAATGTCTTCTAAAGAATGAGGTCAGGGGAACAAGAGATGGACATTGTGGACAACGTCCATGATTGGAGATGGGAGAAGAACTAGAGAGAGATGTGGGTTCATGATTAGAGCAGGGTGGGTTCTGGGACAAGGTTTGACATGGTAGGCATGCAGAGAAGGGAGAAGCAGCAGAGATAACTGACAGGATGATCTTGATCATAATGACAAAGGCCCATGAGCTTGCACTTGAAGATGATAGTAGATGGGACGTGAGAAAGATATTTAAGGCGACTAAGACTATATGCCTCAATGTAGCCTAATTCTTCAATATCCCTAAGTAAAGTGATCCTTGTAAGATTTTGGTTCTGAAAGCTGTGATTAAACACATCACACCATCTGGTATTGAGCTGTGAAGATCAGTGGGGCCTTGGTTCAGATCATAATCTTCTGAGTTGGCTAGATTTATGATTGTTGGCTTACTGCCTTGGGGTTAGGAAGGCAAAAATGTTAGTCTGGGTTGCCCTGCTGAAAAGTGCAGGCATGACTGTTTTCCTGCCAGGTAGACTGTAGCGTAGTAGTAATGTCACTGGTTTAGTAATCCAGAGGCCAGGTTAATTCTCAGGGCAAGATTTCAAATCCCATCGTGGCAGCCAGTGGAATTTGAATTCAATTAATAAAATCTGGAATTGAAAGCCCATCTCAGTAATAGTGACCATGAAACTATCATCAATTGTTGAAATTCTCCCTGGTTCACTAATGTCTTTTTTAGGAAAGGGAATCTGCCATCCAGAAACACAGTAATGTGGTTGACTGTTAACTGTCTGAAATAGCCTAGCAAGCCACTCAGTTCAAGGGCAATTGGCTGCGGGCAACAAATGTTGGCCTTGCCAGCACCACCCACATCCCATGACTGAATAAATGTTTAAAAAGGGCAGAATTGGGCTCCTCTATTCCTGGTTACATAAATTAGTGAGCAATCAATAAGCTATGCTTTTAATGAAGGATGAAGTACCGGAGGCTGCTGGTGTCCATGGAATTTACCGCAGGAATAGCTGACTTTAGGAATGCAATTGAATGGTGATGGGAAAATACACAAGTCAAAACCCTTAATGCAAATGTGGCCCAGTTTAAGTTGTACCCAAATCCTAAATGGGATAATTCAGAACCTGCAGAAATGGTCTAAGTCCACCCTGTTTTAGATTCAACAACTAATTCTTTTGTCCTCTTTCCTGGGATGTGAGTGTTTCTGATAAGGCCAGCATTCATTGTCCATTCCTAATTACTCTTGAGAAGGTGGCGGTGAGCTGCCTTCTTGAACCACTGCAGTCCATCTATTGTAGGGACACTCACGGTATTGTTAGGAATGGAGTTCCAGGATTTTGACACAGCGATACAGTTCCAAATCAGGATTGTGTGAGAACTAAATATTATAACTGTGTTTGGTTTGTTGATTAATGGTGTAGGAAAATTGGTATTAGAATGAAGACTGTCATAATACTGGTTTGAAGTGCTCTGAAATAACCTAGTACTTTCAATACCACTTTCATTCCAGTATTCATATATGCCTTAATTTTATGTAAATTTTGTGTAATGTTGGTCTTAATATCACTTAGTGATCTTTATTTTCTTTTTAAAATGTAAGATTCTTTGTCTTCGTTTTCTCTTATCTTATGCAATTTTATTATGTGGTCTCTAATGTGATTCTGCGTGATGTTATACTCATAGTAAGCATAATGTTCTGTTCTTTTCCAGTTGCCTGGTTTGGTTTTGATTCAGGTTCAGCTCACCCTGACATTTTGTTCTCTAATGACAACCTCACTGTTACCTGCAACAGCTATGATGACAGGGTAGTGCTAGGAAACACCGGATTTTCCAGAGGTATCCATTATTGGGAGCTGAATATTGACCGCTACGACAACCATCCCGATCCTGCATTTGGTGTGGCCCGTATTGACGTCTTGAAAGATGTCATGTTAGGAAAAGATGATAAGGCCTGGGCAATGTATGTTGATAATAACCGAAGCTGGTTTATGCATAACAACTCTCACACTAACAGGTAAAGTAAAATATGATTATTGTTAAGCCTGTAAACGCTGGACTCAATTGAGGAAATGGTTTAGAGGAGTAATTGAACCTAACTGCTGGGGAGTCAAATCGACCTTGAGTTGAAATGCAATAACCACTGAATCAACCTAGGTACCTAATTTCATTTCTCCTGTCCTGATAATGCACTTCCTTTATATCGGAAAAGTGTACAGGTTAACCAAACCGCATGGTACCAACCCTCACTGTGTAAGCAAAAATTAGATGCTCATGCTATCCGGCTGATTTTTAACAAGTCCTAATGAAGGATGACACTTCCTCTTTAACGTCTTGAACATAACCCCTAATACTGATTAAAATGGCCGTTTGAGAATTTCAGTTCCTGTAACTTTAACATGTTCTGAGTTTGCCTATAAAAACACGAAAAGTGGGGGTTGAGAAATTACCATTCAAGCCAGTGAAGCTCATTCCTTTAATAATATATACATCACTTGTGTATGTGCGTTCAACGATATGTATTTTGTTACAAAGCCTCATTACTCCTTGGGAAATTGCGAAGTATATCTCATTCCAAGGAATCAGTTTTTGAATTATTTCCAGAAGAAAAAACATTTGAATAGAGAGGGTATGTGGGAAAGAAGATGGGAAGATTTTTAACTGTTGAAATGGGAAAATGGAAAGAAATAGCTCAACCTGTTTTTCCACCTAAAAGCAACTTTATAAAGGGCTACTATAATGCGCTTGTTGAGGACTCTAAAACCATACTGAGATTTTTTACTTTTCTCTCTCTCTCAACATATCAGCTGTTGCTAAATTATCAGACTGCTTATCTGATATTCAATGTTGAATTAAATATTGGGGAGACTAAAGCCATTGTTTTTGGTACCTGCTCCAAACTTTGTCCCCTAGCTACCGACTCCATACCTCTCCCTGGCAACAGTCTGAGATTAGACCAGTCTGTAGAGAACATTAGTGTCGTATTTGACCACATGATGAACTTCTGGTCTCATATTCATGCAATCACTAAGACTGCCTATTTCCACCTCTGTAACAATGCCTGACTTCACTCCTGTCTCAGCTCATCTGCTGCTAAAACCCTCATTTATGCCTTTGTTACCTCTGGGCTAGACTATTCCAATGCACTCCAGGCTGGTCTCCCATATTGTATGCTCCATAAACTTGAGGTCAATCCAAAACTCTGCTACCCTTATCTAAACTTGCACCATCCTATTGCTCCTGTGCTCACTGATCACCATTGGCTTCCGGTCAAGCAACATCTTGATTTTAAAATTCTCATCCTTGTTTTCAAATCCTCCCATGGCCTCAGCCCTCCCTATCTCTAATCTCCTTCAGCCCCACAACCCTCCAAGATATCTGCACTTCTCTAACTCTGGTTGCATCCCCAGTTTTAATTGCTGCGCCATTAGCAGTAATGCCTTCAGTTGCTTGTGTCCCAAGCTCTGGAATACCCTTGCTATACCTCTCCACCACTCTACCCCTCATTCCTCCTTTAAAGCACTCCTTCAAACCTATCCCTTTGACCATGCTTTTGGTCATCTGACTTAAAATCTCCTGATGTGACTCAATGTTTTGTTCTATAATGCTCCCATTATGTGCCTTAGGACCTTTCATCACATTAAAAGTACTACATAAATATAAGTTATTATTGTTTTGCTGATGGACCCTTTCCAAGCTATTTAATCCCTTCTCTCATTTCAATTATGTATCTCTGTTCATAAATACTGAACTTAATAGAGATAAAAATACCACCCAAACAATATCTGGGGAGAAGAAACAGTTAAAGCAATGATCTTTAAAGCAGTTTTGATTAAGTGTTATCAACCAGAAACATTAATGTTTGTCTCCTCAGATGCTGCTTGACCTACAGTGTATTTGCAGCATTTTCTGCATTTATTTCAGATTTCCAGCATCTGCAGTAGTTTGTTTTGTTTTGGACTATATACACAATGTTTCAGCAAGTGAAGATGGATCAATTTGGCAGCAGAATGCATTTAAGTAGATGCTAGTCAGTACATGAGGGATAAAGGAAT
This sequence comes from Carcharodon carcharias, assembly GCF_017639515.1. Classification (NCBI taxonomy): domain Eukaryota; kingdom Metazoa; phylum Chordata; class Chondrichthyes; order Lamniformes; family Lamnidae; genus Carcharodon; species Carcharodon carcharias. Next base: position 67,047,969 of record NC_054486.1, read on the forward strand.
AGAAAGTTATGCTGATAGGGTGAGATGGAGAGTGGGAGACTTATGGAACGTAAACTCTAGTTGGACCAAATGAGCTGCTTCTGTTTTGTATGGTCTAAGCAATATAATCAAATGTATAAAACAGAGGAAATTGTACAGATCAGGATTGCTATTTTATGCACTTAACAAATGAGCACTTTTATTTCTTTCCCCTAGAACTGAGGGAGGCATTACCAAAGGAGTCACAGTTGGTGTGCTTTTGGATTTCAACAGGCGAACACTTACCTTCTCCATTAATGATGAGCAACAGGGACCTGTTGCTTTTGAGGATATGGAAGGCCTCCTGTTCCCAGCAGTAAGCCTGAATAGAAATGTACAGGTGTGTTATGTGATACTGTACTCATTTTATATACAATTTTTAAAAACTCAATTCCTTTTATACCTGTGCATTTAAGTGACCTAAGAATCTTAAAAGCACAGGAGGCCGTTCAGCCCATTATGTCTGCACCAGCTCTCCAAATGGGCATTATGACCTAATGCCACTGCTTTGCCTTTTCCCCATACTCCTGCACCTTGTTTCTATTCAAATAATCATCTAATGCCCTCTTGAATGCCTCAATTGAACCTCACTTCCAGTGCATTCCAGACCCAAACCACTCGTGTGAAAAAGTTTTTCATGCTTGATTTTTCAGTTTCTGTACTCCAATAATCAAGTAGAGTTGAATCTGAGTTGTAATTTTTTTTTTCATTCGTCTTGCGCATCCCTGTCACGTTCATAACTTGGCTGGGGAGTACGTTATGGGGGACAGATTATAATTTATACATCAGAAAAAAATCATTTCCTATAAAATGGATTGTTATAAATAGTGCACAATTTAATTTCCAGTTGCATTGTTTGAAATTTTAAACAGCCGATTTACATGTCTCAAAAGGTCCTAGCCTTATCACAAAGAATGACCATTGAAATGAAGTAGCTGATGGTCTTTCTACTTCAACTAATAATGTCAAAGCACTTGTCACCAGAAGAATATCACTGACCATGAAACAAGGGACAGTGTTTGTTTGACTGCTGATAAGGTGAACTTAGATGTCATCAATGATTTTCTTGCCCCCATGGTAGAAGTTATGGCCATTTTCTAGCTTCAATATGTGTATCAACTTGTCCTTGAAGCTAAACTCATCATCAACTAAATTCTTAAGAGTCATTTGTAGCTATCTCAGAGTAAACAAGAGTTGCTGCATGGGTGGATACTGTTATGCAGCTGTTTCATTAACCAAGCAAGATCAGTGTGTTCATCTGCAAGAAAATTATCCTAATCATTTTTCTATTGAATAAAATCAGCCATGTTGAAAGTTCCTCTGGGTTAATGTCAGTGATTGACAAGTCTGGTGTGCTCAAAGAACATCTCCAGAAAAGTGAAAGAAAAGAAATCTGCATTATATGCACTGTACTACATGCTCAAGAGTCCTAAAGCATTTACCAGCCAATGATTTACTTCTGAAGTCAAATAATATATGTAAACATCCTCTGCTATGTGCAAAATTGGATGCTGCAAAGTCTTGGAACATTTGGAAGGATTACTTACTCTTTGAATAGTGCCATGAAAACTTCCAACATCTTTCAGAAGCACCAATGGGCAGAAACAGCCTAGTTTAATGCCTATCAAAAGATAGAACAACTGACAATGTGGCAATCCCTTCGTACTGCATTGAAGTATCAGTCTGGATTATAGATTCAAATCTAGAACCTGCTGACTCTACATGATACCAACGGAATCCAGACAAGAACACACGTTATGTCATCATTTTATCCAAGTTTGTGTTAGGAGCTACATGTGTGGAAGTTCAAAAAGCCATCTGAATATGTTGGGCCAATTCAGTGTAATACTGAAAAACTCTTTTAAGTTACTTGCATCAATTTTTATAAGGTTTTTAATCTAGTTTGTCATGCAGCCTTGTTAAAGAAGCTGGAAGCTGTGGGAAAACTTGGCTGCATTGTTAATTTATCTGGAATATATAGTCCAGTTCTCAGATCCAAGCAGGTTTCAGTGGCAGACTTACCGAGCTTATCGATTCAGTGGGGGAGTAAAATGGGTCAGTCCAGTTACCCATCCATTTGGCTGCCATTATCAATGTGTCAGATGACATCGTAAAGGAAATAGTTTTGAAGTGTATGTTCTAAGTAGTTCTAGATGTTGTAGTTAATGCAAAATGTTATTTATTTTATAAATTTCATGAAATGTGTTTGAAACATAACATTAGGCGGAATCGTCCCAGATTTGCACTAAGTGCGGTGCAGGTGGGAGAAACGTTTTACCTGTCGGCTGCAATGGCAGCTTCTCATGGCATATTGTCCCAATCCTGCCAGATTAATTATGCATTCCTGGGAAACACTGTTTTGATGGTGAGTGGGCGCCAATTCACCTGCCACGTTGTCACCTCACCACTTCATCACGCCAGGCGCCACGTTTAAAGTACAGCCCTGCGCAAACCTCTCTGCTTACAGCCCAGGACTGCTGCAAAGAAGATTTTGCCCCAAAAGGCAAGAAGACTGCAGCCCCCAGGTTTAGCGACGCATCCCTCGAGAACCTTTTGGATGTCGTAGACATAAGAAATAGGGGCAGGAGTAGGCCATTTGGCCCCTCAAGCCTGCCCCATCATTCAATAAGATTATGGCTGATCTGCCCCCAGTTTAACTCCTCTTTCGTGTCAGCCCCTCATAGCCCTCACTTCCTGATACCTCGTCTTTAAATATTTTCAGTGATCGAGCCTCCACAACTCTCTGGGTAGAGAATTCCAGACATTCACTACCCTCTGAGAGAAGAAATTCCTTCGCATCTCAGTTTTAAATGAGTGCCCCCTTATTCTGTAACTATGTCCTCTAGTTTGAGATTCCCCCAGTTATAGAAACATTTTCTCAATATCTACCCTGTCAAGCCCCCTCAGAATCTTGTACATTTCAATAAGATCACCCCTCATTCATCTAAACTCTAATAAAGGCTTAACCTGTTTAGCCGGTCTTGAATCCGCCTAGCCAGGAATCAGCCTAGTGAGTCTTTTCTGAACTGCCTCCAATACAGGGACCAAAACTGTACACAGTACTCCAGGTGCGGCCTCATCAACACACTGTACAATTGTAGCAAGACTTCACTATTCTTAAACTCCAACCCCCTAGCAATACAGCCAAAATTCCATTTGCCGCCTTAATTACTTGCTGCACCTTCATGCTAACTTTGTGTTTCTTGCACAAGAACACCCAGATCTCTGTGCTGCACTTTTTTCGAGTCTTTCTCCATTTAAATAATAGTCTGCCTTTTGATTCTTCCTACCAATGTGCATGACCTCGCACTTTCCCACATTAAACTCCATTTGCCAAGTTTTTACCCACTCACTCGACCTATGTCCCCTTGCAGATTCCTTGTCCTCATCACAATATGCTTGCCCACTTATTTTTGTATCATCAGCAAATTTGGATATATTACACTCTGACCCCTTCTCCAAGTCATTAATATAAATAGTAAATAATTGAGGCCCTAGGCACTCCACTAATTACATCTTTCCAACCTGAAAAAGACCCATTAATCCCGACTCTGTCTGCGTGTTAATCAATGCTCAATCCGTGCTAATACATGACCCCCAAAAGCATTGAGCTCCTATCTTGTGCAATAACCTTTTAAGTGGCACCTTATCGAATGCCTTCTGGAAATCTAAATACACCACATTTACCGGTTCCCCTTTATCAACTCTGCTTGCTGTCTCACACTTAAATGTGGAAGCTCACTATGATGTTCTCTACACCCACTCTGGCTGCAGGAGGGGCAGCAGCATTACCACTCTGGCTTGGTAGATGATGGAAATGGCAGTCAGTGCCAATGCTGCATAGAAGAGGTTGGCCATCCAATGCAGATAGAGGATGAGTGATCTCATCCGTGTTGCCAGGGTAAGGCAACCATCTCATCACTCTAAACTCTCACACTCATACCCTTCACGTTCACAGGTATCTCACTCACTGCCAGCTCAAGGGACATTATCACCCATTCTCTCACATATACCCTCACATGCCCATCTGGTCTCCTGTCCTCTGGAGACTGCCTCCTCAGCCCTCACCATCTTAAGGTCACTTGCACAGAACAACATGTGACCACACACACACCCTGGGATACCCTCCTTCCCCAGTACAGCCCTCACCCTGCAGCCTCTTCCCTTGCCTGAGGTCACTTCTCCCCCCTCCCCCAAGCAAGCTCTAGCCCTGTAGCCATTGAAGAGCCAGCCACGCCTTATGGCTGGTCTGGTTGGAAGAGTTCAGCCCATGAGGCCCCACCACCACTAAAATTGATGTCTGTAAAACCTGGCACTGATGACTGCAAATGCTGCCTGAAGAAAGATAGGCAAACAAACCTTGAAGACCCGAGTGAAGTACAGGCCGCCAAATGCATGCCTTATATATACCGTTGTGAAACACGTTGGCATGTTTTCTCGTCTATGTGCTCAGATGATCCAGCGTGGGGGGGGTTGATTCTGGTGGGCTGGGCTTATAACGATAGGCAGATGTATTACAAGGAGGTTCCTGATGTCTGGCGGCTGGAAAGGTGGCCCGCCATTAACGGGTAGAGTGCATGATTATAAACTGGTTCCACAATGCCGTGAAACTGATTTTTGGCCTTCAAGCCATATTGTCCACTCACACCGCCGAACACGTGTGACGCCAGAGGGCACAGAAAATTCCACCCATTGTACATTTAATATATATATATATATAGAAGAATAGCAAGATAACTAAAAAGAAAATCACGAACCTAATGCCTTATGCACCTCTCTCAATTTTCAAATGCACACTTGAGGCATTTAAGATAAGTCATTACATGCAATAACTTGGAAAATCTGCCCTATAGTTTTAAATAGCGGCTTGATCAAACAAATGCATCCAGACAAAAATCTAACAAGAACAATTTTGTTTCTTTCTATATTTAAAATTGTGTCATAAACTTTCTGCTTTTGTGAATTGTTTAGTATGTTTTCTAATGGTTATTTTCTGTTTGTTTTATTCACCAATGACATTGCACCAAAAATGATCATTCCACAAACATTCAACCAAAAGGAAGCAGCCCCTTGGGTAAGAGGAGGCTGGGGGGAGGAGTGTAAACCCTGGCATTGATCAGTTTGGATGAATGACCTGTTTCTATTCTGTAGCAGTCTCTATGTATAGTTCCCGTATAGAGTCAGGAATGTTATTGATAATAGTGTTTCTTCTAATGTTTAATGTTGTGAATTTTAGGTGAGTGGGTTGTGAGGCCTAGCCAGTTGTCACTTGAGAAATTTGGACCTTCACAAGCTAGGAATTTGATTTGCCAGAAGGTTGACATATCAATTGTGATGGTTCAAACCTTTATAAGCAGATCATGTGCAAGTGCCTGAAGCTGCAAAAACCAGGGACTTTATCCATCCCAGATAAACTTCTCCATACGTGGGATCCCTCATGGATTATGTGCATTTATTTACTTGTATATCTTTTCTAAATTTGCGCATCATGGGAAATGCACTAAGTGTTCATTGTTTCGTTGAAGTATCTGAAAAATAATTATTTTTCATCAGTTATATTCTTAACCTCTCTAAAGGTGACACTCCACACTGGTTTGGAAATTCCTCAAGCTCCTGCTGCTGCTGCTGTTGCTGCAAGAGACCCAACAGCATCTTAATCCAGGTCATTCTGCAAAAACCTGCTGTATTGTCTTTTGGGATCCAAGTGACAGGAATCCCTGCCTGCTGCTAAGATTCTTAAAAGATTCAACATCTCTTCATACAAGTTTGCTAGTTGGTGCTTAATGACTGGAGGAAAACCAAAAATAGTCGAAGTTTCTACAGACGTGAGATATGATTGTTATCAGAACATTTGTGTTCGCTTTGACGCTTTGTGCTAACTAAAATTGTAAAAGCATCGATGCAGCCTGAGATGTAATTTGTTGAGTATCTTATATTTGGCAATTTTTTTTTCTTTCTCTTGTGCTACTCTAATTGCTGTGCATAAAGTTTTAGCTGCTGCAGAAAGAAAAAGTGCAGTGCAGTGTAATTGTAGAAAGCCTAATATTTGCAAGCAATTACATTGCAAGGTATTCACAGTTGCTATTAACCTCCAGGATTTATTCTTTCCTGTTGCCTTTGAATCTATATTCAACACCATTCCAAACCAGCTGTTTGAATTACCAAGAGATAATCTGCACACCTCCACTCAAACTGTTAAATTCTTGTTCAGACATTGGGAAGGAAAGATTGCAATAAGTAACATGGTTGGGATGGCCCAGAATTAAGACATTTTTACTCTAGATTCAACTGTAGCATGACTGCACAAATTTTGAGTACTATCCTGTCTTAATGAAATTAAACAATAATATAGATGTGTTGCAACACATGTCATAGAGTTGTTATGGCATTGAAGGGGGTCACTCGGCCCATCAAGTCCATGCAGGCAAAACCCTGGACCCTCAAATTAAAAGTCAGATGCTCTAGAGACATATGTGGGAAGTTTCCAAGCATTATCAAGCCTGATAGGATCATTGTTTCAGTATTTGTCTGTTTATGTGCAGCTGATTATTCCAGCATTGAATCAATAATGAACTTGTGTTCCTTTAATGAGTTGTACAATAGATTTGTTTTTGGAAGGATTTACATTGAAGTATTACATGTATGCAGTTCAAATTTTAGCAGAGTTTTAGCATGGTTCCCAAAGTAAATGGGATTTTGAATAATAGACTATTATTTCAATAGTGATAAAAGGATTTAAGAATTGTACTAGCTTAGACTTAAGAAAATATTAGAAGCACAATATTCTTCAAGACCTTTCTGAATTTTATAGAGCTGCGTTCTTTGACTAGTCAGTTAAAGTCGTGCAGTATTTTCTGCACTACAGTAACTTCTAGAGCTTTAGTTGTTCAATACTTTCTTCATCTTTCATTTTATTCAAACCTGAATATGGTTTTGACCCAGTGAATGGGATCGATCTTGCATAACAAAATAAATGCCCTTAACAAAGTCAATATATTTACTGTTGGTAGGGAAAAGGATATGATTGATTATAGAATCATGAAGAACAGGAGACGACTCTCTGGCCCATTGTGTCTGTACATAGCTCTGCAGATATTTTCAAGTTTATATCCAATTCCCTTTTGAAAGTTGCTATTAATCTGTTTCCATCACCTTTTTAGGCAATGTGTTCTCACCGCTCTTAGTCTTTTTTGCCAATTATCCTAAATCTGTGCCCTCTGTTTACAGACACTGCAGTCAGTGGAAACAGTTTCTCCCTATTTACTTTTATGAAAATCCCTCTTAATTTTGAACACCTATTAAATCTCCCCTTGACCTTCTCTGTTGTAAGGAGAACAATGCCAGCTTCTATAGTGTCTCTACATAACTGAAATCTCTCATCCCTATCATTCTGCTAAATCTCCACTGCCCCCTCGAAGACTTTGACATCCTTCCTAAAGTGGTGCCCAGAATTGGACACAATAATCCAACTCAGGCCTAACCAGTGATTTGTAAAGGATTATCATGAACTTACTAGTTTTTGTACACTCTACCTTTATCAAGCCAGGAATATTTTATGCTTTATCAACTTGTCCTACTGCCTTCAAAGATTTGTGTATGTAAGCAGCCAGGTATCTCTCAATCTTACCATTTGTAGAATTGTACCATTTTTATATTGCTTCTCCTTATTCTTCCACCCAAAATGCAATATTTCGCATTTACTCTGCATTAAATTTCATGAGTCTGTCTTAAATTCTCTCTCTTTTTTGTTGCTCCCTATTTTTCATTCCTTTTTGTGGGAAGCTTAAGCAGTGTTTTTTGGTTTCAATTTTCAACACATTTAATTCCATTTAAAACTGCTAAATGGATAATCGAGCATATTTGTATTTGATTTGGAATTGATCTGAAAATTTTCTGTAAGATAATGGGTTTCTCGTGTAGTTTGAATATCTATAATAAACCAGCAGTTATTAGTCTGCAGGACCTTTCATACTTGGCATACAATGCTAGAATCTTTCAAATCAAACATTTTAATAATTTGAAATATCTTTGCTCTTACATACATACATATACACACAAACAAATTACACAGTCCCTTGTAGCATGCTAATAATTGGGAGCAAGCAAAATATCAATAAATGATTAGTGGGGATTCATTGCAATTGAGAACTAAATATTCGGGCTGAAAAATAAATCCGATTAAGCTTTGCAAAAAACACAGGTTATTTGGGAAGTTTGTGAACATTTGCCAGGTCTTTGACTTTACTGCCTGCTGAAATGATGCACCACTTTCAGTGCAATTTTAATTTGCTCCGGGGTGGGGGGGGGGGGGTAGAATATCAAACTGGAAAGTTTAAAAAATCAGAGTTTTGGACCAAGCTAGGAATCCTTTGAATTGGACACTCTAGGATTTTTTTGTGAATAAATATAGAAATATTCATTGTATGAAAACCAGAATTTCCACTAAGATCCTTCTCGTTGAACAGACCATGATATGAGTACATTTCATGATGCAGAATGCTGGAACATAAGAAATAGGAGCAGGAATAGGTCCTTTCAACCTGCTAACCCATTCAGTAAGATCATGGTTGATCTTCAACCTCAACCCCACCTTCCTACACTAACCCTGTTTCCCTTTGTTGATCTTGGTCTTGAATGTACTCAATGATTGAGCAACCACAGCCCTAAGGGATAGAGAATTCCAAAGATTCACAACCCTTTGAGTAAAATTTCCCCTCATCTCAGTTCTAAGTAGCCAGCCCCTTATTCTGAGACAATGACCCCCTAGTTTTAGACTCTTCAGTCAGGGGAAACATCTTCCCAGGGTCTAATCTTTCAAGCCCTTACAAGAATTTTATATACTTCAATTTGATCTCATCTCATTCTTCTAAATTCTAGGGGCTAAAGGCCTAGTCTACTCAATATCTCTTCACAGGACAATCCTATTATCCAAGCATTAGAAATGAAGTTGCTGTAACTAATATGTTTGGCATATTTATTGTGGAATGCTTCTGCACACAATCTTAGGCAGTTGACAACTTAAACATATCACTATAGTGTCTAGTTTGTTTTGATTTATATAAGCCAATGACAAGAACATTAATAAGCCAGTCTCCATTCATGAAAAAAAATGGACAGAGGCATTTGATATTATAAAGGATGTATTTTAGCAAAATTATCATTTCCTTTAAACACACTGCAAATCATATTGTGAACAAAGGAAACAACTTAAAAGTTAATAAAGCTAGTTGAATATTTGGACACAGCCAAAAGTTAGGATTTATACCAAGGCTTTATAACACACTTGTTAAACTGCAGTTGGTTGGAATACTACATTTATTTTTTGGTTATGGCATATTTACAAAAGATTCCAAATGTAAAGCGGGTAAGCAAAGTTCAAACTCTACAGTCTAGAGAGAAGTTGCATTAGGAAAGAATTCCTTAAGGAGGATAACTGTTCAGTAAGGTAACCTAGAATGTTACACCTCAGACTTTCCAGGCTGAGCAGAGGGCTCTACCTCTCCCCTACTTCTCTTGACCCTTTGGCTACTAGATTGGTTGTATGGCATCAAGATCTGAATGAGCCACCTTCCTCGAATTCAACATTAGGGAGACAAAAGTCTTCATTTTAGCTCTCTCCATTAAACAACCTTCTTTAGCCATGACTCCGTTATCATTCCTGGCCACACTCAGGCTGAACCAGGATATTTATATTCTTGACGTCCAGTTTGATTTGAGCTGAGCTTTTAACATCATTTTACAACCAGTCAAGTGCACTTACTTTCACCTCTGCAACATTGGCCCAACTGCTCCATCCCCATCTGTACCTCAGCACCCCCACCCCTGCCTCCCCCTCCCCACTTCTGATAAAATGTGTCTCCAGAATCTTAACTTCTTCCTGGCCTCCCCCGCACCGCCCCCCTCCCCCCCAGAAACAAGTGTACCAAAGCATTTAAAACTAAACTATGTATCCTTCCCTGCGATGAGTTCAATTTGTCATCACCCTCATTCTCGCTACCTTACATTGGCTCCATGCACCCGTGCGTTTCATTCAAAATCTGTGCCCTCATCCATAAATCCCTTCATAGCTTTATCCCACTTTGGAGAGTCTCCAATGTATTTTTCTTTTAACTCCAGCCATCTGTGTATCTCCCATTAATAACAGAAACATTAGCCACATTGTCCTACTCTTTAAAACCCTTTCCTAAGTCGACTCTTTTTCTAAATCAAAAACTTCCTCAAAAATCATACAAAACCCATCCAAATTGCATCCTTCCTGAGTGGACATCCATTTTCACTATGTCTAATTGTGAAGTGCCTTGGGACAATTTATACATTTAAAGGTACCATATAAAACATAACTTACATTCATAATATAAACCATAATAGCTATATTTCCATACTTTTAGTCTATATTTAGTGTTTGAGAAACAAAACAGAAAGTAGAAAATTATTGATAAAGCCAATAAAAAAACTGCCTTCCCTGAACTGAGATATTAGAACCACATTTCAAAGGCAGCAAGAATAAGCCACAGATTTTCATCTTTCCAGCTAAACTATAGCTTTTGTGAGACTCCAAACAGATGTAACCAAACCACAAATGCAATTAGGGGCCATGGCTCATTATGAATTACAGCCAAATGCCCTATTGCTGATCAGAGGAGTAAGTGCTGTAATTAGAAAAAGTAAAAATGATTAAGTTTTCAGATGTATCTAGTTTCTGAAGTGACTTCTTCTGCTTTTCTACTGCAGCATTTCAAGGTTGGTCACCAAGAGCAATGCTGCAGCAAATGTACCCTCCCTATCAGCTTTAGAGTAAAGTTTACAACGTAGTTTTCAGACCTTGTATTTAATTTAATCAAATTTTTTAAGTCATTGAGTAGATATCTAAAAACACAATGACATGAAATTTCTGACCATTATTGCACCCTCCTGTAAAGTATTTCGCACTCCATTGTATTTTGACGATGCCTTTTGCAAATATTCTAATCTCAGGGTTCAGATGATATCAAGCTTCATTCAGATTCATTCTCCTAGCTAATTACATTACCTTAACTTCCATACGTTATAGCTTTGTATGAAAAATTATGGCTGATTTGCATTTCAACTTGTTTTTAAAAAAATCAACTCATCTGCTCAGGAAATTACACATTGTTACCTGTACATTATTAATAAGTGAGTCTCAAAAAGGTGCAAATAAAGCTTATTGGTAATTCAAACAACCAGGCATCAGTTTATAAGGACAATGCAACACTGTGTTTAACCTTCAGAACCTTAATTTTGATTATAATCAGTCTTGTATCAAAGTGTTGATGACATATGCATGCTGCATGTTACAATTTTAAATTGTTAATTTTTAATCTGTCTTTAAAGACTTTCTAGACAGAGGTGATGAGTTTAGTTGCTAAAATCCTTGACATGCCAATCTTGAGCTACTTGTAAGAGCAGGAATTTAAAATAAAAACATGAGGTCATAGCGTCACATCCTTTAAAAACCCTGGTAATTAAAGGAGATTGAATATGTGAAACTTCAGTATTCGATATAATTTTGAATGTTATATTTGTTCATCTTTGATACATTGCCAGATTCTAGAAAAATTTTGACCTAATTTATTTTCCCAGTACCGTCTTGCTGGTTCATTTAAGATCATCAGTAAAATTCATTAATACTGTTGCTGGTCAACGTCAGTCTGTAATTCAGCAGTTTGAAGTGGCTGGACCACAAATTTCTCACTTTTCATAGTGATGATATTGGTGGCCAATATGGTGCTTATCAAGCTTATTAGATTTGTAGTATATTGTAATATGGAGTCCATGACCATACAGCAAGCTGATTATGTTGCTTACTGTTGTGGATAATGATGAAATTGCTATTGTTTGCTGTTCTAATAAACTTTTATAAGTTATGATGTCTTTCCATCTATATTGGATAGCTGCTTTTGCGATAAGTGTTAAAGAAATCTTACATTTTAGTTACATTCAAAAGTTTTTCTTTTCCAAAAATTAGTTGGGGTAAAACTGAACAACATTCATTAATTCACAGAATTACTTCAATTAACTTTATGATCGGTGTGTCAAAAATAAGTAAAACTTGTTACAACATATTTTGCAAATAGTGGCTTAACGTTATGCACCTTACAAAGTAAGAACAGTTTACAAGGTGCCTTTTGGGGAGGTAGACATATGAGCAAAAGAGCAACAAAAAAGGTTTGAAAATGGAACTCTGAAGAAAAGCTATCTACAAAAAACAAATATGAAAAGCCTGCTATAAATCCTGCAGCTTGTGCTTTGACCACAATCAGAACATGTTAAGATGTAATAGTACAACTTGTTGCATACATTTATTCACTTTAAAATATTTACATTTGTATTGATCAGCAAAGTTTACCCTTTCTTGGATCATGCTGTATGGTAGATTACAAGAAGTTTGCGTTTAGATGGTGGAACTTGTATAGCTTTGTGTATTTTGGCAACGCTATACCTTGGTGGTTGGAGGGGTTTGAGATTATTCTTGGGCAGTGAGCTTGGGTAAAGCAGGAAGGGAGAAATTAGATCTTTCTTTGTGGGTCAGATTTGAGCAGGTGGCCTGTGGGAGTGTTTTGGTGAGAAGGTGTAATCTCCTTGCTGGTCTGTTGCATGTTATCTTTGTGAAGGGCCAAGATGGACTAAAAATGCAGAATGGTACTTCAACTTCATGACCAGCGAGACAAGTTACTTCTCATAATTCACAATCACTTTACTGAATCACTTACAACCCCAGAGTGCAAAACCCCAAAATTTAAAACAACCTGTTCCCAGTACCCAATACAGTCACCACAACTCGGGCTCAAACTTACAAAAACACAGGCAAAATGCCACATCTTGTCCTGAAACCTTAAGAAAAACTCATCGGACCGATATCATCAAAATAGGGCTGAAACAAGTTACCAGCAAAAAAACACCAAGCTTTTGCCCCAAACCTTCACAAAACCCTCAGACCAATGTCACTACCATTTGGCTGAAACTTACAATCCCCAACACAGTTGGTCTGTCTGGTGTTGACTGTAGGCCTGAGTCAAGGTGAACAAACTAACCCTCCCAACTGCAGCCCAGATACTCAGATGTGCTCTTCTTTTATAATAATTTAACTCATGTCAAAACATATTTCCGGCTATTCCAATGTCCATTTCGTTGATTCCATGCAAAGTCCAGACAAATGCCATCAGCTCTTGCTGGTTGAAACAATACGGGGTTTTCCATGGAAGATGTATCCAGACAAATATTATCAGTTTTCATTGTATGAGCAATTTTCCTGCTGTTTGAGATGACACAGTAACATCACCCTGGCTCCAAAGTTAATGAGGGTTTGAATTACTCTATTTTGAGTACTATCATCTGTGGTGCAGACCTTAGTTGCATAATTCCTTGAATATATTATATTGATGAAATGTCATTTGTGTCATTGTATTGGGTAATCAGACTTCTTGATTGCATTAATCAATGGCAGGTAATGGCATTTCCCTGCTACCATTGTTCCCTGATAGCAGTCAATGTCCAAACCCTTTTGCCGAGTCACTTTTTTAAAAATTAAATGTCCAAATTAACCCCTTGCTGCCCAACCCTGGACTACTGACTGCAGCATGGCTTTTGTAATTTATAGTTCCAATTATGAGGTAAAAACATGTCTGTGGGTTTGAAATTATATTCCATAAATTTCCCAGTTGGAGGGGATTCCTACCCTACAGTATCCACTCCATTTTCAAAAGTGCATACAGAAGTTGGGTGAAAGCTAAATTTATTTAACTGTTTTAATTTCAATCTGGGCCCAAATGATTGGGGCTTGAGCCATTGTCTTTCTGGGAGAAGTCAGATAATCTAGGCATAAACTCTTCAAGGTTGCAACAGGCTGCTCTGTTTTTAAACTTTGTGATAATTCATGGTACTGCAGCAAGCTGAAAAATATACCCCAATTGGAGGCTACAAGTAACACAATTTGTTTCTCGGAGAATCACTTCAAGTCAAGTTGTCTGGTACAGTGTTAATTAGTAATGTAATGTCTAGGTTGACAATTTATTATAGTGCTATAGAAGAAAATGGTGCAGAGTAGGTAAAGTGGATGGCTAAACTCACTGCTGTTAAAAATCTGGAGACTGTAGAAAGAAAAGAATATTGCATTCAATTCTGCCATGGTTCCGGTCCTGGGATGACAAGTCCAATGATGCAGAAAGCAGCAAAATTTGTGGTTATTGAAATACAGCAATGGCAGTTTCCTTGTTAATCCTGTTACACGGATCCATCCACAACATATACAAAGGGACAGGTTGCCTCCTGTATGCTTACACAAGTCACCTTTTTATACAGTCAACACCATGAGTATCGAGGAAAATCACAACGGTACTATTATGCCAGAGGGGCAGTGGAAAGGAGCATTCACTTGATATATCACTGGCTTGTCTGTTAGAGGGAATTGAAAGAGAAGTTGATGACAGCAGATGACCACCTTTTAAAAATCATGAGCTCTGCTGTCATTGGCAACTTGGGATGGAGAGCTCGCAGTACTTGTGAAGCAAACAATAGTTGATGCCTTTGAGAAGCAGCAAGATATATAGCGGTTGTATCTAAAAAAAAATGCAACCATATGACAAATGTCAAGTTTATGTAGGAATTATTAGTTGCAAATCAAATTATAATTCTCATCAAACTCAATCTCCAGTTCCAATAAGTAACTTGAACAAAAATATTGAAATAAAATAATCCAAAGGCATTACACTAAACATGCTATATTCTCTGCTAAAAACTGAGCAAATCTTACCAAAATTAAGTCCTTACAAAAATAAAAATACCTGGAAAAACTCAGCAGGTCTCTCAGCATCTGCGGAGAGGAATACAGTTAACCTTTCGAGTCCGTATGATTCTTCAACAGAACTAAGGAAAAATAGAAGAGAGGTGAATTAAGTCCTTACCCCTTCCATCTAGTAACAATTGGTAGCATCTTATAGTTGTGCGTTTGAGGCCTGCTCCACAATTGGGGTTCATCTCTAACGGGCATATTGTTTTAGGGGTGCTGCAATTCAGAGGATCTGAGGACCTGTTTGGCTGTTTGAATAGATGTTGAGATAAAACAGCACTGTTCAAATTAATGAAAACCAACATTTATATAGCACCTTTCATCTCAAAAAAGTCACAAAGCAGCTGATAGCCATAAATAGCTACTTCTATGTAAGCAAACAACGGGCATTTTGCACTCAAGTTCCCACAAGCAGCACGAATTGTGCAGTTGACCTGATTTTGGGGGTGTTGGTTAACAAAGAAAATATTAACTGTAACACAAGCTCCTTGTCCAATTAATTGTCTGTGAGCATTTTGGGACACTTTATTACATTAAAACACTGCTTGAGTACAAACTATTGCTGCAAATTTTTTATATCCACCTGAAATGCAAATGAGCCATCAAAAGTCATAACGCATGTAGTCAACCCTTCAATTGCAGTGGTTGTTGCATAGGAAGGCTGAGTTCTTCCTGCTAGCTGAACAGGCACTGTACCGAGCACTAAACGTGGTTGACAATTTGAGGATTTTTCCTTCTGGTTAACCCCTTAGAAGCAGAAAATCAAAGGATTATCCTTTCAAATGTTCTGCCTTTTATGAACAATGAACAACCCCCTTCCCCATTTTCAACCTAGTCAGGAGGTTAATTAGTATGCTCCTTTGGTTGTGTTGGACCCCTTCCTGTGCAAGGTGGAGGGCAGGTTCGTGGGCCTAATCTTAAATACACCAGTTCCATAATTTAGTCTATTCCTTTAAGAAGCTAAATTCCTGATGTTTGGGTGTAGCATGGAGGACCCCCAATAAAGAGCTTGGGATCAGCTAATTGTGTTTAAATTGGTTGTGAGATTTTTGTCCTCGTCACGAGAGAGGCTAGTTAATGCCTCCAGCCTAGTTAAAACTAGCATGTTGCCTTGGAGAATTTCAAAACCCTCTGGGGAAAGTGAACAGTTCAAGGGCATATATTAACTAAGGGCCTAGCAGTGTTGTGGCTTAGTGTTAGCACTCTGGCCTGAGTCAGAAGAGGTTGTGTTCAAGTTCAAGAACAAACAAGTACAGCTGAGAAAACTGAGTACAAACCTGAGAGTTTAGCAAGTGGGGGAGTTCGGTGGGGGGAGAAGGCGGGGGGCGGGGTGTTTGTTTCCTTTTGCTTTTTCAACCTTTCTCGCCCTGTAGGAATCGGTTCTTACTCTACTTCAGGGAAAGAAGCTAGCTGTTTGGTGAGTATCTGGCAAGTGGTCGCCATTAAGTCGAGAACACATCTGCATCCAGTTGTAAGCCCAGCTGGATCATTGCGCACGTTGGTGGGAAGAAAGGCCAGCCCAGAACACGTCTTGACAAGTGTGATGTGCAGAAATTGGGATTTACCATTAGGGCCTTGCTCACATCTCGGACATCCGAGGAGCAGAAGATGCTGAAACCCTACAGCTGCTGGACCCTGGAGGAACACATGCATCGCATGGTGGGTGGATTTTCATGGACATGGCTCCGCTGTGAAGCAGCTCATGGAAGATGGAAGGGTGGTAGTGGAGGACTTGCAAAGCCTGCCAATGAATCTGAAAGACACCATTACACATTACTTGGTGAAAGTGAATATATTTTCAGATTATGAAGTGACAAAATGTGTTCACCTGTGCAACCGCTTGTGATCAGAAATTCTTAACTTTTCTAGGCCTACCACTTCTGATTGCTGCCCTGACATCTGCAGCAAGGGTGGAGACAGCCTTTGCTATGGTTGGCTCTGATGACTTCAGCTTGGAGCGGAGACCTTGAGGGCCCCGGCTTGTCTGACTCCTCGCGGGGAAGGAACACCTGAAGGGATGTTGAGGTGCCCCGTTTCCCTCTCACGTTGCCACTGCAGCAACTCTCCCATGGCTGCCGCGATGGAGTGCAGGTCTGCACATGTCTCCACATTCTGCTGGACCAGGAATGGCATTTGCCATCCTTCCCGTGGAGACTTCCATATGCAGACATGTGGGCAGATGCACTCCTCCATCTCGTGTGCCACTCTGTTGAGGGCTGCCAACAGCTCTGCGTGATGTTCCTCCACCTTCTGCTGATTCTCCACGATGAGTTGGAAGACCGAATCCAGAGGCTTGTCATCTGACTCGAACCTCACAGGTGTCTTTTCCCCAGCAGTCCTCCAAGTGCTGGGGAGCTGGGCTGAACCTGCCTCCTCCTGCTGCGGACACGTTTCCATGCGGTGACCACCAGATTGTGAGCCTGAGCTTGCTCTACATCTCGGTCCCACCAAGGAGTGTGTCTCTGTGCTGGTGGAGAATGTGGGTATGGGCTGTGATGGGTCTTCTAGGCTGCTTATTTCCAGCTCTTCAATGGAGGAGATATCCTTTTTGCTGGAGGTGCGGATCTGGATGGAGCTGAGGGACTGGCTGGCTGAGGGTGTTGGTCGCTTGGCAGAGCTCCCTGTGAACCAAAGTAGAGATAATGAGTGCATGGCAGCATAGTCAAAAGCAGGAGAGAGAGCATTCACAGTTGCGTTGAGAGGAATGATGTGGTGCAGGATCCTCACATGGGTGTTTGCCACCTACCTCACTGTCACTGCAAGCACGATCCACATCCCCACCAGTCAGTGCGATGGCACGCTCCTCAAAGTGAATGAGAGGTTTAATGTGGGCCACTTCACCCTTGGTCTGGGACCTATCCCTGCTGTTGTGAGCCAGCTTCTCCTGCAAGAAAACAGATGGAGCGTGTGAGCAGGACGCATGGCACTGCATGGAATGTTTGTGTGGTGAGTGGAGCCAATAGACGGGATGAGGACACGAGTTCCAGAAGATATGAGGCTGATGGAGATGTGAGGGTGTGTGAGTTAGTGGTCTTATCCCTCGAAGTGTGAGATGCTTGTGGGTGTGCGATGGGTTTGAGAGTGAGAGTTGAGAGTGATGAGAAGAGTGACTTACCCTGGTGGAACGGATGAGCACTGCACTGGATGGCTGTCCTCTTTTGCAGGGTGTTAGTGCTGACTACCGCTGCAGCCGCCTCCCATGCTGAATTGGTGACCTTGCTTGCTGATCTTCACCCAGAGTGGGGGTAGAGGCCTCCACTGCATCCAGTAAGCACTCAAGGGAGACGGTGCTAAATCTGGGGGCAGCATGTTTCCTCCCTTTTGGTAGCCAACAGTTCCCTGCAACTTCCCATCCCTTGAGGAGTACTAGCTCTGTGCAGAGGCATCCTTTAAATATGGCGCCTGGTTTATTGAACACCTAAGGTAACAGCAGAATGGGCAAATCAGAGGCTGCCCCACCAGTGACCCGGCGTGTTTCCCAGGGATGCGCATTTAATGAGGTCAGAATGGCACAATACAGCATGAAAAGCCGCCATTGCGGCTGGCAAGTAAAACGTCCTTTTTCCCCACCCGCTTCCACACTTTATGCAAATTTGCGATGATTCCACCCATAAACTGGAAAAGTCAAATTGGCAGTAGTAGCCTGGATGAGGAGTTCATAGAATGTTTCAAGATAATTTCTTCGAGCAGGATGTTCTGGAACCATCCAGGGAGCAGATTATATTAGACTTGGTACTGTGTAATGTGACAGGATTAATTAATGACCTCAGAGTAAAAGCACCGCTAGATTGCAGTGACCAGAGTATGATTGAATTTTACATGCAGTTTGATAGGGAGGAGAGTGCATCTAAGGCTAGTATTTTAAACTTAAATAAGAGCAACTATGTGGGCATGAAAGCTAGCTGAAGTGAACTGGGATACTAGGCTAGGGGATAGATCAATAAAGAAGCAGTGGCAGGCATTTAAGAGGATATTTCAAGATACTCAGAGTAAGTATATTCCTACTATTAAGAAAAATTCTAAAGGGAGGACCCACCATCCGTGGTTAACTAAAGAAGTTAGGGAACCCATCAAACTTAAGGAAAGGGCCTATAACTGCACAAAGATGAGTGGCAGGTCAGATGATTGGTCAGAATATAAAGAATGGCAGAAAATGACCAAAATGTTAATCAGGAGAAAGAAATTAGAGTATGAGAGGAAGCTAGCTAGAAATGTGAAAACAGATAGCATGAGCTTCTACAGATTTAATAAGGAAAAGAGTAAGCAAAGTGAGTGTTGGTCCTCTAGAGAGTGAGAATGGAGAGGTAATAGTAGATAAAAAGGAAATGGTGGATGAAATGAACAAATATTTTGCCTCTGTCTTCACTATAGAGGATACAAAAATATTCCAGTAATAGCTGTAAATCCAGAGGTGGATGGAAGAGAGGAACTTGGTGAAATTACAATCACTAGGGAAGCGGTCCTGAGCAAAGGAAGCGAGGCAGATAACATGAAACTATAGGTCAGTTAGCTTGATGTCTGTCGTGAAGAAGATGTTAGAATCGATAATTAAAGGGGTTATAGCTGGGCATCTAGAAAAACTCAAAGTAATCAGGAAGAGCCAACCTGATATTGTGAAAGGGAAATCATGTTTAACCAATTTATTAGAGTTCTTTGAGGGAGTAACACGTGCTGTGGATAAAGGGGAGCCTGTAGACATACTGTACTTGGATATCCAGAAGGGATTTGATAAGGTGTCACATCAAAGGTTATTGTGGGAAATAAAAGCTCATGGTATAGCGGGTAACATATTAGCATGGAAAGAAGATTGGCT
Organism: Carcharodon carcharias; assembly: GCF_017639515.1. Lineage (NCBI taxonomy): Eukaryota > Metazoa > Chordata > Chondrichthyes > Lamniformes > Lamnidae > Carcharodon > Carcharodon carcharias. Next base: position 67,067,606 of record NC_054486.1, read on the forward strand.
GGCTGGCAAATAACAGATTATGTATAAATGGGCCTTTTTCTGATTGGCAGGATGTGACGAGTGGAGACCCGCAGGGGTCTGTGCTGGCACTTCAACTTTTTACAATTTGCATCAATGACTTAGATGAAGGGAGGGAACGCATGGTAGCTAAATTTGCAGATGACACAATGATAGGTAGGAAAGTATGTTGTGAAGAAGAGATAAGGTGCTTGCAGATGGATATAGAACGCTTGAATGATTGGGCAAAAATCTGGCAGATGGAGTAAAATGTGAGAAAATTTGAAACGTGGGAAAAAATTCACTTTGGAAGGAAGAATAAAAAAGCAGAATATTACTTAAATAGAGAACAACGGCAGAATTCCGAGGTACAGATCTAGGTATTTTAGTGCATGAGTCACAAAAAGTACATATTTAGGTACGGTATGTAATCAAGAAGGCATATTACAAGAGGCATTGAACATAAAAGTAAGGATGTTATGCTTCAGTTATACAGGGCAACAGTGAGACCATATCTCAAATGACTGTGGGCTGAATTTTCACCCAACATGCACGAGCGTGAAATAATGTGCAATGACATCAGGCGAGCATCCCGACGTCGTTGTGCACTTGCGCAAATTTTGGTGGGCGGGCACACGTGGGAGGCGGCAGCATGCCGACAATTAAGAAGGCTGTAAAGCCCATTAATTTAAATTGAATATTTTCCTGCCCATCCAACCTTATGGTTAGAGGGCAGCGAATAGGCCAAGCGGCCTTTGGATTTTTGAGGAAAACTCATCCACAGGTGGGATGAGATTTTCGATGTTAATTAAAAATAAAATTAAAGTTTTTTAAAATAATTTTCAACATGTCCCTGCTCATGTGACAGAGTCACATGAGGGGACATGTTTTCCTTTTTTTGAAAAGTTTATTTCTGGTGTAAAAAATCTTCAGCTCCCTGAGGCAGCCCTGTGCCTTCAGTAAGCTTTTTGTAAATGCACCCGCACACATGTGCTGACTTCCGCACTCACCCTCCTCCTCCCCTATCCAGGCAGCGCTAAACATTTCAGCACACGATTCACGCTAGCTGGCCATTAATTGGCCAGCCAGTGTGAAATTATGGTCGGGGTCCAATCACAGGAGGTGGACACTCCCAGGCCTGCCCGATGAGGGGAAAATCCTCCCGTGTGTACTTTTGGTCTCCTTATTTAAGGAAGGATGTAAATATGTTGGAGGGGGGAGGAGGTACAGAGGAGGTTTACTTGATTGATACCTGGAATGAGCAGGTTTTCTTATGAGGATAGATTGAACTAGCTCCACTGGAGTTTAGAGGAGTGAGGGGTGACTGGATTGAAATATATAAGATCCTGAACAGTCTCGACAAGGTGGATGTGGAAAGGATGTTTCGTCTTGTCGGTCAGTCCAGAACTAGGGGACACTGTTTTAAAATTAGGGGTTGCCCTTTTAGGACAGAGATGAAGAGAAATTTTCTCTTTGAGGGTTGTGCAACTTTGGAACACTCTGCCTCAGAAGGCAGCAGAGGAAGGGTCATTGAATATTTTTAAGGCGGAGGTAAATCGATTCTTGTTAGGCAAGGGAACAAAGGTTATCAGGGGTAAATGGGAACATGGAATTCGAAACACAAACAGATGAGCCATGATTTTATTGAATGGCAGAGCAGGCTCAAGGGGCCAAATAGTTGACTTCTGCTACTATTTCTATGTTCATACGTTCCACTTCAGACACGAGCACGAAATATAGGCAACACTTCTGTATCGAGGGAATGCTGTACTTAGGGGAGACCATAAGACATAAGAGCAGAAGTAGGTCATTCGGCCCATCAAGTCTGCTCCGCCATTCAATGAGGTCATGGTTGATCTAATAATCTTCAATTCCACTTTCCTGCCTTTTTTCCATAACCCTCGATTCCCTTAATGATTAAAAGTCTATCTATCTCAGCTTCAAATATATTTAATGACCCAGCCTCTACAACCCTCTGTGGTAAAGAATTCCACAGATTCACTACCCGCAGAAGAAATTGCTCCTTATCTCTGTCTTAAATGGGTGACCCCTTACTCTGAGATTATGCCCTGTGGTCCTAGACCCTCCCACAAGGGGAAAACAACCTCTCAGCATTTACCCTGACAAGCCTCCTAAGAATCTTATATGTTTCAATAAGGTCGCTTCTCATTCTTCTAAACTCCAATGAGTATAGGCCCAACCTACTCAACCTGTCCTCATAAGAAAACCTCTCCATATCAGGGATCAACATAGTGAAGCTTCTCTGGACTGCATCCAATGCCAGTATATCTTTCCTTAGATAATGGGACCAAAACTGTTCACAATATTCTAGGTGCGGTCTAACTAGTGCCTTGTACAGTTTTAGCAAGACTTCCCTGTTTTTATACTCCATTCCCTTTGAAATAAAGACCAACATTCCATTTGCCTTCCCTATTACCTGTTGAACTTCTACACTAGCTTTTTGTGATTCATGAACAAGGACTCCCAAATCCCTCTGTGCTGCAGCCTTCCTCCATGGTGGGCAAGCGAAAAGGCCAAAGGTTTCCTAAAGCTTTTATGAATCAAATAAAAAAAGCTTTCTGAAATATAAAAACATGTCCTGTCTCATGTGACACTCACATGAGATGGGATATGTTTAATTAAATTTTTAATCTACATGTAGATTGGGAAAAACAAATTGGCAGAGGTAACCATGAGCAAGAATTCATAGTATATTCGGGACAGTTCCCAATAACAATATGTTGTGGATCCAACCAGTACCTTTTTGAATGCCTTTTGGAAATCCAAATATATTACATCTACTGGTTCCCCTTTTATCTATACTGTTTGTTACCTCCTCAAAGAATTCCAATTTGTCAGGCATGATTTTGGATCTGGTAATTTGGTATTTTGGATCTGGTAATGTGTAATGAGGCAAGTTTAATAAATGATCTCCGAGTAAAAGATCCCCTAGGAAACAGTGACCGTAACATGGTAGAATTTAGCATTCAGTTTGAGAGTGAGAAACCTGGGTTGGAAACAACAGTGCTAACTTAAATAAGGGTAATTACAAAAGAATGAGGGAAGAGTTGGCTGGAGTGGACTGGGAAAGGAGTTTAGCAGAAAAGATGGTTGATGAACAATAGCAGATGTTTAAGAAAATAGTTCATGTCTCACAACAAAGATATAGCCCAGTGAGGAAGAAGGATTCAAGGAAGTGCATAAACCAACCATGGTTAATCAAGGAAATTAATGATAGTATCAAATTGGAAAAAAAACATACAATGTAGCAAAGATTAGTGGTAACCCAGAGGATTGGGAAAGTTTTAAAAATCAACAAAACATAATCAAAAAAATGAGAGAGAAAATAAACTGAGGTTAAACTAGCAAGTAATATAAAAACTGACAGTAAGAGCTGCTTTAAATTTATAAAAAGGAAGAGAGAGGACAAGTGAATATAGGTCCCTTAGAGAATGAGGCTGGGGAGATAATAATGGGGAACCAGGAAATGGCAGATGAGTTGAATCAGTCTTCACAGTAGAAGAAACTAATAGCATTCCAAAAATACTAAATAATCAAGGGGCAAAAGGTGAAGGGGTGGGGGCGGGGAGAAATACAATAACTGTCATTAAAGAAAAAAATACTAGAGAAACTAATGGGGCCAAAGGCCGATAAGTCCCCGAGACCTGGTGGGTTGTATCCTAGGATATTAAAGGAAGTGGCTACAAAGATAGTGGATGCACCAGTAGTAATCTTCCAAGAATCCTTAGATTGTGGCAGAGTCCCAGATGACTGGAAAAGTGCCAATGTAACATCCTTATTCAAAAAGGGAGGGAGACAAAAAACAGGTAACTATAGGCCTGTTATCTTAACATCTGGCATTGGGAAAATGTTCAGAGTCCATTATAAAGGATGTAATAGCAGAGCATTTAGAAATTTAGCATTTAGCCATTTCTATCTTCATACCCTCATGATTGCTCTTAGTGATGTTTAAAACACTAAGAGCAAAACTCACTTATCTCTCCCTTTGAGGTCCTGCTTGCTATTCTCCTTCCTAGCTTCCTAATAACTACCTCTCGGACTTCACCTATGGGCTGGGTTCGTGACTGGTGCCAAAGGAACTTGAGTATATCTCTCGACCAGCCGTCGCCACGGGGTCCCAGACGGGCAGAAGGACGTGAGATTATTGCTTGTAGTTGTGAATACAATAAAGTAACATTTAGCAGACAGTTGTCTCCTTTGATTCCACTAATATTGGTCAGATCCAAACAAAGCGTTACCCTATAACGTAACATCTCCTTATTAAGAAAGCACATAATTGCATCAATAGCTGTTCAGAGAAGCTTCATTCAACTAATTGCTGGGATGAAGGGGTTATCTTATGCGAAAAGATTGGACAGTTTGGGCCTGTATCCATGGGAGTTCAGAAGAATGAGAAGTGATTTTATTGAAACGTATAGGATACTTAGGGGACTTGACAGGGTAGATACTGAAAGGATGTTTCCCTTAGCGAGAGAGACTGGAATTAGCGGAATGAGCTACAAAGGTTAGGCTGGAAAACTTCAGACCAAAGCAGATTGATGGGAAATTTGATAGAGGTGTACAACATTATGATAGGTATCGATAAGGTGGACATTGTACATGGAATAGGGGACACATATTTAAGGTTTTAGGCGAGAGATACAAAAAGGGATATGTGGAAGAATTTTTTTACATAGCAAGCATTAATGACCTGGAACTCAGTGCCTATAAGGCGGTGGAACCAGAGATGATCACTGATTTCAAAAGGAAATTTGATGGACACTTGAGGGAAACAAACTTGCAGGGCTACAGAGATACTGAGGCAGATTTGATAAAGGAGCTTAAGGTGAAGGAACCCTTAGGAGGAAGTGTCCATAATATGATAGAATTTACCCTGCAATTTGAGAGGAAAAAGCTGGAATCAGATGTAACGGTATTACAGTTGAATAAAGGCAACTGCAGAGGCATGAGGGAGGGGCTGGCCAGAATTGACTGGGAGATGAGCCTAGCAGGAAAGACAGTGGAACAGCAATGGCAGGAGTTTCTGGGAGTAATTTGGGAGACACAGCAAAAATTCATCCCTAGGAAGAAGAAGCATACTAAAGGGAGGACGAGGCAACCATGGTTGATAAGGGAAGTCAGGGACAGCATAAAAGCTAAAGAGAAAGCATACAATGCGGCAAAGAGCAGGGGGAAATCAGGGGATTGGGAAGCCTACAAAGACCAACAGAGGACAACTGAAAAAAAAGAGGGAGAAGATTAAATATGAAGGTAAACTAGCCAGTAATATAAAAGAAGATTGCAAGAGTTTTTTTTAGATATATAAAGGGTAAAAGAGAGGAAAAAGAGGACATTGGGCTGCTGGAGAAGTAGTAGTGGGGAACAAAGAAATGGCGGAGGAACTGAATAGGTACTTTGCATCAGTCTTCACAGTGGAAGACATGAGTAACATCCCCAAAGTTCAAGAGAGTCGGGGGGCAGAGGTGAGTATGGTGGCCATTACCAAGGAGAAGGTGCTAGGAAAACAAAGATCTGAAGGTGGATAAATCACCTGGACCAGATGGATTACACCCCAGAGTTCTGAAGGAGATAGCTGAAGAGATAGCGGAGGCGTTAGTGGTGATCTTTCAGGAATCACTGGAGTCAGGGAGGGTCCCAGAAGACTGGAAAATCGCTAATGTATCCCCCCTGTTTAAGAAGGGAATGAGGCAAAAGATGGGAAATTACAGGCCGATTAGTCTGACCTTAGTCATTGGTGAGACTTTAGAGTCCGTTATTAAGGATGAGATTTCAGAATACTTGGAAATGCATGGTAAAATAGGGCAAAGTCAGCATAGTTTCATCAAGGGGAGGTCATGCCTGACAAATCTGTTAGAATTCTTTGAGGAGGTAATGAGTAAGTTAGACAAAGGAGAGCCAATGGATGTTATCTACTTGGACTTCCAGAAGGCCTTTGACAAGGTGCAGCACATGAGGCTGCTCAGTAAGATAAGAGCCCATGGTGTTAGAGGTAAGGTACTAGTATGCATAGAAGATTGGTTGTCTGGCAGGAGGCAGAGAGTGGGGATAAGGGGCTCCTTCTCAGGATGGCGGTTGGTGGAATTCCGCAGGGGTCAGTGTTGGGACCACAACTTTTCACTTTTTACATTAATGATCTAGATGAAGGAACTGAGGGCATTCTGGCTAAGTTTGCAGATGATACAAAGATAGGTGGAGGGACAGGTAGTATTGAGGAGGCAGGGAGGCTGCAGAAGGAATTGGACAAGTTAGGAGAATGGGCAAAGAAGTGGCAGATGGAATACAATGTGAGGAAGTGTGAGGTCATGCACTTTGGTGGGAAGAATAGAGGCATAGACTATTTTCTAAATGGGGAGAGAATTCAGAAGTCTGGAGTGCAAAGTGACTTGGGAGTCCTAGTCCAGGATTCTCTTAAGGTTAACTTGCAGGTTGAGTCAGTAGTTAGGAAGGCAAATGCAATGTTGGCATTTATTTCGAGAGGCCTAGAATATAAAAGCAGGGATGTGCTGCTGAGGCTTTATAAGGCTCTGGTCAGACCACATTTAGAATATTGTGAGCAATTTTGGGCCCCGTATCTCAGGAAGGATGTGCTGGTCCTGGAGAGGGTCCAGAAGAGGTTCGCGAGAACGATCCCAGGAATGAAAGGCTTAACATATGAGGAAAGTTTGAGGACTCTGGGTCTATACTCGATGGAGTTTAGAAGGATAAGATGGGATCTGCTTGAAACTTAGAGAATACTGAAAGGCCTGGATAGAGTGGACATGGGGAGGATGTTTCCATTAGTAGGAGAGACTAGGACCCGAGGGCACAGCCTCAGAGTAAAGGGAAGACCTTTTAGAACAGAGATGATGAGAAACTTCTTTAGCCAGAGAGTGGTAAATCTATGGAATTCATTGCCACAGAAGGCTGCGGAGGCCAGGTCATTGAGTGTATTTAAGGCCGAGATAGATAGTTCTTGATTGGTAAGGGGATCAAAGATTACGGCGAGAAGGCGGGAGAATGGGGTTGAGAAGCTTATCAGTCATGATTGAATGGCTGAGCAGACTCGATGGGCCAAATGGCCTAATTTCTGCTCCTATGACTTATGATCTTATAGAATGGGGGAACAGGGCTGACTGGATTGCTCCACAGAGACTGGCTCAGACTGAACTGGCTGAATTGACTTGTTCTAGTTCACCTTCAACTAGAGTATTACATCCAGTTCTGGGCACTGCACTTTATGAAGGATATGAAGGCATAGAGAGGGCGCAGAAAAGATTCATGAGAATAGTTCCAGTTATGATGATAGATTGCAGAAGTTAGGGCTGTTTTCCTTAAAGCAAAAAAGGCTGAGAGTTGGTTTGACAGAGGTATTCAAAATATGAAGTGTCTGGACAGAGTAGATAGGATGAAACTTAGAATCGAGAATGAGGGTACAAATTTAAAGTAATTAGTAAAAGAAGCAAAAGTGACATGAGGAAAACCTTTATCACACAGCAAGTGATTAGGGTCTGGAATATACTGCCTGAGAGTGGAGGCAGGTTCAACTGAAGCATTCAAAAGAGAATTAGACTGCTATCTGAAAAGGAAGAATGTGCAAGGTTACGGGGACAAGGTGGGGGAATGGCACCACATGAGTTAGTCATAGGGTGAGCTGGTGCAGACACAATGGGTCAAATGGCCTCCTTCTACATCATAATAGTTCTGTGATTTTATACCTTTTAAATTCTCCCTTTGAGTGAGCAAGTTAGCAATGGCCCCTATCTGTGCCAACAACTCATCTCTGCTTTGGTCAAAGTCTCTTTGCTGATACAAGAATGTCATTAAGATGCTTTTCACGTTCTAACAAAAATGTTCGATACTGTTGTTCTTTAGACAATTTAGAATTGCTCAATTTTTCCTCATTCCTCATATAATAACACGTTCGTGACATGCACCTTTCACAACCACAGGATGTCCTGAAGCGATTTATAGCCAATTAAGTGCTTTTTTTGAAGTGTGGTCACTGTTGTAGGAAAGGCACAAATTAAGCACAGCAAGCTCTCACAAATAGTAATGTGGTAATGGCTAAGTAATCTGTTTTTAGTGATGTTGTTTAAGGGATAAATATTGGCTCATGACATGTGGAAGAGCTCTCCTGCCTTGATTTGAAATATTGTACACCGGGATCATTTAAGCCTACCTGATAGGGCAGATAAGGCCTCAGTCTAAGTTGTCATCTGAAAGGCAGCAGCTCTGACACAGCAATTCTCCATCAGTCTGTCCCCTCTGACTGTTTAACACTCCCTCAATATTGTCCCCTCCAACAGTGCAGCATTCCCTCAATACTGTCCCCTCTTGACATTGCAGCACTCCCTAAGTACATTCTCCTCCAACAGTAGGGATAATGTCCCCGACTCCACCATCACCTTCCCTGGGTATGCCCTATCCCACTAGCAGGACAAACCCAGCAGAAATGGAGGCACAGTGGTATACAGTCGGGAGAGAGTTGCCCTGGGAGTCCTCAATATCGATTCCGGACCCCATGTAGTCTCATGGCATCAAGTCAAACATGGGCAAGGAAATCTCCTGCTGATTGACACACACCGCCCTCCCTCAGATGATGAATCAGTGTTCCTCCATGTTGATCATCACTTGGAGGAAGCACTGAGGGTGGCAAGGATGCAGAATGCACTCTGGGTGGGTGGGGGATTTCAATGTCCATCACCAAGAGTGGCTCGGTAGCACCACTACTGACATAGCAGGCCGAGTCCAAAATGACATAGCTGCTAGACTGGTGTTATGACACAGCAGTTGGTAAAGGCTGAGTTATTTAAAATCCCAGATTAATCCCAATTAAACAATTGTCATAACCTATATTTTCAATTGGTATGTTTGGGATGCAGCTCTGAATTCAGGAATGAAAGCACCAAGCCTCAAGAGGTTTATTATATAAATTAAGTTAAACATTTATTAATTTAACAAGAAATTAAACACATACATGTCTACAAATTGCTATCATAATAACTATTAAACAAATCCACAAATTAGTCACTCCTAGGTAAATCTTCCCCAAGTCAACAATAACCAATAGACTTAAATGGACACCAGGCAAAGCACATTTTATCTTACAAATTCAAAATGAGGTTCCTCTCAATTTGGTTCCTTTGCACCACTGTAGCTTGCAGGCGGCTTAGATCTTACATGCCTCTGACTTATACACACAAAACTCTTCTCTGTATATGCCTAACCTTCCCACCGAATGCAAATTTTCATTGTATCACCAAGCCCTTTGAACTCCACCTCTTCTAACAAGAAAACCCCCTTCATAGTACTAATTTTATTAGCAATATTGTTTGGTGTCTCCTAGCTAGGTGCAAGATTTCACCCCGAGTCTTTGAATGGTTTACTCAACAAAATGCAAATGTACCCTCTTTTAACATATCAAAACTACTATACATCAAAGCACCCAGAATAGCTGGCTTTATTTCAATTAAGACACACATACACTCACACCCAGACTACAAGTCCAATTTAAAATAATTTCCAATAACATTATATACATTAATAACTTCATGACATCCCCCTCCCTATTGAAAAATGAACTGTTATAATTCCGAAAGATAGCTTCATTTTTTAATAACCAATCTCACAATATCTCCTTTACTTATTATATTATCAGATGCATGCATTAACATAACAATATATATACATAAGTCCTTGGTATCAACAGAAATCACTCCAGTTCAGTGTTCAGGTTTTTAAAAAATGTCCAATTTTCCTTTAAGCTTCAAACTCTTGATGATGCCTCTGTGGACAGATTTTCTCGGCAATACAAAAGCCGATATCTCCTTTGCTCTCTTCGACAATGGTACCTGCCAATATCCTTTTAGCAAGTTAATCTTTGTGATAAATTTTGATTGCCCCACTTTCTCAATGCAATCTTCCAACCGTGGTATAGGATATGAAACCGCTTTTATCACCGTATTCCACCTTTCGATCGTCCACACATATACTTTGTGTTCCATCCGGTTTCGGTGCCAGCACAATAGGCAAACTCCAGTTACTGCAACTAGACTCAATGATATCATTTTGAAGCATGAAGTTAATTTCTTTTTGTACTTGTGATAACTTTGCTGGATTTAAGGATTTTCCCTTATTGAAGATGAAACCTGTGCAGGTACATCATGTATAGCTAAATCTGTCTTTCCCAATTTATTCCCACAAATAGGTTTGTGTGACTGCTATAGCTTTTCCAAATCACTTCGACACTTGCTTGGAAGGTAACTCAATATTTCATTTAAATTTTCAAGTACCCTCTCATTATCCAATTTGATTATAGGAAAATCAATTTCAGAGTCCTGCACTTCTACCTCTTTCTCATCATCCACCATCACTAAAACCTCTTTGTGTTCCTCTTCCCTGTCAAAGTACTTTTTAAGCATATTTGCATGACACACCCACTGCTTCTTTCTTCTTTCTGGAGTATTTATTAAATAATTTACATCACTCAATTTCTTTTCAATCCTGTAAGGCCCACTAAATCTTGCATTTAATGAATCACCTAGTACTGGTAACAAAATAAATGCTCTCTCTCCAGGAACAAAACTGTGAATTTTAGCTCTCTTATCTGCCTTCACTTTCATCATTTGCTGTGATGTATTTAAAAGTTCTCTAGCCAACTCACACACTCTGTTCAATCTTTCCCTGAAATTTGAAACCAGTCCAAGAGTTAATTTCTGAATTTTGACCCATGAAATTTCTCATGAACCATTTTCCGTGGTCCCCTTACTTCATGACCATAAACTAGTTCAAAAGGGCTAAAACCAGTTGATACTGTTAGAGATGCTCCTAATGCAAATAACAAGAATGGAATTCCCCCATCCCAAACCTGTGGATAATTCTGACATTACGCTCTCATCATGGTTTTCAAAGTTTGATGCCATCTTTCCAAAGCTTCTTGTGACTCTGGATGATAAGCAGTTGACTTAAACTGTTTTATCCCCAAATTGTTCATCACTTCTTTAAACAGCTGTGACATGAAATTTGACACCTGATCTGCTTGTATTTCCTTAGGTAAACCATATCTTGTAAAAAATTTAAATAACTCCTCCATAATCTTCTTAGTTACAATATTTCTTAAAGGTATCGCTTCAAGAAACCTGGTAGACATATCCATTATTGTCAGTAAGTAGATGTTTCCGCTTTTAGTCTTAGGGAGGGGTCCTACACAATCAATCATGACCCAAGTAAAAGATTCTTCAAATGCTGGTATTGGGATTAAAGGCAACGGCTTAATCACTGCTTGTGGTTTCCCTATTAGTTTACATGTATGACAGATTCTACAGAATTTGACTACATCCCTATGCGATCCTGGTTTAAAAAACCCATTGTATATTTTCCTGTGTTTTCCTGATTCCTAAATGTCCCCCCATTGGAATTTCATGGGCAATCCTCAAAATCTCATTTCTATACCCTAATGGGATAACAATCTGATGCACTTCACTCCAACCTTCATTTGCTGAGACATGATCCAGCCTCCATTTTCTCATTAAAATATCTCCCTTAAGGTAATAACATGCTGGAATACATCTTGCTTCTGTTTCTGAATAAACTTTCTGATATAACGGCTTTAATTGAAAATCATTTTTCTGTAACTCCACTAAACTCCTTGAGTTAAACAGTTCAGCTGAATTGTCCCGTAGTCTTTCCTCCTGAACAATGTTATCAAACACAGTGCCAGCTAATTGCATTTCAACACCTTCTTCCAGCCTTTCAACTATCTGCCCTTCTTGTTTTTCTTGTTTCAACCTGTGTGCCTGTGACGTCATTACCATACAATCTGGAAACAATCCAGGATGCTCCCTCTGTAACATCTCTGTTGAAAACACTTCTACAGGCTGCCCAACTACCACAGATATCACCCACATTTGTGATTCAGCTATATCGTTACCCAGAATAAACTGAACCCCTGCAATGGGCAATTTTTCCACTACTCTAACAATAACTTCACCTGTCCTCCATTTGCTCTTTGAATTTACCTTCCACAACGGAATAGATTTAGCATCTCCATGAACCCCACTTATTATCACCTGCTCCTGCAATACTTGCTCTGAATAACAAATATCACTACCCCACAACATTAAAGATTGAGTAGCCCCTGTATCTCTTAAGATTTTAAGATCTTTACCCATTCCACCTTGTACACATGGAAAGATTTTCTCTTCGCACACAAAGTCTTTTAACATTTCTGCAACCTGCTCCTCAGAATTCTCTTGGGTAAACTGTGAACATATTCCCATTTGTTTACCTATTACTGATTCTCCCTGTTTTACCTGTAAATAAAACACTGTTTTTCCCTGTGCCTGAACCTCAGAACTCACAGTACTTTTACTTCCAGAACTTTTCTATACCCCAATAATTGCAACAGATTTTCCCAGTAATTTCCAACACACTGACTTTGTGTGCCCTACCTTACTATAATGAAAATACCTCAATTTTCGAATATCAGTCCTACCCTCAGCACCTTCCTTTTTATTCTGAGAAAAAACTTCCAGGGAATTCCCAGCCAGTCCTTCTCTTCACTGTATATCTACCTTCCTGTCACCTTCCCACTTTCTATCCTTTTCCAATTTGAAAGGGTGACGATAAAAAGGTTTAACTCTATGAACTAACTCATAATCATCAGCTATCTCTGCTGCTTGTCTTATAGTTTGAACTCTCTGTTCCTCCACATGAGTTCTCACTACCGAAGGGATTGAATCTTTAATTCTTTTGGAAGAATTTACTTCCCTAAGGACTGCATTATGTTGTCTCTATTTTTAATGCCCGTACCCACCGGTCAAAATTACTTTGTTTTACTCTCTCAAACTCAATCTAAGTTTGCCAAGGCTGTTTTCTCATATTCCTACATTTCTGTCTGTATGCTTCAGGAACCAACTCATTCACTCAAAATAGCCTTTTTCACCATATCATAACACATAATACATAATATCATAATGCCTCTTCAGACAGCAAGGCATATACTTCATGCACTCTACCCAGCAACTTAGACTGTAATAATAATGTACAGTTCTCCTGTGGCCATTTCATCTGTTTAGCTATCTTCTGGAAAGAAATAAAGAATGCTTCAACATCTTTTTCCTCAAACTTTGGAAGAGCTTGTACAAATCTAAACATCTCCCGACTGGGTTTCGGGTTAAAGCTTTTTCATCATCAGAACTCTCCTCAGAATCTGAGATCTCTTTTTTAACTTCCAGCCTTTTAAGCAGGTGTTCTTTCTCTCTCTTTCTCTCTTTCCTAAAATTCCATTTCCAGCTTCCTTTCTTTCTCCTGCCTTTCTGCTTGCTCCCTTTTAAATACCATTTCTCTTTCCTTTGCTTCTAATTCAATTTTTTTCAGTTCCTTTGCTTGTTCAAATTCAAGCTTCTTCACTTCAAACTGAAGACTCACTACCTCCAGCTGTGACTCACTACTGTCAGGTATCACTTCCAACTGTAGACACTGTGCTATACTTTTAATTATATCTGACTTCCTAGACCCCACAGGTAACCCTAATTTTAACTTATCTGCCAAGCCTAAGTTACGTGTGGTTATTTTTGTAACCCAGAGTTATATCTTCTACTCCCAGACATGTCTTAGCAATTGCCATAGCCATCTTGCAGTCTCACCACTTCTGAAAAACCTCACCAACTCCTGAGCTCAAAGTGCTTCTTGTACTCTTAGCCTTAAGATTCACCAATTCCAAACCAATCATGGAATTACAAATATTATCCCACCAAGAGCACCCACTTGTTATGACACAGCAGTTGGTAAAGGCTGAGTTATTTAAAATCCCAGAGGAATACTTCAAACAACTGTCATAACCTATATTTTCAATTGGTATGTTTGAGATGCAGCTCTGAATGCAGAAATGAAACCACCAAGCCTCAAGAGGTTTTTTATATAAATTAAACATTTATTAATTTAACAAGAAATTAAACACAGGTACATCTACAAATTACTACCATTATAACAACTATTAAACAAGTCCCCAAGTTAATCACTTCTAGATAAATCTTCCCAAGTCAACAATAACCAATAGACTTAAACAGACATCAGGTAAAGCACATTTTATCTTACAAATTTACAAATTCAAAATGAGGTTCCTTTCAATTTGGTTCCTTTGCACCATTGTAGGCTTGCAGGTGGCTTAGATCTTACATGCCTCTGACTTACACATACAAAACTCTTTTCTGTATATACCTAGCCTTCCCTCTGAATGCAAATTCTCACTGTATCGCCAAGCCCTTTGAACTCCACCTCTTCTAACAATAAAATCCCCTTCATAGTACCAATTTTACTAGTAATATAAACATACTGTTTGGTCTCTCCTAGCTAGGTGCAAGATTTCACCCCCAGTCCTGGAATAGTTTATTCAACAAAATGCAAATGTACCCTCTACCTTACTGTTTAACATCTCAAAACTACTATACATCAAAGCACCCAGAATAGCTGGCTTTAATCCAATTAAGACACACACACACACCCACAGACTCAGATCCTACTACAAGTCCAATTTAAAATAATTTCCAATAACATTATATACATTAAAAGCTTAATGACATTGGGTCTGCGGCAGATAATGAGGGAACCAACAAGAGGGAAAAACATACTTGACCTCATCCTCACCAACCAGCCTACCGCAGATGCATTGTCCATGACAATGTCGTTAAGAGTGACCACCGTACAGTCATTGCGGAGACCAAGTCCTGCCTTCACATTGAGGATACCCTTGTGTGGCACTATCACCATGATAAATGGGATAGATTTCGAACAGATCTAGCAACTCAAGACTGGGCATCCATGAGGTGCTGTGAGCCATCAGCAGCAGCAGAATTGTACTCAAAAACAATCTGCAACCTAATGGCCCGGCATATCATCCACTCTACAATTACCGTCAAGGAGACCAGCCCTGATTCAATGAAGAGTGCAGGAGGGCATGCCAGGAGCAGCACCGGGCATGCCTAAAAATTAGGTGCCAACCTGATGAAGCTATGACACAGGACTACTTGCTTGCCAAACAGCAAAAGCAGCAAGTGACAAACAGAACTAAGTGATCCCACAACCAACAAATCAGATCTAAGCTCTGCAGCACGGTCACATCCAGTCATGAACGGTGGTGGACAATTAAACAACCAACTGGAGGAGGAGCCTCCACAAATATCTCCATCCTCAATGACAGAGGGGCCCAGCAAATGCGTGCAAAAGATAGGGCAGAAACATTTGCATCAAGCTTCAGCAAGAAGTGCCGAGTTGATGATCCATCTCGGCCTCCTCTGGAGGTTCCCAGCATCACAGATGCCAGTCTTCAGCCAATTTGATTCACTCCACGTGATATCAAAAAATGGCTGAAGGCACTGGACACGGCAAAGCACACGGGCCCTGACAATATTCTGGCAATAATACTGAAGACTTGTGCTCCAGAACTTGCCGGGCCCCTAGACAAGCTGTTTTAGTACAGCTATAACACTGGCATCTACCTGGCTATGTGGAAAATTGCCAGGTTTGTCCTGTACACAAAAAGCAGGACAAATCCAACCTGGCCAATTACTGCCCCATCAGTCTACGCTCGATCATCAGTGAAGTGATGGAAGGGGCCTTCAACAGTGCTATCAACTGGCACTTGCTTAGCAATAACCTGCTCACTGATGCCCAATTTGGGTTCCGCCAGAGCCACTTAGCTCCTGACCTCATTACAGCCTAGGTTCTACATGGACAAAACAGCTGAATTCCTGAGGTGAGGTGAAAGTATCTGCTCGTCATCAAGATAGCATTTGACCGAGTGTGGCATCAAGGAGCCCTAGCAAAACTGAAGTCAATGGGGATCAGGGGAAAACTCTCCACTGGTTAGTCATACCTAGCACAAAGGAAGATGCTTGTGGTTGTTGCAAATCAGACATCTCAGCTTCAGGACATCACTGCAGGAGTTCCTCAGGGTAGTGTCCTCGGCCCAACTATCTTCAGCTACTTCATCAATGACCTTCCTTCCATCATAAGGTCAGAAGTGAGGATGTTCGCTGATGATTGCACAATGTTCAGCACCATCCGTGACTCCTCAGGTACTGAAACAGTTTATGTCCAAATGCAGCAAGACCTGGACAATGTCCAGGCTTGGGCTGACAAGTGGCAAGTAATATTCATGTCACACAAGTGTCAGGCAATGCCATCTCCAACAAGAGAGAATCCAACCATTGCCCCTTGATGTTCAATGGCATTAATATCACAAAATCCTCCACTATCAACATCTGAGGGTTACCATTGATTGGAAACTGAACTGGATTAGCCATATAAATACTGTGGCTACAAGAGCAGGTCAAAGGTTTGGAATTGTGCGACGAATAACTCACCTCCTGACTCCCAATGCCTGTCCATCATCTACAAGGCACAAGTCAGGAGTGTGATGGAATATTCTCCACTTGCCTGGATGAGTGCAGTTCCCACAACACTCAAGAAGCTTGACACCATCCAGGACAAAGCAGCCCGCTTGATTGGCACCACATCCAGAGGCATTCATTTCCTCCACCACCAACGCACAGTAGCAGCAGTGTGTACCACCTACAAGATGCACTGCAGGAATTTACCAAGGCTCCTTCGATAGCACCTTTCAAACCCATGACCACCACCATCTAGAAGGACAAGGGCAGCAGATAGATGGGAATACCATCAACTGGAAATTCTCCTCCAAGTCACTCAACATCCTGACTTTGAAATATATCGCGGTTCCTTCACCGTCGCTGGGTCAAAATCCTGAAACTCCCTTCCTAACAGCACTGTGGGTGTGACTACACCACATGGACTACAGCGGTTCAAGAAGGCAGCTCACCACCACCTTCTCAAGGGGAACTGGGGATGGGCAATAAATGCTAGCCCAGCCAGCGAAGCCCACATCCTATGAATGAATAAAAGAAAGTGCAGCGCTCCCTCAGTATTGACCCTCTGACAGTGCAGTGATCCCTCAGTACTCAGAGAATGGATTGGCTATAGGACTTAGGACAATACAGAGAAAGAAAGGGATTTAGGTTCTGGACAAGATTACAGAGAAAAGGAGGATTTCAGGTACTGTATGAGGTTACACAAATAGGCAGGGTTGTAAGGGCTGGAGTGAATTACAGAGCTAAGGAATGTTGTAGAGGCTTGAGATGGTTACAGAAATAGTGAGGGTTGTAGGGGCTGGAGGAAATTACAAAGAAAGAAAGGGACAAGGACCCAGATGGATTTGAACATGGGAATGAGAATTTTAAATTTGAGGTTTTGCCAGACCTTAGGCCAGTGTAGGACATTGAGCACAAGTGGGTGATGTGTGAAAGAGCTTGATGCAAGTTTGGACACAGGGCAACAGAATTTTGGATGAACTGAAGGTTACAGAGGATGGAAGACGTGAGGAGAGCATTGGAACAGTCGACTCTGATGGTAACAAAGACACAGATGAGGGTTTCAGCAGTAGATGAGCTGAGGAAGTGGCAAAGATAGGCAATGTTACGGAGGTGGAAGCTGCAATCTTGGTGATGGGGGAGGGTTAAGAGGGTCAGAAGCTCAGCTTGAGGTCAGGTAGGATGGTGAGGTTCTGAATGGTTCGGCCTCAGAGAGACAAAAAGGGTTTCTGAACCACAAGCAAAATCTGAAATAAAAACAGTAAATGCTGGAAATACTTAGCAGGTCAAGTATCTGTGGAGAGAGAAATAGAGTTAAAGTTTCAGGTAGATGACCTTTCATCAGAACTGGAAAAAGTTATAGATGTAACTAGTTTTTGGCAAGTACAGAGGTAGCAAAGTAGGATCAGAGGGTGGGAAAATAAGGAAACACAGGCTGGGATTTTGTCAACAGCGTGCTGTTCCTGACATTGAAACCAGAACTGTGTACCACTTCCACTTTCTCACATATAGCCATTTCCCAGGAAATTAGTTAACATTCTAAGTGCCGGCAGTGATTTAGTGGAGGAAGAAGCTTTTCATTGGTGAAACCCACCTTCAGCTGACGATGCTGCATCTATGGAGCAGCCTATTAAAGCATCTCCTGTTCAAACAGGGAAGTTATGCATCACTGCCAGAACACAGTGTTTGAGAGCGCCATATTGGTTGGAGGTTCATTCAAACATCCCACCAGACCAAGTGTCTGACCGTCGAACAAGACCAGGCCCACGGTTCAGCGATGCCTCCCTGCAGGTTCTCATCCAGGCTGTCAAAGAAAGGCAGGAGGTGCCTTCTCTCGTCAATGGCAGCATAGGGTCCTCGTGCCAGACCAAGGTAGCTTGGACAGAGGTTGTAGAAGAGGTGAGCAATCATGAAGTAATTCACTGAACCAGGGTTCAATGTAGGAAACAAGTCAACGACCTGCTCCAATCCGTAAGGGCGAGTGCCAGTGTCATATCATCAATAGGAATCTCTCATATGGTCATCAATAATGTATACACACAAGCGGACAGCTATGCCAGAAGAGTGAACGCGTGATCACCCTTAATGCCACATGACAATTGAGGCCAAAGTGTGTGTGGAAGTTTGGCCTTTATGTGCACTTGGATACTATGTGTGAATGACAAGCCCATGGGAATGCATGCAGACAAGGGGGTTAGGTGTCACTTGACATGTCACTAACTCTGCACTTTGTTATGCAAGATAAGCAGACATAATGCTAGGGAGAGGAGACACACAGGAGGAGTTCCTGACTTCAGGCTCCTCACAGCAGCTGAGCAGGTGGCAATGGAGAGCCCTTGACAAGGGGAGGTACGAATAGTCACAGACAGCAAGGCTGGACTGACTAGGCAATAAGGAGGACAAGGCAAATATCCTGGTAGTGGCACATAGCACACAGGATGGATTCAATGAAATGTAAAGCATTCAAACTGTGATGATTCTAATGTGATTCTTTTTGTTCTCCACTACAGGTCATTACTATGGAAGGATCAAGCCACAGCCACAGGAAGAGCCTGAAGACTCCACCTCTGGGGACAACACAGCCACTGCCCCAGGTGCACCATCATCTGCTTCATCATCCAGCGCTGCCAGCACAGTTACAACCACATGGCCTGCAGAGGGGTCACATGTCGGTTTGAGAACACAATCTGGCAAGCACGCCACAGACATGTCCCAGCAGCTGAAGGAGGATGTGGCAGCCAGATCGCCTGACAGTTGAGTACTGCTGGGAATCAGGCCCCTGCTGAGCCCCACATTGAAGACGGACGAGCCTCTCGTCACGGCCATAAGAAGCCTGCTGGACATGCAGTAGAGGCTAGAGGTTAATATGGTGGAGATGCCAGGGATTATGTGCAGCTTTGCATGGGGTACGGAGGAGTCCATGCATGTCACGAGTTCTGCCATCTCCCAGGCATTTCTGTACATTACTTCATCCATGGAGAGGATGGTGACTGCAATGGAGAACCAGGTTGAGCATTGGATCCATATGCATTCAGACCTGCATTCCATCACTCAAGCCATGGGTTCAGTGCAGCAGTGGCTAGGCAGAGAAGGGAACGAGGCACCTGGACCTGCCGCCAGAGGATATTGGTCCTCTTTACTCCCAACAGGTATAAATGAGACAGCTGCTGTTACATGGATGACCACATACCCCTAAGATGTCCTTGGTACCAGCACTCACTAACAAGTCTGCATGACAAACTCCGCTCGTCATTCTTTTCTAGGTGGTAGAGGATGCAGATTTATAGTTAACTTGGCAAGGGAGGATAGCTAGGTCTACATCCCAGGAAGCTGATGGAGGTCTGGCAATGGAGCGATGATCATGCAGATTCATACTGTTGTCAAACCTTGTATAGATCGGGTTGTCTCTGTCACCACTTGCATGTCTCTACATGGCCCTAGCATCCATGAAAGGCTTATTTGAATTTATGGCCTCCTCCTCATGCTCCAACAAGTCTTCCTCATCTGAGGAGAGATGATGTACCTCACACTCTTCCCTCTGCAACATCTGTCTGCATTGCATCACTGGTTCTGCAATGCACAGCAGAGCACTATTATTCATGACACCCTCAGGCATTCATATCGAAGAGCCTGTTCAGACTGGTTAAGACACCGGAAACGCATTTGACGACGTCCAATAGTGTGCTCTATGAAGGCTCTGGTGGACACATGAGCTTGATTCTAGCACTTGTCTGCCTCATTCTGGGGATGCCTCAATGGTGTCAATAGCCATGTAAGCAGGGGATAGCCCTTGTCACTGAAGATCCATCCATCAACCTGGGCTGGGTTTAAAACCCCTGGGAGCCATGAGTTGTGCAAGATGTGTCTGTCCTGCCAGCTCCCCGGGAAACAAGCACAGACCTGCATTATTCTTTTTCTGTGGTCACACATCAGCTGCATGCTCAAGCAGTGAATCACTTTACAATTTACAAATACAGCTGGCTGTTTCCAGGGAGCTTTTATGACCACATAAGTGCAGTCATTGACACCTTGAACTCGAGGAAACCCAGCAATGACACCGAATGTGGCTTACCTTGCTGCCTGGCTGTCTTCATCGGTGGTGAAGTGGATAGAATAATTGGCATGACTAATTAGGGCATCGGTCACCTCCATTATGCACCCATGTGTGGCAGCCTGTGAGATGTTACATGTCACCTGTCACACCCTAAAATCTGCTACTATCATAGAAATTGAGCACAGCTGTAACCTTCAGAGCTAGTGGAATGGGGTTCCCAACAGATCTGACTGAAACAACATCCCATTACTCTCTTTAGAAGAATTCAAACACAAACATTACAAACTCAATGAAAATGATCTCAATGAATCTGGAAATATGCTGCATCAAGTATTCAAGCAGCAGAGTGCACTCATGTTTCCTGATATGGAAATATCCTGAGCAAGGGATTGGTATCACCAAGCTGTAGTTAGCTATCTACTTTAGATATACACAAAACTGCATTCTCAATGTGTAATGTGCACGGTGTAAACAAGAGCTCATTAATCAATTCATTCTCTGTGCTCTCCGCGATCCAACTAGGCCATCGTTCAATGCTGCAACAGTCGCTCTATGTTGCGCAAGACTTGCACACATTGCATGAAACCTCGTTCACGCCTCAACAAGACTCACTGGACTTTATTCACAATAAGAGAGGTTTAATATTAACATGGATTAAATCCATGTTAAATATTTTAAGTCTCAGAAGAAGTCATACAGACTTGAAATGTTAACTCTGTTTTTCTCTCTCCACAGATTTTGCCAGAGCTGCTGAGCTTTTCCAGCATTTTCTGTTTTTATTTCAGATTTCCAGCATTGGCAGTATTTTGCTTTTATATTATTATATTTTATATTATAGGATAGGCGTTTGTATTGTCACTGGATTGGTATTCCAGACACCCAAGGTAATGCTCTGGGGACCAAGGTTCAATCCCACTATGGCAGATGGTGAAATATGAATTTAATAAAAATCTGATGATGACCACAAAACCGATTGTCGTAAAAATACATCTGATTCACTATCCTTTAGGGAAGGAAATCTGCCATCCTTGCCGGTCTTGCCTTCATGTGACTCTAGACCCACAGCAATGTGGTTGACTCTTAAATGCTCTCTGAACAATGGCAATGAGGGATGGACAATAAATGCTGGCTTAGCCAGCGACGCCCACATCCCACATGAACGAATAAAAAAAAATACTGACACAAGCTGATACGATAATTATTTGTGCTTCTAAGTAAGATTTCGGAATGTTTCATTCGTATATAAAACTTAAATTCATTTCAAGAGGGATTGGGGATAAAGATAATATGTCTCAAGTAGGGTATGTGCACGTACTTACCAATGACCAAAGTACGATTGAAAACATGCTACATGTTTGATGCCTTACGCACACACGGACTGCTGCTAGTGAAATTTAGAATTCATCAAATCAGAGCGCAATTTAAGTGCAAGTTCTTTCGTTTTCGTTTCTTTTCGATCCTATCACAATTTTAACCGTTGTCAGGTTTGAGAAGCATTTTCAAGGCTGAAAAATTGAAACTAAAGGACTTTTCAAGGCGTGTACAAACCCTTTCAGGTGGCTGAGATTTTCTCATCAGCCAAACAATTCCTTAACTCCACGTCACGGTTGACCAACTAACCAATAGTGCTGACAGGTAGCCACCAAACTGAAACGTTAACTTCTTTCTCGCTCCACAGCGCTTCCACACCGTCTGAACTTTCCGAGCATGTTCTGTTTAGACCGCGAGCATGCGCAGTTTTTCGCTCTTGGGCCGCGCGTTGAAGGCGGGAGGCGTGCGCTAAAGGTGATTGTGTGCAGCGGAAGCTATTGTGATTGGGTACAGCGAGGGCCGAGCTAATTGGGTACAGCGGGAGCGGGCGGGCTGAGTTGATTGGGTGCATTGTGAAGGGGCAAGGCAGAGGGAAGGCGGGCTTGTGGTGGCAATTTGAAGAAAACGGGCAAACGGAAAAAGCTCGAGTGCTTGGCGTTGTGACGCTGTGTCTGGAGCAGGGACATGGCAAAACAGAGCTCGCCAAGCGAGAGAAAGAAACAGATCACTATTCGCGGGTTGGGAGGCTTGGTCGGCTTGGAAAATGTGCCAGGATTAAAGTTAGGATTTAATCGCCACCTGCACTTCACCCTGGTGAAAGACCGTAATGTAGCCACCGTGAGGGATTATTACTTTGCGCTGGCGCACATCGTCCGCGATCATCTGGTGGGGCGCTGGATACGCACCCAGCAGTACTATTATGAGAAGGACCCCAAGGTAAATTGGGGGATACAATATCGCAAATGGACCCCAACGTCAAAGATCCTTCACACTCAATAGTACTGCAAACAGGAGTCCCACATAATGGTTATCTTCGCCCAGCAGTATAAAATGCGGACCTCTGCGTTAATAGAGGATCCTTCACATGCAATCGAATGAACAAGAGCCCAAAGTGATGCCCACGGCATGCCCTCATTTTGCTTCCATTCCCCTATTTGTTAAATGGGGAGGGCCACTGTGACAGCAGTACCATTATAAATAGGATACCTAGGTAAAAGTATGTCAGTGGCCACTGTTATGAGCAGGATCTGATGTAAACGTAAGGCTGTCTGCATTTTGTTACTATTAGGAGTAGGGCCCCAAACGTAAAAATGGATGGGGATCCTCCATACATTATTAGCATAATCTCAAGGGGAAATTTAAAGGGCTTTCTGCATCCTTCAGTACTATAAGCAAGATAAAAAATATGGGGATAGGGGGAAGTGTAGTTGGAGATGAATCATCCTTACAAACAATTCAACATCACTAGGAGGTAAATAGGGAGCTGCTCTTAATTCAGCATTGTGACTTGAGAGCAAAGTCCCATGGTAGGCAAACTGCTGAAAAGTGCAGAAACCAAAGGAGGATTTTAACTAGCCTAATATTAGCTTGAATAAAATCAGTGTAAAAGAACAAAGGGCAGAGAATTCTTGAAACATATGCAGGAAAACGGCTTTTAGTCAGTAGATAACAAACCAAACAAGAGGAGGGGCAGTCCTGGAACTTTGTTTTAAATAATGAATCTGTGCAGGTAGAATGAGTATCAGTGGGGAGGGCATGTTAATGGTAGTGATCATAAAGCAATTAGATTTAAAATAGTTATGAAAAAAAGTAATGATAGACCAAGAGTAAATGCTGTAAATTGGGGAAAGACCAATTTTACTAAGTTGAGATGTTCCTGGAAACAGCCACTTGAAGGTAAATCAGCAGTGGGAGACATTGAAGGAAAATCTGGTGAGGATTCTGAACAAAAATAATCCCATAAAGGCAAAGGATGGGACTCATAAATCTAGATCCCCATGAATGTCAAAGAGCATACCGTGATAAAAAGTGTCATCAACAGTGCTATCATGGGGCACTTACACAGCAATAAGCAATACTCAGTTTGGGTTCTTCTAGAGTCCAAATATTGAGAAAAGAACTGAATTCAGAGGTAAGGTGCGAATGGCTGCATTTATTATCAAGGCAGCATTTGACTCAATGTGTCATCAAAATTAAAGTAATGGGATTCAGGAAAACTCTCCCACTGGTTGGAGTTATACCTAGCACAAAGGAAAATGGTTGTAGTTGGAGGCCAATGATCTCAGCCCCAGAACATCACTGCAGAAGCTCCTAGGCCCAACCATCTTGCTGCTTCATCAATGACCTTCCTTGCATAAAGCTTGATGTGGAGATGTTTGCTAATGATTGCACATTGTTCAAAACCTTTTTGATCCCATCATACAGTTGTGACCTTGGAAGTTGACTGGAAGGGCATTGGAAGAGGTGAGGAGAAATTGAAAGCTCAGCTGGCTGATATGAGGGCCCAGAGAAAACAGAGGCCAGTAAATCATGCACTCTCTCAGCCCACTGTCTTCATCTGCAGAAAATATAGCAGAGACTGCCAAACCAGAATGAGGCTCCGAGCTTCACCAGATGATATATAACAGAGTTGACCACAAAGGCACTAACTAACATCTCGTGAGACGAAAGACTGACAAAGTTCAGTAAGGATACTGATGCAGTTTATGTCTGCTTGCAGCAAAACCTGACAACGTTTCTGGTTGGACTGATAAGTGGCAAGCAATAGTCACATCACACAAGTGCCGGGCAATGACCTTCTTCAACAAGAGGGAATCTTACCATCTCCTCTTGATACTCAATGGCATTCCCATTGCTGAATCCCCCACCGTCAACCTCCTGGGGGTTAACATTGATCAGAAGCTTAACTCAACCTGGCATATAAATACTATGGCTACAAGAGCAGATCAGAGGCTAGGAATTCTGCAATTAGTAATTTACCTCCTGACCCCTCAAAGCCTCTCCACCATCTAAAAGGAACAAGTAAGGAGTATGATGGAATACTCTTCATTTGCCTGGCTCAGTACAGCTCCAACAACAGTCAAGAAGCTCAGTACAATCCAGGACAAAGCAACCTGCTTGATTGGCACCCCGTCCCACCACCTTAAACATTCACACTCTGGTGCACAGAGACAGCGGCATGCACCATCTACAAGCTGCACTGTGACAAGTTGCCAAGTTCCTTCGACAACACCTTTCAAACCTGTGATCTCTACCACCTAGAAGGAAAAGGGCAGCTGACACATGAGAACACCACGATCTACTGCAAGGGACAAGTGCCCCTCCAAGTTACACTTCATCCTGATTTGGAACTATATCACCATTCCTTCATTATCGTTGGCTCAAAATCCTGGAACTCCATTCTTAGCAGCACCTTGGTTGTTCCCATATTCAATTAATGAATTAAAATATCAGTGGTTTAGACTTAAATATAGGGAGCACGATTACGAAGTTTGCAGATAATACAAAAATTTGCCTTGTGGTTGATAGTGAGGAAAAAAGCTGTAGACTACTGAAAGATTTCAACAGGCTGGTCAGATGGCCAGCAAAGTGGCAAGTGGAATTAAATCTGGAAAAGTGTAAAGTAATCCATTTTAGAAGGACAAACAAAGCAAGGGAATAAACAAAAAGGGTTGCATTCTGAAAAGTAGTTGGACCTTAGAGTATATATTTACACATCCCTGAAGATAGAGGGTCAAGTAAATAAGGTGGTCAAGAAGGCATGCAGGATACTTTCCGTTATTGACCGAGGCCTAGATTAAAGAGCAGGGAAGTTATGTTAGAACTGTATAAAACACTAGTTAGATTGCAACTAAAGTATTGAGTTCAGTTCTGCTCATCGCATTATAGAAAGGATGTGATCACACTAGAGAAGGTACATAAGAGAATTATGAAGGTGTTGCCTGGAATGGAGATTTTAGCCATGAGGAAAGATTGGATAGGCTGTGGGGAGAATTAATTGAGGTGTGTAAATTTCTGAGGAAATTAGATAGCGTGGATGGGAAGAACCTATTTCTGTTAACAGAGAAGATCAATAAGCAGATGGGCATAGATTAAAAAGAATTGTTTGAAGGATTAGAGGGGAGGTGAGTATTTTTTTTTCATCCAGCAGGTTGTGGGGGCTCCGAAACTCATTGTTCGAAAAGGTGTTAGTGGCAGAAACCCTCGTCACATTTTTTAAAAATCATTTAGATGTGCACTTAAAGTGCCACAACCTATAGTGCTACTGACCAAATGTTAGAAGGTGGGATTACACTGGCTAGCCCTTTTTAGGCTGGAACAATGGGCTGAATGGCCACCTTCTATGCCATGATTCTTTTTTTGTTTCTCTGTATTGTTACAATCCTTGGCCAGATCCCAGGATGTTGGGAGGAGATCTGGTTAGAGACCAGTAACGTTTTGTTTCAAGTAGATAAAGGTTGAGATTCAAGACACCCGCTTTTGGAATAAAACCGCAAGATTCCATGGGTTTTGAACAAATAAAAACAAACTTTACAAGTTCAGAAAGATAAAACAATTTACAATATGTATCTTATACTCTAACATTCAGGGTAAGTATGAGGTACATGTGAATTAACAGACGAACTGTGGCTGGACACAACACTACAGAGTAAATGACAGATGCAACCAAAACAGATTCCATAGATTTCTCAACATATCACCTAGACATTACTCCCACTGTGAGTCAGCCAATCTCAGTCTTTCTCGGTATGTGTTTCAAATCTCCACCTTTGAAGATCTCTCCTTGGAATTCTCTCCAAACGTCACTCCTGCAGGCCCACTTCACAGGGTTTCAATTTTGCCTTCCACGATTCCTTCTCCCTGGATTCCTGAGTCTGCACTTCAGCCTCTACTTATTGGCGTAATTTTAGCTCTTTGCTCGACAGCTAGCTTCACTGTGCTGGCACTGCCCCTCAATTTATCTGAACTCCAGTCTTCCAGCTGTATGCAGCTATATATGACTCCCAGGGCTTCCTATGAGCCCTTTTCAATTACCAGGGCTTCCCCAAGCATTCTTCTCAGCTCCTCAGGGCAGCACTTTGGTTGCATGGAGCTTCTTTCCCTTGCTGCTGACTCTCCCGAAACTGACCGACTGCCAGCTGATTCTTGGTACCGTTGAAACCTATCTGGGTACTTTTCAGTACACTCCAAGAGGGTCCCACCCTTGTTACTAGGCAGAAACCAATGTAACAAGCATTGGGATAGCCTGTACCTTAAATGTTACAATCTTAGCAAACTGCTAATTTAGCACCCAGTGACAAAATGAATTGAATTCATAACAGTATACATAGTACTACTGCTATGAGTAGGATACCATCTGGCAGAATTACTACAACAGTAATTCAATAAAAAAGATGATAGGCTTTGCATCTAGCAATAATGATATAAACAGCTCCAAAGTAAATGGGAAGGGAACTTAATTTTAGATTATTTGATACCTTTAATTATATTTTACTACTTTGGGGTTCTCTTGAACAGCTGATAAAAAGAGAGGGCAGGTGGTTAATGAATTTTTTTGGACTGAAGTGATGTAAAAAATGGTGAACCTCCAGGCCTTTGACATAAATAAATGGATATGTGCAATAGGATCAGTTTGCAAACAATACAAAAATAGAGAATGTAATTAACTATAAGAAGGACATTAAGTGACTTTAAGAGGACACAGACTTATGCTTACGCCCAATCCTAGCTCCATAATCATCTCCTTTCCAGGGTCCCAGCTGTAGAATCACCTCCTTTCTCACACATCATCCCATCCACTCAGCTCCAGTCCTCCTGCTCACCACTTGTTCTCAGTGGACTCTTAGGACTGAATTTTTGCTTCTGAGCTGGATCTGCAAAGTTGGAGGTTTCCTGGCTTGCCACATCCACCTTGGGGAAAAAGTGTCCCAAGTGGCTGGATCTTTGTTCCAGGGGTCTGGGTGCAGGATGGAGTGATGTCTGCCACTCCTGAAAGTGGATTGGAGGTGGCGATAGGGGCTGTTGAGTGCCAAGGCGGGCTGGTTAATAGTCTTTGTCTCAGTTTTAAATATTAGGCCCTCTCTGTCTCACCTCCCTCCCACTCTCCATACCTATACATGTCAACTCATACCAACCCATGCCCCCCCACCCACCCCCATGGCCCCTTATAGCCCCATGCCAACTTAGTGTCAATTCATATTATGATCCTAGACCAGACCCCTGATTAGGTGGTATGAACTGGTTAGTGATTAGTAACTTCTTGTTTACAATAGACAAAGGTTGCAATCCAAGGCATAAGCTAGAGAGTAAAGCCACAAGATTCCATGATTTTTGAACAAACAAAATAAACTTCACTACAAGGTCAGAAAGATATAACAATTTAAAATATCTGTCTTAAACTCTAACATTCAGAATTAACATGAGGTAAATGTGAATTAACAGGCAAATTGTGATCTAACACCCACACTACACATTAAATAACAGGTGTGACCCAGACAGATCCAACAAGTTTCTCAACAACTCACCCCAGACATCGGTAAGCACTGTGAGTCAACCAATCTCATTGAAACTCTATCTCTTTCACAAGAGATTCCAGTCTTTACCTTCGAAAATCTAGCTTTGGAATCCTCTCCAAAAGTTGGTCTGATACAGACTGCCTTTACTACAGCCCACCTCTCAGCATTTTAGTCCCATTTCTTGAGACTCCATTCCCCTGGATTCCCAAGTCTGAACTCCAGCACCAACTCACAAGCACAACTTCAGCTGCACTGAGCAGAACACTACTGCTCCAAAGTGTTACCTTCGTCCCAGCAGCCTGCAGCACAGAGTCGCCAACCTTCTGCTACCTTCTTAGATTTTCAGGCTTCTCCTGAGCCCTCACTTCTTAAAGCCTGTCAACCGCAGCACTATTACTACTTGGAGCCTCTTTCTTTGCTATACTCTCCTTTTCTTTGTTGGGACCTCTCCCTGGGTTCCCTCTTTGGGTTCTCTTGTTGGGACCTCTCCCTGTCCCTTGGCTGGAATTTTTCTAAATATAGCGCTTCACTCTTCAGTCACATGATCCTGTTTTTCGTACCATTTTCTTTTCACGCAGACACAGTGAGCCCTTGTCCTTGGCCAAAGAACACAGGGCTGCAGGTGTGCAACCATCTCCTGGTCTGCGCATGCACAGAAACTCCAGAGGCCTGTCGGGACTTGGAGATCCCAACCTCCGCCTAATGACAAGGTAAGTTCGGATCTTTTAACATAACTCATGCCTTCCCCACCCACCCCATGGCCCCTTATACCTCTTGTCAACTTATTGCCAACCCAAGTTCCCCCCGACCCCCATCGATCACCCTTTCCTCTTACACTATCCATGCTAATTCACCCAGTGTCCACCATGGACAAATCTCAGGAGCCATACTGAGATGAAATAAAATAAACTTTTAAATATTACGCACTTGACTATATAAAAAAAAACTCTCATTCATGAAAGCCATTCCAATACACTTAGTTCCCCTCAAGTACTTAATCCCTTATAGAAACAAACATTTATATCCGTAACCCCACATTAAAGACTGCTAATCCTTTAATAATCTCTTGGAGTTGTCATCAAACTGAAATTACAAACCACCCCCCCCCCCCCACAATTGTGATAATGACAGGCTTTAGAAGCAGTCAAGCATTATTAATGCTATAATGATAGCATTTAGGGTTATGTCAACAAACAGCTATTGAACTTGCGATCACAGATTTTTTTCAACTCACATGGCATGAGGGATTTTTCAATTTTTAAAGGGCAGGCTATTTAAATGACAGCTTGACAGTTCTACAGAACTTATCCATCATTTATGATCATTTACATCTACCCTAAAAATTCTTAACTCAATCGCTATGGAATAAGGCTTTCGCTCCAGCGAAATTAGGACCTGTTTGAACTCAGCAATGTGTTCAAATGGCCCTGCTGAGTTTGCGTTTACCTCATGTGTGATTCATGTTCCGCCCCCTTTCCCCCACTGGCGAAAATTGGATCTGTTGGAAATGAGGGCGGGACTTCTGGATCTGGGATCCCAGCGCCATTTGGATATACATTTAGACTTTGCAAAAATTAGGCCTTACTTGCAGGACTTAGTGCAGATAAAATATTCTGCAGTGACAGCACATTAAATACTCATTGCAGAAATATGTACTAGTCTGCCTAAGATAGTAGTGTGTTGTATGGATGCAGTAATTCCTTAGTCTGGCTTTTGCAAGTAGCACCCAGATTCACTGATCTGTTTTAAAAAGGGATTATTTTTCCTTCAATTGACATTAAGAAGATGAAAGAAGAGTTTGAAACTCGAGCATTTGGGTGATTTCCTAAATAGCATTTGAAACCTTGCACATTTAGTGAAATGGATTCCAATATGATCAAATATAAACAGAAAATGCTGGAAATAAATAACATATGAATCTCTTTGAAAAGAAAAGACAAATTTATGCTTGTTCCTCAACTTTACTTTGTCCATTTCTGATTCATTTACCATCTGTGGTGACGGGCTATTGAAAAATATCTGTCACTGACTCCATCATTATTATTCTTTAGTTCCACCTCACTTCCTATAAAGACTCTATCTTTTCCTCCCATTTTTTCTTTCTCTATGTATTTTGCTTTGATGATTTTTTTTCAGCGGATTTACTACCTATCTCTGGAGTTCTACATGGGTCGCACCCTGCAAAATACAATGATTAACCTGGGTCTAGAAAGTTCTTGTGATGAAGCTATGTACCAGGTTAGTGAAAGACAGCTTTTTACAAAGAAGTTAACATAGAATTCTCTGTTCAATTTATCCTTCATTCCACCTGTTTTCCTTTAAATGAGTACAGGAAACAAGTTGCAGTCACATTACAATATTATGAAATGATAGCGAAGCCTCAATGTATATTTGCTGTAGTTTTAATGCTAGAAAAATATATGAACTTCTCAGTGTTATTTCATACACTTAGGAATGGATTAAGGCAATTCATTTGATTCTCCATTAATTATTTTGATACAGTATTTTACTTAGGTGCTTTGGAACAAAGTATTTGGAGCTATCTTATATACATGTATGAACCAGGCTGAATTAATGTATGAATTGTCTATAGATACTTTAAATCCAAATAGATTTAGGTTCTGCATCATGACAAATTTCAGTCAATTGTTTTCCCAAGTC
Source organism: Carcharodon carcharias (assembly GCF_017639515.1). NCBI lineage: Eukaryota > Metazoa > Chordata > Chondrichthyes > Lamniformes > Lamnidae > Carcharodon > Carcharodon carcharias. The sequence goes on from NC_054486.1 coordinate 67,098,532, forward strand.
AGAAAGCCACGATTGACTGTTCATTTACTATTTCTCATCCTTGTGTTAAAACCGTTTCAGAATGTTGTCTCCCCCTATCTCTGTAGACTCCTCCAGCTCTAAAACTCTCCTCCTAAACTCTTCACCCTTTGACTCTATACTTTTGTACATCTCCCATCCCTTCACCTCAGCATGTGTCTTTATTAGTCTAGGCCCCACTGTCTAGAATTCTTTCCCTAAATCTCTCTGCCTTTCCAACATCTCAAAGTGCTTTACATGATAGTTGGGAAAGATTAGAGCAGGAGGGAAGAAGGGGAAGAAAACGGGAACCTGATGAGAGGAAGCTGAGATTGAGGAGGGAAGTTTTAAGCAAGCTTTTAAAGCAGGGAAAGCGATAATAACAAGGAGCTGCTGGTGTAAAGTTGCAAGGGGCAGGGACAACATAGATACAAGAGTATCACTGTATTCATCACTGGAAACCTGTTTAGATAATGGCTCCTCTATATTTTAACTCATTTACACAGCTTGGTTGTAAATCTCTAAATATCTTGCCTAACAAAAATCTATCATCAATCTCAGTTTTTAAATTTTCAGTTGACCTAGCCTCAACAGTTATCTTGGAGAGAAAATTCCAGATTTCCACTTCCATTTGTGTGAAGAAGTGCTTTGCCTGATCAGCCCAGCTCTAATTTTAAAGTTAATCCCCCATGTTTTGGATTTGCACCCAGCCCCCCATCTGCCCTGTCATATTCTTTAATCATCTTAAACATCTCAGTTAGATCACCCCTCAATTGTCTATACTCAAAGCAATATAAGCTTAGTCTGTGCAACCTAACTTCATGATTTAATCATTTTAGCAACAGTATTATTCTGATGAATTTATGCTGCACTCCCTCCAAGGCCAATATGTCCTTTTAAATGTAGTTTCCAGAACTGACATATGGTTGAAGATGTGATCACCAAAGGAGTGGAGGGGGGTAGGGAAACAGTAGATTTACATTGGAAGAACAGGTGATGTGTAGCTGGAGGACAATGCTGAGGTTGGTGCGGTGAGTCCCTGGAAGGATTTTAAGACAAGGTTGAGGATCTTAAAGCCAACTTTCTGAGGGAGGAGGAACAATTGAACCTCATTCAGGACAACACAACAGGATTGAAGTTATGGGCAAGGGTACAGGCTGTAGTATTTTGGGTTTAGTTGTAGTTTGTGCAGGTTGAAGGCCTCAACCGAAAGGATTGGAGACATTGAGTCTTGAGATAATAAAGGCTTCAGCAGTAGAAGGGAAGAAGTAGGGCAGGGGCAAGCTTATATATGCAGGTGGCAAGAAATCTGTTTTGTGATGATTCGAAATTGGGTTAAGAATGTGAGTTCGGTGTCGAGCATTGGACTTAGCCAAGATTGCAGCTGAGGTAGGATGATGGAGTTGAGGCTAATGATCTGAAGATGCTTACAGCAGCTAAAGAGAATGGTTTCAGCTTTGCCAAATAGTCTGAAAATTTTAACATTGGACCAGCAGTGGGAGGAAGTTACAGAACTCATCACGATGTGCAGGCTGACCTTTTGCTTTTGGATAGTGTCAGGCGATAGAAAGTAAATGGTATTAAAGGGGAGGCCAAGGATAGAATGCGGACCTACATGAAAGGCAGCCATACTAGCATGAGAGGAAAAGCCTATTCAAGGCAGTATAAAGTCTATCGTGTGGCAATTGAAAGAATAGTACCCCAGAGCATTGTAAGATGTTGGCTGTAATTCGGTAGATCTTAGTATGGTATTTATAGTCTTAGATGGTTCAGCAGTAAGTATTTATTAAAGACTAATAACCTTTTTTCTATTCATTCATGCAATGTGGGTTTCACTGGCTGGGCCAATATTTATTGTCCATCCCTACTTGCCGCTGAGAAAGTGGTGGTGAGCTGCCTTCTTGAACTGCTGTATGTGGTGAAGGTACATCCACAGTGCTGTTAGGAAGGGAGTTTCAGGATTTTGACCCAGCGACAGTGAAGGAACGGCAATATATTTCCAAGTCAGAATAGTGAGTGTCTTGGAGGGGAACTTCCAGTTGGTGGTATTCCCATCTATCTGCTGCCCTTGTCCTTCTAGATGGTAGTGCTCATGGGTTTGGAAGGTGCTGTTGAAGGAGCCTTGGTGAATTCCTGCAATGCACCTTGTAGATGGCACACACTGCTGCTACTATGCGTCGGTGGTGGAGGGAGTAAATGTTTGTGGATGTGGTGCCAATTAAGTGAGCTGCTTTGTCCTAGACAGTGTAAAGCTTCTTGAGTGTTGTTGGAGCTGCACTCATCCAGGCAAGTGGGGAGTATTCCATCACACTCCTGACTTGTGCCTTATAGATGGTGGACAGGCTTTGGGGAGTCAGGAGGTGAGTTACTCATCACAGGATTCCTAACCTCTGACCTGCTCTTGTAGCCACAGTATTTATATGGCTAGTCCAGTTCAGTTTCTGGTCAATGGTAACCCCCAGGATGTTAATAGTGTGGGATTCAGTGATGGTAATGCCATTAAAAATCAGGGGGTGATGATTGGATTCTCTCTTGTTGGAGATGGTCATTACCTGATACTTGTGTGGCGCGAATGTTACTTGCCACTTGTCAGCCCAAACCTGGATATTGTCCAGGTCTTGCTGCATTTGGACATGAACTGCTTCAGTATCTGAGGAGTTGTGAATGGTGCTGAACATTGTGCAATCATCAGCGAACATCCCCACTTCTGAACTTACGATGGAAGGAAGGTCGTTGATGAAGCAGCTGAAGATGGTTGGGCTGAGGACACCACCCTGAGGAACTCCTGCAGTGATTTTCTAGAGCTGAGGTGACTGACTTCCAACCACCACAAGCATCTTCACTTGTGCTCAGTATGACTCCAATCAGTGGAAAGTTTTCCCCTGATTCCCATTGACTTCAGTTTTGCTAGGGCTCCTTGATGCCACCCTCAGTCAAATGCCTGAATGTCAAGGGCAGTCACTCTCACCTCACCACTGGAGTTCATCTCTTTTGTCCATGTTTGAACAGCAGTCAGGAGCTGAGTGGCCCTGGCCGGAATCCAAACTGGGCGTCAGTGAGCAGGTTATTGCTAAGCAAGTGCTGCTTGATAGCACTGTTGATGACCCCTTCCATTACTTTAGTGATGATCGAGAGTAGATTGATGGGGCGGTAATTGGCTGGGTTGGATTTGTCCTGCTTTTTGTGTAGAGGACATACCCAGGCAATTTTCCACATAGCCGGATAAATGACAGTGTTGTAGCTGCACTGAACAGCTTGGCTAGGGGCGCAGCAAGTTCTGGAGCACAAAATCTTCAGTACTATTGCCAGGGCCCATAGCCTTTGCAGTATCCAGTGCCATCAACTGTTTCTTGATATCATGTGGAGTGAATCGAATTAACTGAAGACTGGCATCTGTGATGCTGGGGACCTCCGGAGGAGGCCAAGATGGATCATCCACTCAGCACTTCTGGCTGATGATTGTAGCAAATGCTTCAGCAATATCTTTTGCACTGATGTGCTGAGCTCCTCCATCATTGAGGATGGGGATATTTGTGGAGCCTCCTCCTCCAGTGAATTGTTTAATTGTCCACCAACATTCATGACTGGAGGTGGCAGGACTGCAGAGCTTAGATCTGCTCCATTGGTTGTGGGATCGCTTAGCTCTGTCTATCACTTGCTGCTTATGCTGTGTATGCATGCAAGTAGTCCTGTGTTATAGCTTCATTAGGTTGCCACCTCATTTTTCGGTATGCCGGGTGCTGCTCCTGGCATGCCCTCCTGTACTCTTCATTGAACCGGGTTTGATCCCCTGGCTTGATGGTCATGGAAGAGTGAAGGATATGCCAGGCCATGAGGTTACAGATTGTGTTCTAGTACAATTCTGCTGTTGCTGATGGCCCACAGCGCTTCATGGATGCCCAGTCTTGAGTTGCTAGATCTGTTAGTAATCTATCCCATTTAGCATGGTGGTAGCGCCGCACAACACGATGGAGGGTATCCTCAACGTGAAGGCAGGACTTCACCTCCACAATGACTGTGAGGTCGTCACTTCTACCGATACTGTCATGGACAGATGCATCTGCAGCAGGTAGTTGGTGAGGATGAGGTCAAGTATGTTTTTCCCTCACCCCCTGCTGCAGACCCAGCAGCTATGTCATTTAGGACTTGGCCAGCAGTGGTGTTACTGAGCCACTCTTAGTGATTGACATTGAAGTCCCCCACCCAGAATACATTTTGCACCCTTGCCACACTCAGTGGTTCCTCCAAGTGGTGTTCAACAAGGAGGAGTACTGATTCATCAGCTGAGGGAGGATGGTACATGGTAATCAGCAGGTTTCCTTGCCCGTGTTTGACCTAATGAGACTTCATGAGGTCCCGAGTCGATGTTGAGCACTCCTAGGGCAACTCCCTCCTGACTGTATACCACTGTGCCACCAACTCTGCACATCTCCAAGGATGGTAATGGTGGTATCTGGGACATTTTCTATAATATATGATTCCGTGAAGATGGCTATGTCAGGCTGTTGCTTGACTAGTCTATGAGACAGCTTTCCCAATTTGCACACTAACCCCCCAGATGTTAGTAAGGAGGACTTTGCAAGGTTGACAGGACTGAGATTGCCATTAAGATAAAAGCAAAAAACTGCAGATGCTGGAAATCCAAAACAAAAACAAAAATACCTGGAAAAACTCAGCAGGTCTGGCAGCATCTGCGGAGAGGAGCACAGTTAACATTTGGAGACTGAATTAGTTCTGCTGAAGGGTCATTCGAACTTGAAACATTAACTGTGCTCCTCTCTGCAGATGCTGCCAGACCTGCTGGGTTTTTACAAGTATTTTTGTTTTTGTCTGAGATTGCCATTGTCGTTTCCAGTGCCTAGGTCAATGCCAGATGGTCTGTCTGGTTTCATTCCTTTTTTGCAACTTTGTGGCAGTTTGATACAACTGAGTGGATTGCTAAGCCATTTAAGAGTCAACCACATTGCTGTGGGTCTAGAGTCACATGTAGGTCAGACCAGGTAAGGACAACAGATTTCTTTCCCTAAAGGGCATTAGCAAACCAGATGGGTTTTTATAATTGACAATGGTTTCATTTAATTTCAGATTTTTATTGAATTCAAATTCCAACATCTGCCATGGCAGGATTCGAACCCAGGTCCCCAGAGCATTGCTTTGGGTCCCTGGATTACTTGTCTTGCGGCAATACCGCTACACCATCACCTCCCCTAGATGTACGTTAAAGGTCCAAGCTAGGAGCTGTCACCATGCTTGTTCTCCTACTTCACTATGTGGGCGGTACTGTACCCAGTCCCACCTTAGCCCTTTATGTGCAAGACCCTTATACTACATCGCCCCTCAAGTGTTTATCCCAGTTTACCCAATGTATTTACATCATTACTACTACCATCTCCCCCATCTCAAATCTCTGAGTTCATAGGGTCAGGTGGTCTGGAGGCCTTATAATCCTTCCATATCTTGTTCTCACTACTGTCAGAGGACTGGTGGCTCTGTCGTTGTGGGTAAACTTTGTTAAATTGGAGGTTGTTCTGGTACTAGGGTGTCTTTTCATCTTCTCTTGTTCCCTGGCATTGAATCGTTCTTTGTTGATTTCCCAATTGTAGAGATGAAAGGTAGTTGATTTATCCTGTTCTTTACGGGGTGACTGAACACTCGACTCATCCCTACAGTGTTTTTTCCCTTTCTTCCTTCATGTGGTTCGCCATGATGCTTTGGAAGTTCACATTTCAACAATGGAACCTTCCTCCTCACTTGTTTCACAATCCTACTCAGATGTTTGATTACTCACAGAGATAAAAACAAAAAAACTGTGGATGCTGGAAATCCAAAAACAAAAACAGAATTACCTGGAAAAACTCAAACTTTGAAGGGTCATGAGGACTCGAAACGTCAACTCTTTTCTTCTCCGCCGATGCTGCCAGACCTGCTGAGTTTTTCCAGGTAATTCTGTTTTTGTGTTTGATTACTCCCTTAGTTCCCTGTTTTTTTTCAAGCTTATGAATCTTCTCATTCAGCTCCACAACTACTCTGGTAAGTTCAGTTGTCTTCATTTCAGAATTATCTGTAGAACTTTTGTATAAGTTTGACAGTTTCATCTGGGATTTAAGTCATTTTGGAATGTTTCTTCCATGGTCACTGACTGCTCTTTAGAGTCTTTCAAATCATTCATTAGATTTTCAATCTGTTTCATACAATTTTCCTTATCGGCTTTCAAATCCTGGATTTGCTCTTAAATGCTGCGCATCTCATCCTTCATGTTGTTCAGATTGAATACATTCATCAATTTTGGTTGTCAATTCTGCTTTTAAGCAACTATTCTGATGCATCAGAAATTCCTTCTGTTCCAGGCACTTTTCATGATGCTTAGTAGAGACTTTCGATGCTTGAAGTTCATCAGGTTTTAATTGAAGATTGTTGAATTTGTTTCTAACAGGTTATCATATAGACATTTCAAGTCCTCTTTCAAGTGTTCTGCTTCCTGTAAGTGACATTCCACTATTCTTATCAGCTCTTGTTTATCCTTATCAAACTTATCTTTCATACGTGAAAGTTGGTTCTCTACACCTATCAGTTTTTCTTTAGCAGAGTACAATTCCTCTGTGCTAGGCCACATTCTGTAAATGCACTTCTGCCAATTGTTTTTGAGACTCTTCAAGCTCTTTTGTGAGACCTTGTACTTTCTCTTACCATTCTAGGTTCTTGGTTTTCATTTCTTCCAATTCAGCTTTGATATGAACATTTTCCAACCTTATTTCCATTTTCCTGTTGCAGAGTTTGTTTCTTTAAGGTTTCATCAGATAACTTTCCTTCATTCACAGCCGGCTATTTACTCCGTACTGCTACCTGCTGTTGCAGTTTGGGTAATGTGTCAGGATTGTCAAAAGATATATTTTTAAGACTTCCGGATTTTTCTCTGCCTCTAGCACTATCGTGGGGTTTGTGTGGGTATTGTCATTTTCCCTTTTGTAGCTTTACTGGGTGTTTTCAATACCCCTTGCTAAGCTCTGTTTGCTTCACAATTTGAAGATTCAAATGTTTGTGAAAGGCTTTTAATATTTCATCGAAGCTGGTTGAGGATTCATCAATGCACTGCTTTAGGATTAATTTGTCAGCTAATTCACCGAATGACTATAAAACATTAATCTGGACTGCTTCTGATTTCCTACTTGAACCTGATGTTGATGTTAAACCTGATCTAGATACCCAATATCTAGAGAATTTCTTTCTCTAAAGTTCCCAATTTTATGATTGATCTGGGCCTTGGATAAGTCCAAATTGACCTAGAACAATTGATTTGTGATCCATGGTTAAATATTTTTAAATGCAGGCTCAGCTTTAAGAGATTTCCAAAAAGCTAAGATGGTGCCACCATAGGCTCCTACACAAGGGGTTTTCCCAAGCTTGCCTGTTTTGGTGGGCTCCCTCAGTAATGACATTCGCAATTTCAATGTTTAAATTTTTTCAACAATGTCTGCCTAGACTGTCTGGTTAGAGCCTTCCCCACTTTAGTGCTATATTTACAGATTGCTGAACCGTCTAATCCCGGCTTTTTCTGGATTTAAAACTGCCTACTTCATTGCAATTAATTTTTTTCAGAGTGAACTCGGCTGCCACATCTTTAGGCGCCAATTTGGAAATTGGGTTTCTTGCACAGCAATTTAAATGACAATTCCTGACCATGGGAGTATTTAAACTTTTTCAGGACTTGCTTTGTCCAGGAATTTCTAAATTTTTAGTTCACCCCTGTTACGTCTGCTGACTGTGCTCTCTTTGGGTTTTGAAGCTGGACTTCCGCAGGATCCTACGGAGTATTTTGCTGCAGTGAGGAGTTTTATTTCTGCCTTCAGCTTCCAAACCTTTTTTGGAGCTTTTCTCAAGCAATTTCTGTGCCTTTGCTTCTTGAGCTTTTCTTCAGTTCAGAATGCTTCTTTGATTTTTTTTCCTTCAGATTTCCAGGATTTTAATTTTCTTCTGCAGTCTTTGTGAGGTTTTGGGTTTTCCATTCGCTGCCACCATCTTTTAAGATGTTGGGTATAATTTGGTAGGTCTTAGTAAGGTAATTATAGTCTTAGGTTGTTCAACAGTAAATATTTATTAATGACTAGTAACTATTTACAAATCTACAATAAAGGGTCCAAGCTAGGATATGTCTCCATAGTTGGTTCTACACAAGGCTCTGTCCAACACTACACTGACCTCTATGTGTGGGTCATGTGTTCTCTTATATCACTATGTGGGTGGTACTGTATCCAGTCCCACATTTATGTGCCAGAGCCTTATACTGCTACACAGAGATAGTTTCTGGAAGAAATATTTGCAGAGGATACTGTGGCAGTTTTGAAGAAAATAAAATGGTAAGGGAACATCAAAAGGGATAATAAGTCATGGTTACAATCACACATGATGTCATTTGTGAATTCAACTGGCACAATTTCAGTGATGGGAGATGATAGCATTGTGCTAATGCTGCTGGACTAGCAATTCAGAGACCCAGCTAAAGCTCCGGGGATATGGGTTCAAATCCCACCACAGCACCCACATTCAGTTAATAAATCTGTAATATAAAGCTAGCCTCAATAATGGTGAGCATGAAACTGCCATTGATTGTTGTAAAAACCCATCTGGTTCACTAATGCCCTTTAGGGCAGGAAATCTGCCATCCTTGCCTGGCCTGGCCTATATGTGACTCCAGACCCACAGAATGTGGTTAGTTCTTAACTGCCCTCTGAAATGGCCTAGCAAACACTTGGTTTAATGGCAGTTAAGGATAGGCAACAAATGCTGGCACTGCCAATGATGCCCACATCCCATGAAAGGATAAAGAAAAAAAATGGAGAGTACAGAAGACGAGTGAAGAGACCCAAATAGGGAAAGACAGAAGATAGGATATAACTGGAACTTTTTCACTTATAGGATAATGGTTTTCCATGATAGCTTACCAGAGAAAGACATCAAAGCTGACAGTTCTAAGGGTTCAAGAAGCAAATAGAAATGTTTCTGAGGGAGAGATAATAGATGGATGCGGTGAGACTGATGGTGTAATTGATGTATTGTTGAGGGTTCAGTTTGTTGGGTAAAATGGCTTTTTTCTGTTTCTAAAATGTTTTGATTTATGTAGCATCATCAAGAACTATAAACCAAAAGCAGTGGCTCTCAGACTTTTTCAAGATTGGCCCCACTAATTCATACTTTTTGACCTAGGTCACACCAAAATGTTCTCATAAGTTTTGCATCCCACATTATGAATACTGATAAATCTACCAACTAAAATGTAAAGTTTATCACTGTAGCTATTCTTTACTTCTGCTCCTCTCTCTGTTTCCTTTTGTTTTGCTCTTCCTTGTGTCATTTTTTCTTTCTCTTCTTTGCCACTATTTCTTCCTACATCTGACCTTCACTTCAGTTTCATTCCTGGCAGCGTTCTATTCTGTTTCCTCCTCACTGCCTCTTCCTCTGTGCAAATTGCCTTCCAAAGGCTTTCTAACAGGGAACTTTTGATGATAAGTTTGATTATATCTCCCTGATGGGTAAAGAAGCATGGTGAGATGGAAGGGATTTAGAACTAACTGTAAGAACCAACGCAACTGTGCAAGTGTGCCACATTCATGAAGCAAAATTTGGGCAAGAGTGAAGCACAGAAACATGGCTGAATTTAATGGATTCAGTTGTCATTGCCTTTAGCGACTCTGGGGTGTCCATAATTACACATCAAAGGTGGGGAGTCCCATCTGTAATTAATGCCCTTACTGATCACAATCAACAACAATTTTAGGAGTGATTCACAACATGTAGCATACTGGAGGAATGACAGGAACAGAGTCCCAGTTAATAGTGATGCATTTGTTTGTGAATTGGAAGGAGCTTGGTAACTCCAAAGTTATTTCCTATTAGCAAAAGAAATCAAGAAATATCTAGGCTGGAGGTAGTTTCTCTAATCATTTTATTATTTGTATAGACCACCCTGTTGAATTTTTGAATTGATTTTAAAAATGGCCTTACTAATTCTGCTGCATGAGGTTGTGCTTCAGATCTTACCCTGCTACAATATTTACACTTGCTGCATCCCACCTGAACAAGCCTCACACCCCACCAAGTTGGCCTAAATCATTTAAAGTCTATAGAGAGTGCAGTTGAAATAACTGTTGCTTTACCTTTGCAAACAACTACGTAAATGTGTAACTAATTCCATTGCATTCTATTTACTTTAGCTGGGCTTAGATATTGAGGAACTGGAGGAAATTGAAGATGATGCTGGTCTTGGCAATGGAGGTTTAGGAAGGCTTGCAGGTACTTGTATTCTTCCACCTTCCCATCTGCCATCATAAATGTACTATCTTCCACACAACACTGAATAAAAAGGGAATTTGAAGTTCTAATTATTTTTTTTCGTGCCAAATATGAGTAGCAGGCCTTCAGTAAAGGTTTCTCTAGAGGATGGTGCTTTTATTGAAGAAACTATTCTTAGCTTTCCTAAAAACATAATTTTTATAAGTAGTGACAAATATTTGTTTTAATATCATCCTGCCATGTCATGTCTACCCTCCTTAGCCCTTCCAGTAATGTCATTCATAAGGATGGAATGCATGCACTATGTAATGGGTTTATTCATTTAACTGTGGGGATGAACGCTTGATTAAAGACTGCTAAGAAGTCACCTAACCCTAGAAAAATAATGTTACAGACAGGAGGGGTGTCAGTTTAAACAGCACTGTTTTCCTCTTACCACTTCTCAGTAAACAGAAGGCGTTTTGAATTTGTTTTTTTTGAATAAGTGGTGGTGTAGTTTCCTAATCCCTTGGTTTTTTTATGATCCAATTTTACTTATAATCTCACAGCAAACTCGAGTTAGGGTTAATTTAGCAGGTTAGTTTATTGTACACATTAAAAACCCATGAAAAGGAGTGTTAGCAATGTCCCACTCTGCATAAGGAGAGGGATAGAGAAAAGGAGGTTTTATGGTACAAGGACCACAGCGAAAAAGGAATATTGGTTCATGTGAGTTCCAGAGTCCCAAAGTCAGAGTCCAATGAGGCATTCTTTCAAGTAGGCATTTGATGGTCGGCTGGCTAGAGATGGTGTCATAAGATTTGCTTTTCCAGGTGGCGTTGATGCCTCAAGGTGAAGTAGGGACACAGAGATTGCGTCAGCTCTGTAGGCAATGATACAAAATCATCCATTAGAGTCAGGTTAGAATAGCTAGTGGCCCAACCTGGACAGAATTTGCTTCTGTGTGGCCTGCCATTTGGATGTTAAACAGCAGACTGGCTCTACAGCTCAGAAAGGTAATATTAAACTGCTCAAAAAACCAAAGTCTAAGGTCATGTGACCTTCCTTCTCCACGGTGACTTCAACAAAAGGTGTTTATTCCAGTGTCTGGAATTTGGCATTGTTTTCAGGACTGATAATGTCTCAGCTATTATGGGTTAAAAGGGGTGCCATTCGTGTTGAGGGTCTGGGGTGTTTGGGAAGCCATTGTCTCAGCAGACGTACAGACTCCACTAGCAACATTGGCTTGTCAAATGTAAACGCCATTCCTGTAGCTCTCTTTGAAATTGCGCTGTACAGTCCCAGGTGATATGTTAGAAGTGTTTAATTGACTGCCACTTCTCTTCAAGGAATGCCTACCTTGAAGAAGTATTGTTCTTCTCTCCGACAGGATTTCCGTCTCTCTTTTTTGCCTTGTTCACCTTCATTGCTTTCCATTTCTCCCCTGGTGTTTGACAAGGTGTTTACTAAAACTCGCTTTCACAGCCATATTTCCTTCCTCAGTGACTGTCTTACCCTTAATGTCACCTGTTAGCACATTCCTTAGATAATATCACCACCTTCAATACCTCTTTGTTCTTTTGCCTATGACATCTTTTAGCTATCTCCACCTATCACTGGCCCTCTATCCAGCTCTACTTGTCCCACCACCCCCCCCCCCCAAACCAGCTTATATTTCACCTTTTTTCTATTTTTCCTTAGTTCTGTTGAAGACTCATACGGACTCGAAACATTAACTGTGTTCCTCTTCGCAGATGCTGTCAGTCCTGCTGAGTTTTTCCAATTATTTTTATTTTTGTGTTGGATTTCCAGCATCCGCAGTTTTTTGCTTTTATCTTAGTGTTTAATTGACTGCCACTTCTCTTCAAGGAATGCCCACCTTGAAGAAGTATTGCTCTTCTCTCCAACAAGATTTCTGTCTCTCTCTTTTGCCTTGTTCACCTTCATTGCTTTCCATTTCCCTCCTGGTGTTTGACAAGGTGTTTACTAAAACTCGCTTTCACAGTCATATTTCCTTCCTCAGTGACTGTCTACCCTTAATGTCTCCTATTAGCACATTCCCTAGATAATATCACCACCTTCAACACCTCTTTGTTCTTTTATCTATGACATATTTTGGCTATCTCTGGCCCTCTATCCAGCTCTACTTGTCCCACTCCCCCTTAAACCAGCTTATATTTCACCTCTTTTCTATTTTTCCTTAGTTCTGTTGAAGAGTCATACGGACTCAAAACGTTAACTGTGTTCCCCTCAGGAGATGCTGTCAGACCTGCTGAGTTTTTCCAGGTATTTTTATTTTTGTTTCAGATGATAAGTATGCCTGGCATGTATGGTGGTGAGTGGTCCCATGGACAGCATGAGGACAATGAACATGTGTGTAAGAGTGCGAATGGTGATGTCCCTTGAACTGGCAGTGAGTGAGATCCCTGTAGATGTGTGATGGGTTTGCGAGTGTGTGAGTTGAGAATGATTTGAAGAGTGACTTACCCTGGAGGAACGGAGGAGATCATTCATCATCTTTCAGCACTAGGTAGCTGTCTTCTTTTGCTGGGCTTTGGCACTGACCTCTGCCTCCCAAACCAGATTGGTGATATTGCTGCCGCTCCTGCGTCCAGAGCAAAGTTAGAGGACATCACGACAAGCCTCCACGGCGTCCAAAAAGCGTTCCAGGGATCTGTCACTGAATTGGGTGCTGCAGTCTTAGTGCTTTTCGGGGCCATGTCTTCTGTGCAGCAATGCTGGGCTGGAAGCACTGAGAGGTTTGCACTTTAAATATAGCGCCCAGCATGAGGGAGTAGCGAGGTTGCAGCTTGGTGGGCGAATTGGAGGCTGCTCACCAGTGAAAGGGCATGTTTCCCAGGAAAGCATCATTAATGAGGCGAGATTGGGACGATACAGCGTGAAGAGGTAAAACATTCTTTTTTCTGCCCGCTACCGCACTTAGTGCGAATCTGGGACGAATCTGCCCAACATATATTTTTAGTAGAGGGATATTTGGGGTAATGAGGGCTAGTTTGGCACCTAGGCCACTACAAAGTTCAGGCTTCCATTCTAGAGTATATAGTTGCTTTGGAGTGCACATGCTACTCTGCATTACTGATGTTGCTGGGGTGGTTGAGAAGGAGAATAAATACAGAATAACAAATCTCTTTAGAAAGGAAATATTCCAAAATTCTGAAAGGGATTTTATGAAAATGGCAAATGTATTTCATTTTATGTAGCCTTTGGCTGATGCTGTAAAATATCTGATTAGCATGGATTATAGAAACCTACAGGCTTGTTTTGTAATCTGAGAGCACTTTCTGCTCATTAAAATGTGTAATCGCATCAGTAAAGTGATAATGCCATCTATTAATAAGTTACATAGAAGCATGACAGAAAGGATTTTATTGTAATATGCACAATTTAGTTGGGGGTTGGAGGGATGCTTCACATGTGAATTTTTACTGACGTAGTCATTACCATTTGTAAGCTTATACTTATGAAATGTTTATTTTATTTTTCTTCTGAAAATTTTGTTTTGCTTGTACTTTTCCAACAGCCTGTTTCCTTGATTCCATGGCAACACTGGGCCTGGCTGCATATGGGTATGGCATAAGATATGAATATGGGATTTTCAATCAGAAGATCAAAGATGGGTGGCAGGCATGTTTTTGAATTAATTAATTTCCTTCAGTTTTCTTTATCTTCTCAAATTTATTTTTCCTAACTGCTAACTTTCGTTATTATTTTAGTAGAAGCGTTAACTTTTTTGTAATCACTGGGTGGAAATTTTCATAGCCTCTTACTACCAGCTGAGTTCCACATGCAAAATTATGGCCGCACAGCCTGGGATTTTTCATCTATATATGCAATAGATGCGAAATTGCAGACAACAAACCAATAATTTTCCTTGCATGAAAGGTCCTTCCAGTATGTTCATTTGCACTGTATTGCATAATTTAATGATGGCAAACTTAGGGAAATTTAGAACCCAAATTGAAAACTCTTTTGCATAGTATGTCAATTATAAGTGAGTTATGATTCTGAATTTCTGAGTGAATGGGCTGGATTTTCGTTACCAAGGCAGGTAGCTCGAGTTGGGAAATATCCCCAGTTCAAAATAGCAAGTGGCTGGTCACCCGAAAGGGTAGGAAGAGGCAGGCAGTGTAGGAGTCCCTCAAGAATGTGACACTCTTTAAACCAATATTCAGCAATGAATGCTGGTGAGAGTGATGGCACCCCAAGTAGTACAGTTCTGTATCTGACATCATGAGGCAAATGACTGTGCAAAGGAGTACAGCAAAATGGTGGAATCCAGTAGCAATGGTGGATTCAGTAATTAGGTGAGAGACAGACAGTTTTGCTACCACCAACAAGAGACCCACCTGATATGTTGCCTCCTGGGGCCTGGGTATGGGACATAATTAAGAGGGTGCAGAACATTCTGCAAGAAGAAGCTGAGAAGCCAGAAGTTGTGGTCTATGTCAGAACCGAAAACAGTGAGGAAGTAGATTGTGATTCTGCAGTCAGAGTTTAAGGAGCTAGCAAGAAACTTAAAGAAAACAGGACTTCAAAGGAAGTAATCCATGGATTACTTCCAGTTTCACCTGGTAATGAGAGGAAAAATTGGAAGGTTGTGGCATGGCTTGAGACTTGGTGCAGGAGGGAGGGCTTCACCTTCCTGGAACTTTGGGACCAGTTCTGTGGTAGAAGAAACCTGTTCAATAAGGACGGGTTACATCTGAACAGAGCTGGTACCAATATTCTTGTGGGCAGGTAAGATGTGCTACAGGGGAGGGTTTAAATTAACTCATCAGGGGCTTGGGCACCAAGGTGTGGTATTATAAGGTACAAAAGGAGATCAGAGGACTGGGAGATATGGGTAGAGTTAAAAAATAATGCAGAATTAGGTGGGATCATAGGAAATATAGAGAGGAAAAGTTAAGTTTAGAGAGCATGAGTTCATGAATGTGAATGCACAAAGTTTTATTCTTGAGCATTATTGGAGCTGCATTCATCTAGCCAAGTGGAGAATGTTACATCACACTCCTGGCTTGTGCCTTTTTGATGATAAAAAGGCTTTGGAGAGTCAGAAAGTGAGTTACTCCCCTCAGAGTACCTGGCTTCTGACCTGCTCTTGTAGCCATGGCATTTATGTGCTGGCCCAGTAAAGTTTCTGCTCAATGGGAATCACCCCTCCCCACCTCCCGCAGGATATTGAGGGTGCAGAATTCATCAATGGTAATACCATTGAATGTCAAGGGGAGATGGCTCAATTCTCTCTTGTTGGGGATGGTCATTGCCTGACACTTATGTGGCATGAATGTTACTTGGCCTTATCAATACAGGCCTAAATGTTATTCAGTTCTTGCTGCATGTGGGCATGGACTACTTCATTATCTGAGGAGTTGCGAATGTAACTGCATACTGTGAACATCTCCACTTCTGCCTTAAGATGGAACAAAGATCATCAATGAAGCGACTGAAGATAGTTGGGCCTAGGCTATTGCTCTGAGAAACTTCCACAGTGATGTCCTAGAGCTGAGACTATTGGCCTGCAAAAACCACAGCCATCTTCTGTTCTGTGAAGTAGAAGTCCAACCAGTGGAGAAATTCCCCTGATTTCCATTGACTTCAGTTTTACTTGGGCTCCTTGATGCAGTACTTGGTGATGTTACTTCTGGAATTCAGCTCTTTCACTCATATTTGGATCAAGACTGTAATGAGGCCTGGAGCTGAGTGGTCCTGGTGGAACCCAAACCGGGTATCACTGGGCAGCTTGATAGCACTGTTGACAATCCCTTCCATTGCTTTGCTGATGATCGAGAGTAGACTGATAGGACATACTAGGGCAACTTTTCATTTTGTTGGATAGATACCAGTATTGTAGCTGTATTGAAACAGCTTGGCCAGAGACACATGTAGTTCTGGAGCATGTCTTCTACACCATAACCAAATTGTTGGCAGAGCCAATAGTCTCAGCTATATCCAGTGTGCTCAGCTGTTTCTTGATGTTGTGTGGAGTGAATTGGATTGACTAAACACTGGCTTCTATAATGGTGGGGAGGTGAGATGAATCATCCATTCAACACCTCTGGCTGAAGATGGTTGCGAATGGTTTAGCCTTGTCGCTTGCACCCGCATGCTGGGCTTCATTATCATTGAGGATGGGATATTCACTGTGCTTCTTCCTCCTGTTAGTTGTTTAATTGTTCACCCACCATTCATGACTGGATGTGCCTGGGCTTCAGAGCTCTGATCTGGTTAATAAGGTTTGTGGGCTGCAAGCACAAATAGCCATTTGGAAATATACTACAGTGGTGATAACTGCGATCTGGCTCAAAAAAGTGGAGGATTGGATACTTAATATTCTAGAAAAAAGATATTCAGGTAAGATAAGGAAGTTACAAAGTGGGAAGGTAGTACTTTTGATTAAGGAAAATATTATAGTGCTAGGAAGTGTTATAGTGCTGAATGGCCTTGAGGATTTAGGTGGGAAATCTAAACCACACCAATATTGCATGGGGCAATAATTATGTTAAAAGGGCGGAGAAGGCAATGAATTTCTGAAGTGTTTTCTGGAGAATTTTCTTGATCAGTATGCTTCCTTCTCAATGAGGAAGGAGGCATTGCTGGATCTAGTCCTGGGGAATGAAGTGGATCAGGTGGAGAATGATAAAGTTGGAGAGCATTTCAGGAATAGTGATCCTAGCCAAGCAAAATTGAAGCCCATGGGATAAAAGGCATAATAGCAACGTGGACACAAAATTAATTCAGGCATAGACAACAGAGAGTTGTGGTGAATGGCTGATTTTCAGACTGGAGGGAGGTATAAGTCGGTGTTCCCCAGGATTCATTGCCCATCCCTAATTGCCCTAGAGAAGGTGGTGGTGAGCCACCTTCTTGAATTGCTGCCATCGATGTGGTGTAGGTACACCCTTGGTGCTGTTAAGAAATGAATTCCAAGGTTTTGACCCAGCAACAGTGAAGGAATGCTGATATAGTTCCAAGTCAAGACGGTGTGTGGCCTGGAAGGGAACTTGTGGGTGGTAGTGTACCCATGGTGGGTAGTGCTGTCCTTGTCCTTCTAGGTGGTCAAGGTCACGGGTTTGAAAGATGCTGTCAAAGGAAAGATGCTGTATAAATACAGGTTATTTTTGTTGCAGTTGATAAAGGATAAGGGATCCTGGACTTTATAAATAGAGGCATAGGGTTGAATTTTACCTTGAAAAAGCAGGACTGCCGTAGTCCCACCAATACATTAAATCTGGCGTGATGATGGCGCTGAAATCGGGAGCCCACCTGCTATACCTAATTAACAAGCAATTAAGATTGTTTAGAATCCAATTGATGGGACGAAATGTTGACCATGCTGTAATGCAGTGAGTGCACGAGAAACATGGTAGGTGGAGAGTTATGTTTTTTTCGGGGACTTTTGAAAAGGTGGATACAAAGGCTGCAAGTGTGATTGCACTTCGCTTTAATAGAAGAGTCTGCTGAAACCTGGGTAGTGTTGAAAGTTTTGCTTTTCATATCATTTTCATCTGCATCGGGGCAATTCCTCAGGGAGAGGGTCAAAACACAAGTGCTCTCAATATCATTGAGCACTGCGCCATTTGTACTGTGAAACATTTCCCCATGGAACTTGTATATTCTGTTGGAGGCACCTCCTCCAGTGAGGAGGGGAGGAGGAGTCAAGCTGGCCAGGGGCAGATATGCCATGAGGAGCAGGAAGGTGGGCAACTAGCTGAGGAATGAGGGGCTGTGGAGGGGAGGCAGCAGCAGGCAGGCAAAGGTAGACGAAGGCCCTACCCTGCCAACCCGAAAAGATCCATTTATGCCTACTCCCTTCTTCCAATTAACTAACCAATCCTTTATCCAAGCTAACATGTTACCCCCTACACTATGTTCTCTTATTTTGTGTAGTAACCTTTGATGTGGCATCTTATCAAATGAAATGCCTTTTGGAAATCCAAGTATACCACATCTATGGATTCCCTTTTATCCATGTTGCTTGCTACTTCCTCAAAAAGCTCTAATAAATTGGTTAAAAATAATTTCCCTTCCATGTTGATTGTGCATGATCAAATTATGACTTTCTAAGAATCCTGCTATAACGTCTTTAACTATGGATTCCAGCAAGTTCCCTATGACAGATGTTAGAGTAACTGACCTGCAGTTTTCTGTGTTCTATCTCTCTCCTTTCTTAAATAAAAGATGTTACATTAGCTATTTTCTAATCCAATGGGGCCCTTCCAGAATCTGAGGAATTTTGGAAGATTATAATCAATGCATCTAGTTTTTCTGCAGCTACTTCTTTTAAGACCCTAGGATGCAGGCTATTTGGTCCTGGGAACTTGTCAGCCTTTAGGTCTAATATTTTTCACAGCACCTTTTCCTTAGTGATGGTGATTGTTTTAAGTTCCTCCTTCCCATTCACCTTTTGATTTTCAAGTATCTTTGGGAAGTTTTCTAAGTCTTCTGCAGTGAAGACAGACATAAAGACCAGGGCCATCAATAGATCAAGTAGCACTCTCCAATATGCACTAGCCAGACTGTCCTTTATGATAGCCGTTTGCTGTGCATTGCACAACCAGGCCCTCCAGAGAGCAGAGGTCCTGTCAGAGGAGGGATTAATGGAGACAGCCCAGTCTTCTGATGAGGATACCAACAAAGAGGAGGGTGAGCCTCAGCAGGTAGCTGTGCAAGCTGCTCCATTGAAGAATCTGAATAGCCATAAGACAAGGGAAGCTCTGATACTTAGAAGATTCCAGAGTCCGAATGTGTCCAGCTCAATAGCACCTTCCTGGCCCCTGGCACCTTTTCCTCATTGCTCCCTGTCATGAACACCAGGCACTGTGAGTCAGCGAAATAATGTCACACAGAGGGACCACACAGGCTCATTTAAGAGCATCAAAGAAATCCAAATCCAAACAATCACACAGATAAAGCACGGATGCAGCCGGATAATCTTTGAAAAGAAAAATCATTTATGTAATAATAACTCAGAGCAATCGTCAAATTTCACAAATAAGAAAGGCACCCTTGTGTGACTAATGTGGGGCTTTCTTGATTCTTTTGTGGGTGCTGTGGCATGGTGCACCCCTCCCCCTGCCAGCTGTGATGGAGATAGGCTGCTGATCGTTATGCCCTCTTGCCTGGGATGACTTTGGCAGGCATCCTCTGGTCACCTAAGGTCATGAGGACCGCAGGGTGTTTGGAGTCTCCTGCACAATGGCAGGATACACATCTGTCACCACAGCATTTGAAGGAATCTGTGCCAATGTCAGAGGGGCAGAGGAGAGGCTGTCCCCATCAGAAGCATCCTGAGTGGTTCCCCTGATGACATCAGCAGCTGCTCATCTGCCGCCGTAAGTTCATTTATCCTTCCCTGCTTTCCTGAGGGGGCCCAGGACGTGACTGCAGGCTCTTTGTCCCCCTCTTGCCCTGGCTCTGGACCCTAGAGCTCAGAGACAAGGCAATGGAGTGCAGGTCCAAACATCATATGTCAATGGAGGAAGCCATGTGATCTGTAGAATGGGTCATCACAGTGCTCATGGCCTATATGGATTCTTCCAATGTCCATGTCAGATCACGCAACCTCTCTGGTATCCCTGCCACATCGCCATGCACATCATGCTGACTGCCCAGCATTTGCTGCCTGACAGACAACTCCAAGGGGTCATCATCAGCCTGGGGCTCAGCATCTAGGTCATCTCCAGCACTCCTCCGATTGCCAGAGGCATTCTCCATCTCAGTCTCCGAGAACTGTTCATGTAACTGTGATGTGCTTTCACCAGTGTGTCAATCCATTACAGACGAGTAACGCATACCCACCAAAGTACATGTATCTGCGTTGGTGCTAGGTGCTGAGGAAGGATGTGATGCTGCAGCCTCTGAGGCATCCACCTCCTCCTCAGAGATTAAAGTCCATCCCTCGTAGCTATTGCATGCAGCTGCTGATGTCAGGGAAACAAAAAGAAAGAGAGTCGGGGCAAGAAACAAAAAGAGATTTGGGGCATCTTCATCCTTTGAGGTAAGTTTGCAGAGACATGCTTCCTCATTGCAGATACTGGAATTATTGGAGGATGTGAATCAGTGTTTGAACCTTACACCCTTCAACATAGAGGCAGACCTTCCTCCCCAATGTCTGTAAGCCTCAAAAGTCACAAACCATCAATGCTACCTTCTTGCCAGCTTCCTGAGCTTGAAGCACCCTCTCCTCCCCAGCCCCTTCAGAACTGTTTCCTGGAATTATAAAAATGCACCCTTGGAATCTCACCACCCAGGGGCATTCCTCCTATCTCTACTCAACCTATGGCCCACCTCAATTCATTGGCAGCCAATTCTACGATCTCCTCCTTAATGGGTGTCAGGATAGCCAAGTTTGGTACATCCCCGCCAGTCCTGTTCTTCTCTCTTGCATTGTCCACCCTCTTCTCCCTAAAGCAGGAAATTGTAATGATGATGCTGTGTTACAATCGGGCCTTCAAATTAAGCATTTTGTCAGCAGCTCATTTTTCTCAATGCTCTTTGCCAATTAACAGGTATTGTAGATCCCCCACCCTCCCACCCCCTCATAATCCCCGTTGCCAGGAAGAGTGGTATGTCTGCATCATGCCGTCTTACACACATGGGAAACACAGAAGACAATCCCATAACTGACTCATATCATACCCTTTCATATATATTCATCTCCAGAATGGTGACATACTCACCCTTGCAGATCTCAAAAGATCATTGAGCCTTTTCCGGCACTGCAGCTAGATTCATTGGACAACCGCCAGTCTATTGACCTCTGCTGCCATCTTCATGGAGGCTGCTTTTGTCTGGCTGGGAGGTCTGCTCTTCCTGTCAGTGGGCATGAGGACCTCCCACCCATCACTCACAGCCTGAAGGAGAACTCGTAGGGCGTCACCGTCAAACCTTGGGGCCATCTTTGGTCCTTTATACTCCCCAGCTCCTGGCTCCATTCTCTTGGCCATCTGTGAGGGGACAAAGAGAGTTAAAGGCCTGATTTTTCAATACCTCCATATACACTTGCTATTCATCAGGAGAATGGATTAATTGCATTCCAATGTTATTTCTTCCCTGGCAAAGGTCCTGAATGCTTCCAAACTAGCAGAATAGTCATACACATTTATAAATAAGCTCTTACCTACTGCAATAGCTTGCAGGAATTGAAATTCTTCAACACAAAATTCTTAAGCGTCCAAAGGATGCTTTTCTTATATTGGAATTGTCTGACTGACACTGGATTTTTTTTTAAAACAGTGAGCTATACTTAAAGCTTGATTTGCATTTATATAGATATCAGGCAGATAAAAATACACTCCACTTTATGGAGTGGGCTTGGTATTATTTATGAAATAGTCTAATATGCTGAACTCACAAAAACATCTGGCTTAAAAAACCTCAAAAATATAACAGAGCTGTCCTGATAAAATTGAATTGTTCTCAAATTGTCTGCATTATGCTCCAAACCTATAAGCAAGTTTCTGAGCAGGGTGTGATAAATTATTTTTATATGAATAAATGTGAACTTTATTCTGCATGATTAAAGGTGGAGGAAGCTGATGACTGGCTGCGAAATGGCAACCCTTGGGAAAAGGCTCGTCCAGAGTATGTACTGCCCGTTTATTTCTACGGCCGTGTACTACATACCAAAGATGGTGTCAAATGGATTGATGCAGAGGTATGGCTTTTTACCTTTACATTTATCTAATCAAATTTGGTAATACATTTTTGATTCTAGTGTTCATAATCAGAAGAGCTCTCTTCTAACAATTTGTAATTGCGATGAACTACTGTTTAATATTCTGTTTTGGTTTG
This sequence comes from Carcharodon carcharias, assembly GCF_017639515.1. Taxonomy (NCBI): domain Eukaryota; kingdom Metazoa; phylum Chordata; class Chondrichthyes; order Lamniformes; family Lamnidae; genus Carcharodon; species Carcharodon carcharias. Next base: position 67,120,609 of record NC_054486.1, read on the forward strand.
TAACTAATGGTGAATGTTAGTAAAATACTTAGCTAACCCATTTGGTTGACTAATTTAATTCACCAATATAATTCATAAATTATACAAACTAAGAAATCTCCCAGAGTGTTATTCTTAGGGTGGAATCATCCCAGATTTGCACTAAGTGCAGTAGCGGGCAGGTAAGACGACATTTTAATCACCGACTTCGATGGTGGGGTTTCACACTGTATCATTCCAAACCCGCCACATTATTTATGCATTCCTGGGAAACATGCCGAATGAGAGTCCGACCGCCATCACCTCGCCGCTTCATCACGCCGGGCGCGATATTTAAAGCCCAGCCATGCGCAGACATCTCAATGCTTCCAGAACACGACTGCTTCAAGGAAGACATAGCCCTGAAAGGCAAAAAGATTGCAGCCCCCAGGTTCAGTGACGTGTCACTGGAATGCCTTTTGGATAATGTGGAGTCCTGCCGGGATGTCCTCTACCCCCATTCTGGCTGCAGGATGGGCAGCGACGTGACCAACCAGGCTTGGGAGACGGTGGCAGTGGTGGTCAGCACCAACACCCTTCAAAAGAGGACAGTGCCGCAAGAGGATGAAGGATCTCCTCCGTTCCTCCAGGGTAAGTCACTCTTCTCATCGCTGTCAGCTCACAAACTCACAAACCCATCACACGTCCACAGGGTCCTCACTCACTACCAGTTCAAGGGACATCAATATTCATTCTCTCATACTCACCGTCATTGTCCTCATCCCGTCCATGGGACCACTCACTACCCACACATGCCAGGCGTACTTAATATCTGGCCTAACAGGCGTCTTGCTGACACTTTCTCCATCTCTGTTCATGCAGGACAAGCTGGCACACAACAACAGGGAGAGGTCGCAGACCAGTGGAGAATGCTTGAAATCAAGGTCCACACGGACTTTGAAAATAGAGCCATCCAGCTGGTCGGCTATGATCTGGACCATTCCTGTGCTGACTGTGAGGTCGGCGGTGCTCCATCAAGTGAGGGTCCAGCAGTGCAACATCCATCAGACAACCATGCTGTGAGTGATGTGTCCCGTTTCACAGACCACTGCCATGCACAAATTATCTCCCTTTGCTTCCGCAGGCACATCTTGGAAACAGCCAATGGAGTCCATGTCCCAGGGCCTCCAATCAAGCCCCGAAGAAACCTCTGAAGAGGAATCTGGAGGCACCCTCCTTGAAGCCCCATCAAAGCACTCACCCACACCCTTCACCAGCGCAGAGACACACACCTCAGTGGGACCTAGCTTTAGAATAGCCTCAGATCTCTTGGTCATCTGCAGGATATACCCTGGGTGTCTCTAGGCGCCAACCAGCAACGGCTTGCTATGTCCCTTGGGCGACATGTGCAGAAGCCCCAGCCACCCCTGCTTCCTGAGGTTGCTGCTCCTGCCTCTGTGTAGCCAGGAGCCTCAGTCACTCTCCTCCGTCGTCTTTGCTCTCTGTAGGCCATCAGGCATACAGCTAGTTCACCAGGCTCCATGATCCTGATGTACTCCTCCTGCAGGTTGAAAGAGAGAGACATGTTGTTAGCATGGTGTACTAAGAACCTGTCCTGGTTAAGTATGAAGTCCCCTTAACACTTCTAGGAGAGTGCTGGCCACTACTTGGATGGCCAGAGATTAGTGTGCAGCATGGCTGCCTGAAACCCCACCTGCCCAATTGATAGCAGCCTTGCCCATTGCACTGTATGCTGTGCTCTCAGCTCAGAAGCAGGCATTCTCCCTAACCCATGCTGCAAGGCTGCACTGTTAGCTTGAACCATGGGAGAGACTGGTCCAAACCGGGATGCTGACATTGCAAGGGGCTGTGAGCACCTCCAGCAGTGACTGCTCCTTGGCAAGCTTTAGTGAGGTGATTGTACAATGTGTGCAGTCGTCCAACTGTCCTGCAGTTCACTAAAATGCTTATTACTTTGCAGCCTGTGTTGGGAGCAGAGGGGCAGGGCTGAAAAGCCTTGGAGCATTTGGTGGCACTTTTATGATTCTGCATTGCTTGAGTGGGCAGATAAGCTAGAAGCCCAACTCTAGTCATATCAATGTGGCTGCGCCTGAACTGTCTCAGTTGCAGACGAATGGTCACTTTATACAGGTTTCCCTAATGCGTGGCCGCTTCCCTCGTCCACCCTACTTCCCACCCCGAATGCTTGTACTCTATATTCAACGGCAGGACTGGCCTTAACACTCACCCCCTCCTCCTCAATAAGTCACCTCAACTGCAAAGCAGCCCTAGCACCCCCATCCCCCACCCCACAAGTTGCCTCAACAGCAGGGCTGCCCATAACACCCCTCCCCCACCCCCACAAGTCGCCTCATTGGCAGGGCTGCCCTTAATCTCCCCACCACCCTGCAACGCCCCATAAGCTTGAATTCCAACAGGTGACCCTGGCGAGCACTGCACAAAGTTACTGTTAACCTCCGAGTTCCCCTCAAAATGCTGCCCACCAAAAACATGCCTTTCATCTGCTGCTGCGAAACACAGCGTGCTTTCCCACCGACGTGGATGGACGATCCAGCAGGAGGCGACAATTCCAGCAGGCTGGCCTAATAATGATATGCAGATGTATTACAATGAGATTCCTGATGTCCAATGGTGGGAAATGCAACCTGCCATCAGTGGGCTGAGCAGTCAATTGCGAACTGGTTTCACGCCATTGTGAATCCGATTGCCGTATATTGTATGTTTATGCCACCGCACACGCCTGATGTTGGCGGGCACAGAAAATCCCGGCCTTAGTATTTTAAAGGATGTATTGCTTTATAATGAGAAGAGTATTGTACCATGTATTGCACAACGTAAGCCCAAATCTTGCAATATGGAGGAGGCCTCCAACGCAACTTAAGTTGCTGATGCACATCGGGACCCTGAGGAAATCGCGATGTGCGTACATCCGCTGTACTTACATGGTAAGTTTAAACTTCCAGTTTCCCGTTTTACCCTGGCCAGGCTGCTCCACAATTCCTATGACAGTGGAATCACATGGCCAGATCCAGGAAATTTGGGCTGTTTGCCCCATATTTACCCAGGTTTTTACACAGATTTACTTGGAGCTTATTATAGCAAGTATAAAGCCAGGGTAACTCTAAGTAAATCAGTTGTGCTGTCAAAGCACAATGGCACACCCAGCAATGTTCAACCCTCCTTTCCAACAATGTTCACTCCCACCCCCAGCCATGTTCACTTTCAACAATGTTCACCCCGGCCCCACACCACTCCTCCCACTCCCAGACAGTGCTGAAACCTTCCCACACCCACCTCTCCTGACTCACCTTCTGGAATCTCTGGCTGCTGTCCAGCCAATGTTGGAAGAGCCAGCATTGTGGGGGGTGTTGAGTGTTGTCGGGTGGGGGGGGTGGGGTTTGAGCATTGTCAGGGGGTAAGGGAGGGGATTAGCACTGTCAATGAGGGGAGCTTGTGCACTGTTGGGGTTAACAGCTCTATTTAAAACAATGTAAGTCAATAGACTGAAGCCAGATCTTAAGGGAAGTGTCTTCAGCTCATGACAAGAAAAGGAGTGTGGCTGCACTGGAATTACGCTCAACAGACTGTTCGTCCTTGTATCCCTGCTGGAGCTAGCATCAGAAGATGCAAAGGCTCCAGCGTAAAATGGTAAGTGGGCAGATTAAATCGCAGTCAACATCAGACACACCGTCTCTGATGCTGATTGGAAGATCTGGGCCGTAGTATTATGCAATACCAATAGACCTCCTTCGGCATTGCTCATATTGTTCAAGACTTAGATTGTGGTTACTGATACATATTGACATTCCAGGCGGTCAAATCACATGGTGAGGTAAAACTATTTCTTGTGTTATTGATGTTGAAAAATATGGAGAGATATAGTTACCCAGATCCAACTATATCTATATCAATAGTTCTGCATGCAGCATGAATTTTCAGTTGTCACACTTCTTGTGTCACATATTTATCATTCCAGAGTATTACTAATTACTTTATAGTTAGTGAATGGATGTTCTTTTAAATTTTGTTATTCCATAAAATAAATGGGAATTAAACATAAAATGACAACCATTATTACCAAAAATTACCCATATACAGATACAATACTTACCTCGAGAGAGAATCAACTTAACCTGGAGAGAGAGTCAAGAGCAGGAGCGGACCTGGGATGAAGCAGGAGCAGGGAGAGAATAAATTGAAGCTCAGGCCTATCACTTACCAGGAGAAAGAAAGTCAGGAGAGCAAACCTGACAGGAAGTGGACCTGTAAGGAAGCAAAGCAGGAGCGGACCTGGGCATGCTTAGGTTTGATAAAGTGAGGAAAAGAAAATCAAACTGTGACATCACAGGAAGGCCTTGAGTTGATTGGCTGAAGATAGAGTGGTCCAAGTGAGGGAGCCAGAGACAGCGAGATCTGAGAGCTGAAGCCCAGAGGCATTAATTAGGTAAACAGCTAGGTGATTGGTTGTTGAACTTTAAGGGGTTTTTCTCTCTAAACTTGGGCAGTAGTTTAAACTGGGACTGGGGATATATAAGTATTCTATTGAATTATATCTTAATTAGTTAAACTCCTTAATATAACCGCAAAAATTATTGAGTGATATTTCTAAACTTGATACCTAATTAGCTAAGTAAAACACAATAATGATGGCAGGGCAAGTGATTTGTAGCAGCTGTAGCATGTAGGTGCTGGTAGATACTTGTGTGATCCATTGGAACCACATCTGGAGTGAGTGACTGCTGCTCAAAGAACTTCGGCTTAGAGTTGATGAACTGGAGTCTGAGTTTTGGACACTGCAGTGCATCAAGGAGGGGAAAAATTACTTAGTCACTTTGCTGCAGCCTTAGGCTAGGTGCTTCAGATTTGGTTTGTGATCTGAGACAGGAGGGTGGGATTGCCAGTAAGGCAGGTTTGGGGATTCAGAATGTAGCAATGAAGGAGCATCACCCATTGCACTTGTCCAACAGGTCCAATGTTCTTGCGGTTTGTGTGCATGAGAGCAGGAACTGATGCACGGAGGATGAGTAGCTGACCACAGCACCATGGTACAGGGGGCCACTCAAGTAGGGGGAGTAAAAAGGAATGTAGTGATAGTAGGGACAGTATTTTAAGGGGAAGATAGTATTTTCTTCAGCTGGGAGTGTGAAAACCGAAGGCTGTGTTGCCTATCAAGTGCCAGAGTTAAAGACAGCTCCTCGGGACTGGCAAAGAACTTGGAGTGGGAGGGCAAAGATCCAATTGTTGTGGTCCACATGAGTACCGATAACATAGGTAGAATGAAGAAACAGGTTCTGCTGAGGGAGCATGAGCAGCTAGAGCTAAATTAAAAGGCAGACTGTGTGGGTAATAAACTTTGGATACTACCTGTGCCACAAGCAAATTGGCATGGTGAAAATAAATTCAGAGAGTCGAATGCATGGCACAATGATTAGTGTGAGAGAAATGGGTTTTGATTCATGGGGCACTGCCACCAGCACTGGAGAAAGAGGGAGCAGTACCATTGGAATGGTCTTCACTTAAACTGTGCTGAGACTAGTGTCTTGGCGAATTGTATAACTTGAGCTGTAGGGGCTTTAAACTAAATAGTAAGGTGGAGGGTTCACGTGAGGGGAGATTTGGAAAGTTAAAGAGAAATGGCAAGGCAATAGTGCAAGGCAGCAACACAGGTAATGATAACCAGAGTACTAAAGGATGAGTGAGAGTATACAAACGCAAGAGAGCACCAGCAAATAAGGACAGAGTAGGGGAAAATGGCATGGAAATGGAATTAAAAGCTCTTTATCTGAATGCATGCATCATTCATTACAAAATGAATGAACTGATAACACAAATAGAAATAAATGCGTATGACATGATAGACATTACAGAGACATGGTTAAAAGGTGACCAAGGTTTGGACCTGAATATTTAAAGGTTACTTGGCATTTCAGAAGGATCGGAAGAAAGGAAAAGGAGGTGAGGTAGCTCTGTAAATAAAGGATGAGCTCAGTACAGTAGCAAGAAATGACCTTGGTTCGGAAGATCATGATGTAGAATCATTTTGGATGGAGATAAGAAATAGCAAAGGAAAGTCACTGGTGGGAGTAGTTTATAGGCCCCCTAATGGCAGCTACCTTGTAGGACAGAGTATAAATCAGGAAATAACGGGTGGCTGGTAAGAAAGGTACTGCGATAATTGTGGGCGATTTTAATCTTCATATAGATTGGACGAATCAAATAGATTGGACTCAGATTGGCAAATGTAGCCTTGAGGATGAGCTCATAGAGTGTATTTGGGACAGTTTAGTAGAACAATACGTTCTGGAACCAACCAGGGAACAGTCTGTTTTAGACCTGATATGGTGTAATGAGACAGGATTAATTAATGACCTCAGTAAAGGATCCTCTAGATAAGAGCAATCATAACATGATAGAAATTCATATTTAGTTTGGGGGTGAGGAACGTGGGTCTAAAATTATTGTGCTAAACTTAAATAAAGACAATTACAAGGATATGAAGCCAGAGTTGGCAAAGGGCACTGGAAAAGTAGGTTAAAATGTAAGATGGTAGAGAAGCAGTGATAGACATATAAGGATATATTTCATAATTCTCAACAAAAATATATTCCATTGAGAAAGAAAGACAATAAGAAGGATGTACCATCCGTGGCTAACTAAGGAAGTTAAGGATGGTATCAAATTGAAAGAAAAGGTATACAATGCTGCGAAGATTTGTGGTAGGCCAAAAGATTGGGAAATTCTTTGAAACCAGCAAAGGATGATTCAAAAAAAATAAAGAGGGAGAAATTAAAATATGACAATAATCTATCAAGAAATATAAAAACAGACAGTAAAAATATTGCTGAAAAAAGTTTTTTTTGTCAAAGCTTTTTGTCTTGCTCTCATCAGGACAATTCACAAGAATACCAAATGCAAAGGGAACAACTGTTTCTACCACATGAGAAGAGAGTGCTGATTGGCTGGCAAATGGACTTTATTTGGTAGAAGTGTTGCCACGGAGAATGCACCAGTTGATGGTGACTGACAGTTAACTGCTAAGCATTGTTTGAAATTTAAACCAGGCAGGTTGACTTCTATTGGTCAAGGCATTGTCCTGAGGAATGAGCCAGTGAATGGCTGCCACTAGTGTTGTTTAGCTGAAACAGGCACAATGGGTGAAGTTTTCCATGCACTCTGGCTTCGGGTGCGCTCGGCAGCATGAACGGATAATATGGAAAGAAAGTCAAAAGTCGATTTCGCGACATTGTGAAACCAGTTTGCGATCATCCACTCAGCCCCTCAATGGCGTTTCCTGCCATCAGACGTCAGGAACCTCATTGTAATACATCTGCATATCAATTATAAGGCTCGCCCGTCGGACTCACCCCCCCCCACACTGGATCACCCACCCACGTCAGAGTGATTGCATGCCGATGTATTTCACAACTGCACATAAGTGACATGCACCTGGCAAGCTGCACTTCACTCGGGACTTTGAGGTTTGTTTGCCCATCTTGCTTTGGGCACACTCGCAGTCATCAGCACCAGGCTTAACAGACAGCACCACAGTATTTTTAGGGGGGGCTCACGGGCAGGACTCTACCTACCAAACCAGCCATAAGGCAGGGATGGCTTTGTACAGCTGCAGGGCTAGGGCTTGCTTGGGAAAGGGGGAGAAGTGGCCTCAGGCAAGGGAGGAGGCTGCGGAGTGAGAGCTGTACTGAGGAAGGGTAGTATCCCAGAGTTAGTGTGAGGGCACAAGTTTATCTGTGCAAGTGGCCTCAAGGTATTGAGGGCTGAGGAGGCAGTCTCCAGAGCAGATGGGGCCAAATGGAGATGTGAGGGTGTGCGTGAAAGAATGAGTGGTGATGTCCCTTGAGCTGGCAGTGAGTGAGATGCCAGTGAATGTGTGATGGGCTTGAGTGTATAAGTTTAGAGATGGTTGCCTGCAGCACAAATGAGATCATTCTGCATTGGATGGCAGCCTCTTCTGTGCAGCATTGGCAGTGATCACCATTGCCATTGCCTACCAAGCCAGAGTGGTAGCATCGCTGTCTCTCCTGCGGCCAAAGCAGGCGGGGTAGAGGACATCATGGCGGGCCTCCACAGCGTCCAAAAGGCACTTGAGGGACACATCACTAAATCTGGTGGCTGCAGTCTTCTTGCCTTTTGGGGCCATGTAGATTTGCAACAGCCATGGGCAGGAAGCACTGTGAGATGTGCACACGGCTGTACTTTAAATGTGGCGCCTGGCGTGATGAAGAGGCATGGCGGGCCAATTGGAACCCACACACCATCGAATCGGCGTGTTTGCTGGGAATGCATAATTAATATGGCGGTTTTGGGACAATACGGCGTGATAAGTCATTTTACCCACCCGCTACCATGCTTAGTGCAAATCTGGGATGATTCTGCCCAATGTGTGTTCTTGTTCTTTCTGTCTGCAAAGAACAGGGCCCTGTATATTAATATATGTAGCTTCTGGTATACGCAAATGTGCCACACTGCGAGCCCGACTGACAATCTCAAATTGGTTGTCAGTGTAATTCTTAGCACACTGAGGATTATTTAGCAAATGTGGTCCAATCACAGAATTACATCTAATGTTGGACACTGTGTTTTGAGTTTTATAAACACGGGCTGGTTGGGTACGGTCTGTACCTTGCCCATTGCAAACAATGGAAAGGACATGCTGTTTGATATGGTCCGCCAGTCTTTGGGCCATACAGTATATATACCTAGCATCACACTGTCACTGAAATTCAAATAAAACATTACTCATTTGCGTGATAGGCAGAACGTCTTTCTGGCTTGACGACAACATCTTGTTAATGGCGAATACCACTCATGTTGCTACTGTATAGTAACAGCGTGAAGCAGCTAGCTTCACCCATTGCTCAAATTTTTCAGATACCTTGCCTTTCTAACTGCAGATTATAAAAAGCAAACGTATCATCTACATATCAGAAATATGCAAGGGGTAGAAGGTTAGGTATCATTCCATCGAAGATATGTTTCTCATGGAACCCAACAAAGAGGCTCTAGAGGGGATCCCACGGCAACACCCTCTTTTGGACATACATGGATGGCATTTGGGCATTCACGGTGTCATTAAAACTGAACTCAACTGCGTGAATTGCTGAGTTCATAAGTTCAATGAATACTGATTCACACAATGGCGGCAGGTCTAGATTGCCAGGCTATAGTGCTGCAGCACTAATATCTATGGCTTCCTTAAGTAGAACATTGGTGACTAGGCTAGCAATGTCAAATGAGCACATGGACACAGTATTACTATCGATATGCAAGCCCTGTACAGTCTTCGCAAACGTGAAGGAATCTTTCATCATGTATGTGGAAAACCTGCTCAAAACTGGGTTTGTAACAATTCGCCCAACCAGTTGGCCAAGTCATGTTGTGCAGAACTGGTCATAGATAAGATATGGTGTAATGGGACATCACTTTTGCGTGTCTTAGGCAGCTCATACATATGCGGACGCAGTGAGCCATGGGGATGAACCCTGTCACATGTATCACACAGCAACTCATCGCTGTTACACAAGTCCAACAAGCATTTATTTTTAGCTTACTTTCAAGCAAGGAAATCCGTTCATGTTGAGTGGCAGGTCCAATGGGTACGAATTTGGACCTGTCACTAAGAATGACGTGCATTTCGTTGATATAGGCACACTTGTTAAGGATGACTATCCCCTTCCCTTTGTCAGGTTTACTGATGTGTATGTCTGGGTTGGTCTTAAGGCCTTTCAATGCTGTAAGATATACGTGTTGCATGAGAAAATCAGATAGGTCATTTGGAATCCCACAATATGCGTGCACTGGATCAGCTAGGCGTGTTTTCAAGGATTCATTGTCTTTAGTGCATGCTGGTTTGTGGAGGGATAGTTGGAAGTAGAGGAGTTCGAACTCAGCAAATACCTCTTCCCGGTTTATTTGGGATGAAGGCACACCAAAATTGAAACTATGCACAAGAACAAACACACTTTCTGAGAGTACATGGTCAGAGAGATTTGTTACATGTTTAGTGGCTTCCTTAATTGTGTTTCCTTACATGCCTTACTGGGCTCCATCCTGGGCTCAAATTCGCCTTTGAACTGGAGCAGTCAAATGAATTCCCTTTCTTTGAGGTATTAGTTGAGCAATCTGCCAGGAGTTCTCTATCATTGTCTACCACAAGCTTACCTTCACTGTTCAATATACATGTTAGGATTCTTATAGTTTCACATGCTATAATTTTGGCCTTATTGGCAACCTCATAAATAGGGCCCAAGCCATTTGCTCACCATGAAGCGTGATGCTGAAATAGGGAGCGTCAAAGGCATCCTGCGGGATAATGGCTACCATGATCCGATCATTTCACGCTGTACATCATGCAAACTCATGAATGGGCATAAGGCCTTTACTTTCAGTCCTGAAAGGTGCTCTGTACTTTAGACTACCCTGGAAGAGCAAGGTATCTCAAAAATTTGAGCAACAGGTAAGGCTAGCTGTTTCACGCTGCTCCTATGCAGTAGCAATATGAGTGATATTCGTCACTAACAGGATGCTGCCATCAAGTCAAAAAGATGTTCTACCTATCACACAAATAAGTAATGTGGCATATGAATTTCAGTGCCAGTGTGATGCTAGGTATGTAGGCTGTATGGCCCAAAGACTGGCGGATTGTATCAAACAGTATGTCTCTTCCACTGTTTGCAGTGGGCAAGGTACAGACTTTACCCAACCCACCTGTGTTTGCAAAGCTCAAAACACAGTGTCCAACATTAGATATAATTTCATGATTGGACAACACTTGCTAAATAATCTTCATTATACTGAGAATTACGCTGACAGTCAATTTTGAGATTGTCAGTCAGACTTGCAGTGTGTCACATTTGCGTGCACTGGAAGCTACATATATTAGAATACAGGGCCCTGTTCTGTGCCGAAAGAACATGTACACATATTGCGCCTCTGTCAGCTAAACAACATAAGTGACAGTCATCACTGGTTCATTCCCCAGGGTATTCGGAGGCAAGCTGCCTGGTTTAAATTTCAAACAATGTTTGGCAGTTACCTGTCAATCACCATCAACTGCTGCATTCTCCATGGCAACACCAATCAGAGTCCACTTGCCAGCCAAACAGTACTCTCTCCTCATGCGAATAAATTGTTGTTCCCTTTGCATTTGATATTCTTGAGCATTGTCCTGTTGAGTGCAAGACAAAAAGCTTTGAGAAAAAACTCTTTTTTTTCAACAATACTTAAGTTCTGTACTACCAGACAGTAAAAGCTTCTACAAGTATATAAAAAGGAAAAGACGAGCTAAAGTTAGTATTGGTCCCTCAGATGTGATTGGGAAATTAATAATGGGAAACAAGCAAATTTCAGAAGCTTTTACAAGTATTTTGTATCTGTCTTTACAGTAGAAGAGAGAAAAAACATCCCAAGAATAGTAGAAAATCAATAGGCAAAAGGGAGGGGGAACTTAAAGCAATCAACACCACTAGAGAAAATGTACTGGGAAAACTAATGGAACTGAAGGCTAACAAGTCCCTTGGACTTGATGGCCTTCATCCTTGGGTCTAAAAAAAATCAGCCTCAGAGATAGTGGATGTATTGGTTGTAATCTTTCAAAATTCCCTAGATTCTGGAAATGTCCCAGCAGGTTGGAAAGCCATAAATGTAATACCTCTATTCAGGAAAGGAGAGAAACACAAAGCAGGACTCACAGCCTAGCATCTGTCATTGGGAAAATGCTTGAATCCATTTTTTTTAATATTCATTCATGGGATGTGGGCATCACTGTCTAGGCCAGCATTTATTGCCCATCCCTAATTGTCCTTGTTCAGGAGGCATTTTTTTTTTAAGAGTCAACCACATTGATGTGGGTCTAGAGGCTAAACCAGATAAGGACAGCAGATTTCCTTCCCTAGAGAACCAGATGGGTTTTTACAATTGACAATGGTTTCATGGTCATCATTAGACTTTTAATTCCTGATTTTTATTGAATTCAAATTTCACCATCTGCCATAGTGGGATTCAAACCCAGGTCCCTAGAGCTTTACCATGGGTCTCTAGATTACTGGTCCAACAACAATACCACTACGTCATTGCCTCCTTCCATTAAGAAGGTAGTACAGGACATTTAGAAAAATAATACAATTAATCAGAGACAATGTGGTTTGGTGAAACAGAAATCACGTTTGACAAATTTGTCAGAGTTCTTTGAGGATGTAACAAGTAGGGTGGATAAAGGGTAACCAGCAGATGCAATGTATTTGAATTTCCAAAAGGCATTTGATAAGGCATTGCATAACTTGTGTGAAACCTTTTAAGAGCTCACTGTGTTTGGGGTGATATATTAGCATGAATAGAGGACTGGCTAACTGTGAGGAAATAGCAAGGCCATTTTCATTTTGGCAAATTGTAACAAGTGGAGTGTCACAAGGATCAGTGCTGGGGCCTCAGCTATTTACAATCTATATTAATGACTTGGATGAAGTGACTGACTGTATTGTAGCCAAATTTGCTCTTGATGCAAAGATAGGTAGGAAAGCAAGTGGTGAGGAGCATACGAGTCTACAATGGGAATAGATAAGTGGGTGGGCAACTTTTTGGCAGATGGATTGTATTGTGGAAAAATGTGAGGTTGTCCACTTTGGCAAGAAGAATAGAAAAGCAGAATATTATTTAAATAGAGAGGGTCCACAGAATGCTGGAGTATAGAGAGATCTGTATGTCCTTGTATATGAATCACAAAAAAGTTAGCCTGCAGGTATAGCAAGTGATTAGAAAAACAAATGGAATGTTGGCCTTTGTTATAAGGGGGATGGAATATAAAGTAGGGAAATCTTGCTACAACTGTACAGGACTTTGGTGTGATCACACCTAGAATTCTGTGTAGTTTTGGAGGGATATACTTGCATTGAAGGCAATTCAAAGAAGGTTCACTAGGATAAAGGAGTTGTCTTATGAGGAAAGGTTGAGCAAGTTGGGCCTAAACACCAATGGATATAATTCCAAAGAATGAGAGGTGATCTTATTGAAACAAGTTTCTGAGGGGGCTTGACAGGGTAGATACTAGGAGGATGTTTCCCCTTGAGGGGGAATCTGCACAGTTTCAAAATAAGGGATATCTCATTTAAGATTGAGATGAGAAGGAATTTCATCTCTCAGAAGGTCGTTAACCTTTGGAATTATCTTCCACAGAAAGCAATAGAAACTGGCTCATTGAATAGATTCAAAGCTGAGTTAGACAGATTTTTGATCTACGAGAGAGTTAAGGGTTATGGGGGCAGGGCAGAAAGTGGAGTTAAAACCACAATCAGGTCAGCCCTGATCTTATTGATTGGTGGACAAGGCTCAAGGGTCTGAATGACTTACTCCTCTTATTTCTCATGATCTTCTATCACTACTAATAGTATTTACACATGGGTCACACTTACAATACAAGGTACCTCACATAGGTCTCAAGTTTGAAAAGATCAAGTGGCTAAGCCTTCTCAAATTCTCAAGCATCTTTTCTAACACCTTTTTAAATTTTTAAAATCTTTTTATACCTTTCTTAGCTCTGTGAGAAACTGCATGTTTCAAAATATTATGTCATCTGCTGAATTTGCTGAACTTCAGTTTTAAATCCCCAAACCTAACTCGCACTCACTAATTTCCTAGATCCTATGTCCAGAGCCTTTTCAAGGTTAGAGCTTACAAACAGTTTTATGATCTCACCTTATTAGTTAAAGCAATATCTCACTGGAGTTTATTTTACTAACTAAACATCACTAACAGAAATTTCTGACTGGAATTTATTTTACTAACTAAACATCACTAACAGAAATCCACTTGAAAGCTTAAGTTAATATAAAGAACTTAATTTCCTGACATTACTTTTCAGTCCTTTCAATGCTAGGTTGTATTGCTGCTGCTACAAGATGCATCATCCAAGCATAATGCTCTAGGTGTACTGAAAATAGATACGTTTTGTTCCAATTTAATTTTCAGGAGGATTAAGAATCTGAAAACGATGGGCATAATTTTATGCTCCTTGCCAGGTTGCTACCCTCCTGCCTGCCTCTGACCTGACTGCAATTTTACTGGTTGTGAGGGCAGGTGAGGCCTAGGGCAGCCTATCCACCCTCACCTCAGTTGAGACCCTTAAGAGATGAATTATTGGCCTCTTAAGGGCCGCTTCCTACCTGGGTTCAATTTTGAGGCTAGCGGGAGGAGTTCAGGAGCAGGGGAGAAGCACAGCAGGTGAACCTGCTCAGGCTCAGGTGGGAAGCAGAGTGAGGGTGTCCGCTTCGCTCAACAGTCCCGTTTCCACATCCAGCTGGATATTCCTTCTCCCACAGTCTCTCCATCAAGACCCCTACTCCTCTCTCCTCAACCTTCCAACCCCTTCCCCATCCCACCCGACTGGCCTCATCCCCCCTCCCCTCACCACTGAGATCCACGTACTTACCTGGTCCTGGACTCTAAGACTTAGAATTTGGGAACTGCTTGTGGTCCTAGTTCTGGTCACTGCTGCTGCTGGTGTTGCTTGGACCATAGAACTGCTAGCCAATCAGATTGGCTAGCAACTCTCTGAGGCAGGACTTCTGCCCACGTAAGGGGCAGAAGTCCTGTCCCCAACCAATTAATGGTCCATGGAGCATTAAATGACTGAGAGTTGCTATGAGGGATGCGTTTTCCACCGACTCTTCAGGTGGCCAGCAGGAAACTCTGCTATCCAAAATATCCTGCCTCATATAAGCTTGCAGCAAAGAAGGACACCATTTTCCAACTATCTCTGTACTGGCTGTTAACTAGAATAATTCCAAATGAATCCATTCCCATGCTTTTTCCCCATAGTTCTGTAACTACATCTGCTTCAAATATTTCTGCACTTTTTCCTAAGAGATCCAGTAGGCTTGGCCTCAAGACTTGCCTGTATCCAATCATTCCATGCTCTACACACTCTACATAAATAAATTTCTCATAGCTCACCCTCAGTGACAATTTTAACTAGGTAACCTCCCATCACTGGCTCCACAACCAAAGGAAATTGTCTTTCATCTATGAAACATTGCTTTAAAAATCCCTATAAATAAATTATCCCAGTAATTCAGTTTATACCTCTTAATTATAGTTGCTCATTCTTGGTACTCCTTCTTTCAAGCAGTTTAGAAATAAATTTTCCACAGTAAACTGACCTGAACTGTTAATGGGTAAACCTATTACATTTTAATTATTAATTGTATCCATAATACTTATTCTTGCCTGCAACACCCATAGGTGGACCTGTAACATTTGGAGGATTTGAAGATTTAAGTTATGTTTTGAGTAACATTTCTTTAAATTTAAATTTATGAGTTGAAAGATATTTCTTGAAGGTTTTTTGCACCTGTGAAATTTATGTTTGAACTTCTGGTGTGATACAGCTTTCAACTTGTTTAGTCTTTATAATGTCATTCATTATTGGTGCCACTATTTTATCCCCTTCCTTTGCCAATCCCCAGGTTAGTATCAGCTGAACCCTGGCTCAATGTGCAACACTGCCTCTCCTCCATAGGCAGACCTTAGATGACTGCTGCTGCCTTGGGTCATAATTTATCCATTCTTTTGGCTAGAATGATTGCTTGAAGCTACCATTCTGACATCATTGGCTAGGCAGCCATAAATGAGAGTCCAATATCTTCCTTCCTATTCTCCCAGCAACATCGATCCTTACCCGATTGCCAAATCATTCTGTTCCAGTGCTGTTCTAAATCATTTTTGGTCCGTTTTGCAGCCACAGCAGCCATATTCTTTCCGTTCTGAAGCAATTCAAGGAAATGCATACTGGTACTTTGTAATCTGAGTTGACTATAGCCTAACAATATAATTTATTTGACTGCCTTCAATCCTATCAGCAAAATATCACCACTCCTGAAACTGCCACCAGATGGATTTCTTCACTCACTGGTGGATCCTGTCGGCATCCTTCCCCTGTCTGAACACAGAATGTAAATAATATTAAACTGAAATGTTTATTACAGTTATGTATGAGGAGTGAGAAACATGATAAACAGCCTACGATAACAGTATATAAAGTACATTGATTTCACTTATATATACTATTTTCTGATAAATATTTAATGATAGTTGTAATCATTCATATGTTTTGCCAGTGGCAGAGGTTTATGAGCATGGTGCACACTAGCTAACTATATAGTGGACCCAAAACTGAGTAAAACAATCTTAATGAGCATTTCATTAGATAGTACTCTGGGATCCTGCTATAACACTGGTCCATCTTGGACTTCAAAATTTTCATTTAAATTTCTCCATTCAGGGTGTATTTCAGAACATTGTTGAAGTATAAATGCTCCACAATGCATCCCTCTGTCAGGATGCTAGGCCAAATAATCCTGCCCTGTTGGTAAGTCTGAGCAACTTCATAGCAGTGCCATCAAGTTCCAGTACCTTGTGGTATCAAAGCCCAGAACTACCCAGAGCGCAGCTATATTACATACCCATATTGCTAAACACCACATATGTAACTCTAACTGATACTTAATGACTATCATCTTGCTGTATATGTTCAGCTTTAATACCGGAATGGGACTATTCCAATGCACTCCTGGCTGGTCTCCCACATTCTACCCTCCATAAACTTGGGGTCATCCAAAATTCTGCTTCCAGGTCTTAACTCGCACCAAGATTCTCATTCTTGTTTTCAACTCCCCCCATGACCTTGCTCCTCTCTACCTCTGTAATCTCTTCAAGTCCCATAACCCTCTGAGATTCCTATGCTCTAACTCTGGCCTCTTGAGCATCTCTGATTTTAATTGCTTTACCATTGGTGGCCATGCTTTCAGTTGTCTAGGTTCCAAGCTCTGGAATACCCTCCCTACACCTCTGCTCCATTCTAACTTGCTTCCCTTCTTTAGGACACTCCTTAAAGTCCACCTCTTTGATCAAGCTTTTGGTCATTGACCTAATAAGTGACTTGGTGTCATATTTTATAATGCTCCTGCGAAGTACCTTATTGGGCCGTTTTATAACATTCGAGGTGGTATATAAATATAAGCTGTTGTAAAGGAAAATACATTTGAAATGCAAAACATTTACTGTTTCACATAATCAAGAACAGAGTTGTGGCATTCATTTTGCAAACACCAGTAGAATTTTTTTTAAATTTGTTCACGGGATGTGGGCATCACTGGCTAGGCCAGCACTTATTGCTCATTCCCAATTGCCCTTTTCGGAGGGCATTGCTGTGGGTCTGGAGTCACGTGTAGGCTAGACCAGGTAAGGATTTCCTTCTCTAAAGGTCATTAGTGAACCAGATGTGTTTTTATGACGATCAACATGGCTTCATGGTCACCATCATTCTAATTCCAGATTTTTATTGAATTCAAATTTTACCATCTGCTGTGGTGGTATTCAAACCCAGGTCCCCAGAGCATTACCTGGGTCTCTGGGATACTAGTCCAATGATAATACCACTACGCCACCACCTCCCCAAAGTTCCTGAACAGCAATAAGTAAAAATGAAATTTACTTATTCATTTACTAACTTAGTGGTTATGACATTGACATCAGCACTCTATAAATATCCTTCTTGTTAAAAAGCAGCATATTCTCTTACAGTGAGCAATGCCACAGGAAATCTACCAGCATTTAAATAAACATTTTCAGAATGCCTGTCCTACTGCAGATGTGTCCCTTTGTATTAGACACCAATGAAACACAACTAAACAATTTTTATTTTAAATAAGCATATAAAAACACTATTTCCTGCCATATTTTCTGATCTGGGTGTAACTTGGTGAAGTTATTGCAATAAAGAGGAGGGATAACCAAGCAGCTCTCATTCAAATTAGCATCCAACAATAATAATTAGCCTTCAATTGATCACAGGACTTATTTAGCATATTTCCCTATTGTGTGTTCCTGTCAAGTGGCCTTAATGTGACCAGTCAAGTTGGCAGCTAAACATTATGCATTAGAATTTATGTGGAGTTTCTCTTGACCTTCCACTGAAGTTATGCCTGGGAGTCCAAAAAAATCCCTGCAAAAGTTTCATGCATTCAAATGTGCCCCTGATCTCAGACTACCAATGAGTATCATCATAAGAGATCAGCTATACCTCACACAGTGGGTTTATAATTTCTTCTGAAATTGTCACGAGTATAATACAGAACCAGTGGGATTAATTATTTCATAATTGGGCCTAGTGGCCAAGGCTTTCAACAGGTGGTATTTTGAACTAGTCCAAACCTGGCTGGCTAACTGAGTGCAGTCACAGTGTCCAAGCTGAACAATTCTCCTGGCTCTGGTACAAAAATCATTCCCCTTTAGCAAGAAAGCTCATTGAAGCAGCACCACTAGCTTAAAGTTTTGCTAAACTGAGGGTGTGATTGCTGAACTGTTTCCTTTTCACTCAACTCCCAATATGTCAGGGAAATAAATATTCTGGTGCACAACATTTCAAAAGAACAGACAGAATGGAAATGGAGGAGGAGTAGCCTTCAGGGTAAAAAAAATGACATAAAGACAGTAGTGAGAAAGCATCTTGGCTCAGAAGATCAGAAAGTAGAATCAGTATGGGTGGTGTTTACGAATAACAAGGGTCAGAAAACACTGGTGTAAGTAGCAGCTGCCAACAATAGTTATACCATGGAACAGGACATTAAGGAAGGAATAATTGGAGCTTGTCACAAAGCCAATGTAATAATCATCGGGGGTTTTCATCTTCACATAACTGAACAAGTCAAACTGGCAACAGCAGTCTGGAAGATGAGTGTAGAATGTTTTTGCAACAGTTTCCTGGAACAATATATTGTGAAACCAACTAAGGATTTTATACTATAGAGCTAGTATTTATACTTTAGAGCTAGTTTTCTTTAATGAGGCAGGATTAATTAATAATCTCATAGCAGAAGATCCTCTGGGGAAAAGTGTCATAATACAATTGAATTCCATATTAAATTTGAGAGCAACGTACTGAAGTCTAAAACAAGAATCTTAAGCTCAAACAAATCTAATTACATAAGAATGAGGGGGGAGCTGGCGAAGGTTGATTGGGTAAATAGACTAAAAGGTATAGCAATAAATAAACAGAGCAAAGCATTTTAAGAAACAATTCAAAATGCTCAGCAAAAATACGTTCCATTAAAAAAAAAACTCAGCAAGGAAGATCTATCCATAGCTTACTAGGGAAATCAAGGATAGTATTAGATTAAAAGAAGAGGCTTATAATGTTGCAAAGAATAGTAGTATGCCTGAAGGTTTGGGGAGTTTTAGAAACCCGCAAAGCGTGAGCAAAAAGTTGATAAAAAGGGGAAAAATAGAATATGAAAGTAAACTAGCTAGGCTTATAATAAAAACAGATTGCAAGAGCTTTTACATGTATATAAAAAGGAGATTATCAAAAGTAAGCTTTTGCCCCTTGAAGGTAGAGACAGGAGAAATTACCAAGGAGAATGAGGAAAAGGCAGACTTTGAAATATTGTGCCTGGCTTCACCAGAAATAAAAGGTAACCAAGGGGTTAATAAGAAAGAGCAATTTAAAAGTAATTATTATCAGCAAAGAAAAGATATTAGATAAACTTAAGAGTTCTGAAAGAGGTAGATAGTGAATGCACGTTATGATTTTCTAAAATTCCCAAGATCTAGAACAGTCCCAGCGATTGTAGCTTGATAAATGTAATACGGCTACTCAGGAAAGAAGGGAGAGAGAAAAGAGGGTACAGTAGGCCAGTTAGCCTGATATCAGTCATGGAAAATGCAGGAATCTATTATGAAGGAAATTGCTGAAAAAAGAGACGTCTTATGTCAAAGCTTTTCATCTTGCACTCAGTAGGACAATTCGCAAGAATACACTCCTGATGAATGTAAGATGAAAAGCTTTTTCAGCAATACTCAAGTTCTATACTACCAAATGACTATTTATTAAGGAAATCTTAACAACGCACTTAGAAAATAATAGTATCATCAGACTGAGTCAACGTGGTCTTATGAAAGGAAAATGGTGTTCGATAAATTTATTAGAGATTTTTTGAGTATGTAAGGGTAGATAAAGGGGAGCCAGTAGATGTAGTATATTTGGATTTCCAAAAGACATTCAAGTAAGTGCTGCACAAAAGG
The DNA here is from genome assembly GCF_017639515.1 of Carcharodon carcharias. Classification (NCBI taxonomy): domain Eukaryota; kingdom Metazoa; phylum Chordata; class Chondrichthyes; order Lamniformes; family Lamnidae; genus Carcharodon; species Carcharodon carcharias. The sequence goes on from NC_054486.1 coordinate 67,140,679, forward strand.
TTAATATGCAAGTTAGGGGCTCATGTAATTGGGGGTGAGATATAATAGCAAGGCTGGAGTATCTGGTAATGGGCAGAAAGCAGGGTTAAACGGGGTCTCAGCAATTTGCAATCTATACTAATGATTTAGACAAAGCGATCAAGAGCAATGTATCCAAGTTTGCAGATGATATAAAGATAAGTGGGAATATAATCTATGAGAAAAAACAAATAAGCTGCAAAGTGGTATAGACTTAAGTGAATGGACAACAAGGTGGTAGGCGGAGTATAATATGGGGAAGTTATTTGCTTTGGTAGTAAGAATAGGAAAGTAGAATATTTTTAAAAGGCATGAAACTTCTATATGTTGATGTTGAGAGAGACCTGGGTATACCCGTACAAGGGACACAAAGGTGGATGCAAATACAGCAAGCAATAGAAAGGGAAATGACATTTGGCTTTTATTGCAAGTGGATTGGAGCACAAGAAGGAGAAATATTTGCTACAATTGTATAAGGCTTTGGTTAGTCCACATACAGAGTGCTGTGCACAGTTTTGGTTTCCATAATTAAGGAAGGATTTATTTGTATTGGAGGTAGCACAGCAAAAGTTAGTTAGGCTAGATTAGTTCCTGGGATGGGAGGGTTGCCCAGTGATGAGAGACAGAATAAATTGGACCTGTACTCTCTGGAGTTTAGAAAAATGAGAAGTGATCACGTTGAAACATGCAAATTTCTGAAGGGACTTGACAGATTAAACACTGAGAGATTGTTTCACCTAGCTGGGGAACCTAGAATAAGAGGGGCAAAACCTAAAGATAAGTGGTTGATCATTTAGGACTGAGATAAGAATTTTTTTCATTCAGAGGGTTGTGAATCTTTGGAATTCTCTACCCCAGAGGTTGTGGATGTTTTATCATTGAGTATATTCAAGGCTGAGGTTATCAGATTTTTAGTCTCTCAGGGAAGCAAGGGATATGGGGAGCAGGCAGGAAAGTGGAGTTGAGGGAGAACATAAGCCATGATAGTACTGAATAGCAGAGCAGACTCAAGGGGTCATGTGGTGTAGCCCTTTAGTATTATGTTCTTATTCCAATTTTTTTTAACTTAAAGATTTTTAGTACTGGTGCTACATTTCTTGAAAGTTGCAATGTCAAAACTTTGAAATATTGCACTTCTTGTAAAATCTTTCATTCCAAGATGATTATATGACAATACTGCCTGCTGTAAACTCTTCTGGCAGTTATCAAATATTTTAAGAATAATTAAACAAAAATAAGGTTGTCATTTCAGCTGAAGCATAACGTTCAGACCTTTGTATGAAAGAATAAAAATTTGGAATATTATAATTACTGTGTCTTGTAATTTGTTACAAGCAGACCAAATCAAAAAGAATAAACCTAACAATCTAGACATTTGAATAAAAATGGAAAATGCTGAAAATGTATCTATAAAGAAAAACACAGATTGCTTTTTCACATGTGTACCCTTCATTATGGGACGACAGTAGTCCATTCCTCTGTATTGAAAATACAATAACTTTTGTGCTGCTGATAAACCTGCAGGTAGTTCTTGCCATACCATATGACACTCCAGTGCCAGGATATCTGAACAACACTGTGAACACTATGAGGCTGTGGTCTGCCAAAGCACCAAACGACTTCCACTTGCATCACTGTAAGTATTCTATTGCGATAAACATTGATTCTATAAATTGAACAGTCCTGATATTAGAAAAATAATTTTAAGCATAGGAGAGATCATAAATACATTAAAAGATATGGGGAGTTGTACTAAACAAAGTGGAGATAAACAGTGGCAGAGACTTGATGAATTGAAAAGTTCATTTCTGTGCTGTAACATCCTACAATCTGTAAATTCAAGATAAAAACTGTTTTGAGCCATTTATGTTTTATCTACTCTATAAGCCTGTTTTTAGAACACTAGCATGGTAAAACTTCTAATGTGTCTAGTAGGGGGTTAGGAATAGTACACAATTTCGAGTACGTGCCTTAACTTCCCTTTTGGTAGTACATTATATATTCCTGCTGCGTTCCCTCCTGCACAATTGAAAGCTGAATTTTGAAGTGCAGCTGCTGTACCTTTTGGGATTTTTTTTCAGTATTGTAGGGGAATTTTATGGAGCCCACAAGAGTGGGAAAACTAGCTGGGATGTGAAATTTCAATTTCCCGATGGCAGTTTGCGATTCAGAGATAAAGTCAGCAGCATGTTTGCGGCGTGTGGAACATTGTGCCAGCCTGCGGTAGGTTCATACTTGTGGATTCATGGCATCCAAATATATTACATTAATGTGAACCGGTTTTCAATGAAGTTCTACCCTTGGGATAAAGTTAACGGTGCATGACAATCTCGTGGCACCCAGTTCACAATTGTTTAAAGGTGGCATGCTTTGTGCAGTTGTGTCTAAGTTAAGCAGCTGTCCATGTTGAACTCTGTGGTACAAGGCAGTGGGTGTTGAAAGGTTTGTGTTCAAGTGCAGGGAAGTGCAGTGGAAGGAAAGGAGGGTGTACAGATGTTGGTGTTTGGGTGCAGAGAAGTGCAGTGGAGGGTAGACAGGTTGGTGTTTGGGTGCAGGGAGATGCGGAGGAGGGTGGACAGAGGTTGGTGTTTAGGTGCAGGGAGGTGCTGATTGAGGGAAGGGCCTAGCCCCCTGGATGTGGTGGTCCTGTATTCTAAAGCGCGGGATCATTGCTATTAATGAACAGTCAAAATGAAGATTCTGCATGGTGGAGGGAACAGTTACAGTTGAAGTGGGGAGTTGTACTCTGTATGGGGGCAGGTCCAGAGTCAGGTCGGGTATTGGAAGGTTTCATGGGACTGCATCACAGGAGTGGATAAAAGCATTGAGAAGGATAACTGGAGGGTTCAGGGTCAGTGGACTTTGGGATGGTCACCGGTGTCAACCGGTAGAGATGGAATGTGCAGTGAAATGGTAATAGGATCCAGGGTAATGGAGGGGTTCATGGGTAACAGAGGGGAGAGGAAAGGTTATGTTAGGTGGATCAAAAGTGATGGGGGCAAACTGAAGGTGATAGGAAGATGGTAGAAGGTACAGGAATGGCTCTCAAAAGTCATACACACCACACTTCTAGGGTCTCGTTCCAAACACAGTTTTTCTAAATATGAGCTTGATTGAAGTGGGAGGAGGATCGCTTTGGGTGGGTGGAATTCATATTGCACACAATGGGCTGATTAAAGGGTCTCCCTAATAATTAAGTGGATGAGAACCATGGAGATACACACTCTCACGTGTGTGTCTGCCTTCTTCACACAGTGTAATTACTGCCATAACCATGGGTCTCTTCATCCAATATTCCTTCAACCTCTGGAGGAGAATGAGAGAATGCGAAGAATGAGAGCTTTGGCTGTCCAACAACAGAGGCTGCAACCAACACCAGGCAGCACTACATGGGGAGGCTGGTCTGGACGCTGCCATCCAGGGAAAACTTCGGTTAAGACGGGCACATCAGCACATCCAGAGGACAAGAACTAACTATGCCCAGATGTCAGCGAGGCGATCCCAGAGACGTCAGAGGATATCCTAGGAAATGGTCACCGAGATATGTCGGATTGTTTATCAAGACATGCAGCCACATGGGAACCCCTACCAATGGCCCTCAAGGTTACAATGACGCTCAATTTCTATGTCAGCGGTGGCTTCCAGGGCATGATGGGCAACATATGTGGCATCTCACAGGCTGATACACAGTGGTGCATAATATAGGAGGTGAATGATGCCCAATTTAGTCGCGCCAATGAGTTTATCCACTTTACCACTGAGAAGACAGCCAAGCTGCAAGGTTAGACGCATTCAGTATCATCACTGGGTTTCCTCAAAGGCAAGGTGTTATCAACTGCACTCATGTGACCATAAAAGCTCCCTGGGAGCAGCCAGCTGCATTTATAAATCATAAAGGGATTCACTTGTTGAATATACAACTGGTGTGCGACCATGGGGGAATAAGGCAGGTGGGTGCTCATTTCCCAAGGAGCTGTCATGAAAACATCTTGCGCGACTCACAGCTCTCAGAGGTTTGAAGCCCCAGCTCAGGTTGATGGATGGATCCTTGGTGTCAAGGCCTATCCCCTACATTTATGGCTGATGATGCCAGTTAAGCATCCCCAGAGCAAGGCAGAGGAACACCACAATCAAGTCCATGCATGCACCAGAGCCATCATAAACCACACCATTGGGCTTCTTCAAATGTTATTCTGCTGCCTTGACTGATCTGAAGGGGCTCTGCGATATGCACTCCAACGGGTGTCACAAATAATAATGGTTTGCTGTGCATTGCACAATGTGGCGCTGCAACGCAGGCAGATGTTGCAAGAGGAAGAGCGCAAGGATAATCACCCCTCCTCAGATGGCAAGATTTGTCAGAGCATGAGGAGGAGGCCATAAATCCACATGACTTTCATGGATACCAGGGCAATGGGGAGACATGTAAAGGATGCCAGGAACAACCTAATCCACACAAAGTTCGCACAACAACAACAAATCTGCATAATCATCACTCCATCTCCAGACATCCATTGCCTTCCTGGGGTGTAGACCTAGCCCTGCCATCCTCCCTTGTTGAGTTAACTATAAACCTGCATTCTACGTAGAATAGAAGGGGGAGCAGAGCTTTGTCACACATGCTCACCAGTGAGTGCTGGCACAAAGGACATCTTAGGGATACATGGATATCCATGCAACAGCCTGCCTTGCCCAATTATGCTGATCCAGTGCCATTTTCAAGTGCTTTGATTACTACGGCACCTGCCTCATTTATACCCGCTGAGAGTAAAGTGGGCCATATCCTCCAGCATGCATAGATGGCGGGGGCGCAGTGGGGATAGCTGTGCATACATCTTGAGCCATGTTTCACAGAATGATCATCACAAATGTAACAATTCACATGAACATTCAATATAGAATGCACAAAAATGCAACACATCTCATTCAGGAATAATGTCTGTATGCCTATCACCTCTCTAGCCATCCCATTGTGAGAAACATGGACGGGTCGTGACCATTACACCTATTGCTATGTTAGGCCCCAACAATTTTCAATATTACGAACGATTACAGAAAATAAGTTATGTTGTACGTATTTTTACAAGTCAGAAAGACATGGAAAAATCACCCATGCCGCCTTAGTGCTCATGCTTTTTCCAATTTAATTTTCCACCACTACGTCTAGGTGCAACCCCGACATCAGCAGCTGAGGCAGAGGCATTCTGCTCAGTGTCATGCCCCGTTGCCTTTGATGACCTTAGCTGGCATCCTCTGGAGGCATGGGGCCTTGAGGGTTTTGCCTACCAGAGGTCTTCTGCTCTGGTACAGGAGCTTCCCCCTCAGCCCTGCCTGCTGGAACTGTTGAAGTCCTTGGTGGAGGGGATGAGGAGATACCACTAACCCTGGGGTGGCCTGAGATGAAGACGCTGGGGCACCTAGCACATGTTCGTCCACAATCTGGGTACACAGTGGCACCTCCCTAAGGGAAAGGGGCTCCTGGAGAGAGGCCTCATCACCCTCTTGCCTAGCCACTGCTGCACACAGCCCATGGCTAAAACGATTGAATGCAGATCAGATTGCATATGGATTGGATGCTCAACTGGCTCACCATGCTGGTAGCCATCCTATTCCATGGATGAAGCCATGCACTCAAATGCCTGAGACCTGGCAGAACTCATGGCATGCGTGGATTCCTACATACCCCACTCAAAGTTACATTTAATCCCTGGCATCTCTGCCATATTCTTCCCTAGTCTCTGCTGCATGTCCAGCAGGCTTCTTTTGGCCATGACCAGAGGCCTCACCATCAGTGTGTGGCTCAACAGGGGTCTGATCTCCAGCAGTCCTCTGATCATCTGGGTACTGGACTGCCACATCCTCCCTCAGCTGCTAGGGCACATCTGTGGGGTGCTTGCCGCACTGTGCTTCTGAATCTACATGCGACCACTCGGCGGACCATGTGGTTGTGACTGTGCTGGCAGATGTGGATGATGAAGTAGATGACAGTGCATCTTCTGGGGCAGTGGCTGTTTTGCCCAGGCTCCTTTCGTGCTTGTGGCCAGGCACTTGGATGGTGATGACCTGTAACGGAGAACAAAAAAAATCACATGATGAATCATCATAGTTTGAGTGGTTCACATTTCATTGCATCCATCCTGTGTGCCCATATGCAACCACCAGGATGGCTGCCTCTTCCTCCTTATGCCTGCCTGCTCTAGCCTTGCCATCTGCAACTAATTGTGCTCCCTCTTCCCCAGCATTTTCCATCACCTCCTACTCTGCTGCTGTGAGGAGACTGATGTCAGGATCTCCTCCTTCTATGCATCTTCTCTCCCTGTCATTATACATCTGCTTGTCCTTCCTGACAAAGTGCAGAGTAAGTGACATGTCAAGTGGCACCTAATCCCCTTGTCTGCATGCATCCCCATCACACATACATTCACACGTTGCATCCAACTACATACAAAGGACAAACTTCCACACATTTTGCCTCAATTTCCATGTGACACTAGGGGCTGACCACTCTTTTACTCTTCTGGCATTGCTACCCACTTGCGCATATACATTATTGATGACACAAGAGACTCCTATTGAGGTGTGACAGTGGCATTTATCCTGTTGGATTGGAGCAATTCGTTGACCCATTTCCTGCACCGGACCCAGGTTCAGCACAGTTGCTTACCTCTGCCACGTCCATCCAAGCCGCCTTGGTCTAGTGAGAGGGCCTTCTAATGCAGTCTTCAGGAAAGAGCACCTCCTGCCTTTCCTAACGGCCTGAGAAAAATGTGCAGGGAAGTATCGTTGAACCTTGGAGCTAGTTTGACTTAGCGGTCACACATCTCTCCGACAAATATGGCACTCTCAAGCACTGCAGTGTTCTGGCAGTGTTTAAACAGGAGGCTCTTTAATAGGCTGCCCGTAGATGCAGCATTGTCAGCTGATGGTGGGATTCATCAATAGAAAGCTTCCCCCACTGCCAAATAACACGTGTTTTTCATGTACGCTGCTAGCACTTGAATTTTAGAATTGGGCAGAGGGTCCTCTGTTGCAATGTTACAGCTCAGAGGGAAGTCCTGAAATTGAACATCACCTTGGCATGGGGGAGAGGGATATGGCAAAAAGAGAGAAAGCAGAAATGGCACACAGCTCCGGACACATTGGAATGGCATGCTGTTGTCAAAATTCTGGCCAAACATCTAAACAATCACCCTGTGCTGCCAGAACATTGAGCTCCTGCACTCCTCCCTCTCCCCTCCTGCCCCCCAGGTCAGGTCATGGAACCATCTCCCTCTTGTACTCTTGAATCTCTGGAACCTTTCTAGTGCCACCTGATGCCATGACACTTCATGCCACTCCCTCCCCTCCTCCCCTCTTTCTCAGATCCTCATGACTCTTCATCTCCATCTCTCACAGACACTGGAAGACCTCCGTCAATGCTATTGATCCATAACATTTGCCTCCCCGGTTCTGCTGACTGTATGAATCCCTCTTCAGTAGTGAAAAGGGCTACACAACACTCCCTAGTTCTATCAAATCGCAGGTCTACCATTCCAGTGTTGTGAAATTTCAGATCATTACTTCAGTGTCTCCAAAAGCCATGAGCCTCCTCCCTTCCTATTAGCTTTAGGATCCACCCCATAATGCTGCTAACATTTAGAACGACTCCCTCGATGCTACTAACCTCCTGCAACCTCTTCCCCATGCCAATGTGATGTTCAACTCCAGAACTTCCCTTTGGGCTGCAACATTACAGCACAGGACCCTCTGCCCAATTCTGGCAACCACTGGGACCATCTTTCCCTGGGGTCCTATGTTGCTAAACCTTATGACTTCCTATGCCCCATCTGGTAGTTCCAAACACCAGGTACTAACCTCCATTTTGATACTAGCATTTTATTATGTACCCTGTACTTTAAAAAAGACAAAGGTAAAGCAACTAGTGTATCATCAGGCTAACATTGACAATAGTGTAGAAGAACCAGTAGGAAATGTATATTAATATCTATGTGTATCAATAATCTTACATCTGCCTGCATTTCCTTTCTATAAACCTTTACTTATTCTTGTCTTTTTGTCACACTTTTGTGCCATTTTTCCCCATTATAAATTCCTATCTTCATATTTATAAGGGTCATTGCATATGTAAATTTCTCACCCAGTAATCAAACCACTACATATCAAACCAATATATTACCTATTCCTCACAGACCTCCCAAAGTGCCTAATGAAATTTTTTTTATCCATTTTGATTGCACTTAACCTTTTGAATTGTCATTTTACAACTTTGAAGACGTTTTTTTAACTTATTATCCTTAGTCTCAATCTACTCAAAAGAAGTGCTTGAACTTGATATTTTGTTTAGAATTGTGAGCTGAATTTGGAAATTGTAGCCTGAGTATGTGAAATGTATATAATTTCTCAAGATATGTCAGTACCATTCAATCAGCTGTGCTGATAGAATATATTTATTTAGATTCTAGAAGTTTACGCTCAGTTGCTTTTAAAAATTATTTGAAGTAAAGCTAGAGGAAAGATTCAAAATCTTGATTCAGATAAAAGTTTATATTGATCTTTTTAAACAGGGAAACTATATATATGTGAGACAGCGCGAGTGAAATGACATTTTAATGATTGCACACCTGTTGTAGCTTTGATTTTATTTGCTATCGACTTCAGGAAGTATATTAACCAAAGAGTGTCTTTCCTCATGCCAATTTTATGAAATTTATGTAAAGATGAATTCTAAAGCCAACTAATTCTCATCTGTATTTTATTGACAGAAAAGGTAAATGTTCTAATTGTTTCACCTCTAAAATAGAGATTCTAATTTCTAAGAACTATGAGTCAGAGAAAAAGAGACACAGATAGGGAAAGATGTCCTCATTCTAATTATTTTTTAAAGAACAAGTAAGTTGTATTTTGAAATCAAACAAAGACTTTGGCAGAAACAAAGAAACTAAGGAGTAAAGAAGGATGGAGATTAGTAAGGGTCAGAAGGCATCTAGTCTCTCTCTATTCATCCTTGGGGGAGTGTGGTATTGGGGGAGCAGTGGATGAATGACTGTGGGTGAGGTGAATAACAGTGGAGTGCTGGGTATGAAAATATACAGAACTTGAGCCAATAGTTTAAAGGGGAAGAGGTAAAAGGTAATGACTAGAGTGAACAAGGGGATAGGATGAGGAGGAGTTAGTGTGAAGGTAAAAGGGCAAGAGTTATGATAAGAGTGAGGGATGTGCAGAATGAGTGATCAGGAAGAGAGCCATGAGGGCTATATTTTCCCTGTAAATGCCTCCCAAATGCAATCTGCAGTTATTGATGACTCCATTTCCCACAACATCATATCACCTATCATGTCCCACTCAAAGAAAAGGACTGTTCCAAATTAAAGTCATTACTCGTTCTTGGGTTCTGTATGATCAGTCATCCTTTTAAACAGTCTGAGTTCCTTACTTTTATGGAATTTGACTTTAAACCTACTTATATGCTGGTGAAGTCCAGAATTGTAATGGTGGAATGCAATCTGGACTGGATTTTCATGTATTTAGCATGCACATTTCTTCAATCACTCCAAAAACAGTAAGTAAGATAAAGTTTGATCTCATTCCATTGTTCTGTGGTGAAAATTTGTTGGCTGGCCTGTCTCCAAAGCTGCCTTTGATTCTTCAGGAAACTTCCGCACATTGTGTTTCACATTAGAGTTTCTTTACCCATCTATGGGTGCTGAATAGATTACTATTTTATTCATTCAGCCTCTTATAGCTATCACAGCAAGTCTTTATCATGGATTTACCCTAAACAAATCCTTGCTGGCTTTCTTTAATTAATCCACATTTGTCCTAATAACTGTTAATTTTGTCACACATTATCGTTTCTAAAAGCTTTCCTACCACCAAGGTTAAGCTCACTGCCCTGTAATGGGTCTTTACACTCTTGTTTGAACAAGAGTATAACATAAGTCATAAATCATATTGAACAGAAAGAGGCCATTTGACCTATAATGTTTGTACTGCTTTCTGAAAGAGCTAACAGTTAGCCCCACTCCTTTGCTCTTTCCTCATCATCCTGCAAATTTTTCCTTTTCAAGTAAATATCCAAATCCCATTTGAAAGTTGCTATTGGTTCTGCTTCTACCACCCTGTCAGACAATGCATTCTAGATCATAACTCTCAAAAAAAAATTTCCTTGTTTCCCCCTACCTTTTTTGCCAAATATTTTAAACCTGTGTCTTCTGGTAACTGTCCTTTCTGCCATTGGAAACAGTTTTTCCCTTTTTACTCTTATCAAAATCTCTCATAATTTTGGACATCTCTACTTAAATCTCCTCTTAACCTCTTTGCTCTGAGGAGAACAATCCAAGTTTCTCTGGGCTCTCCAGATAACTGAAATCCTTTCTTCCCTGGTACTATCCTAGTTAATCTCCTCTGCACCCTCTCCAAGGCCTTGACACCCTTTCTAAAGTGTGGTGTCCAGAATTGGATGCAGCTGAGTCTAACCAGTGATTTATGAAGATTCAATATAACTTCCTTGCTTTTGTGCCGTATGCCTCAATTTGTAAAGCTAAAGATCTATCAGCTTTTTTAACAGCCTTATCAACTTGCATGGCTACCTTCAAAGACATGTGTATGTGAACCTTCTTGTCTTCCTGCTTCTGCACTCCTGTTTAGTTTAAGCTACCTCTCAGCATGTTTCTTTTCAAAATGCACCACTGCACTTCTCTGCATTAAATTTTATCAGCCATGTATCTGGCCATTTCATAAGTCTATGTCCTACTGTCTGTTCCTGGTCTGTTACTGTCCTCTTCACTGTTTACTCCATCTCTAAGTTTTTTCAGTTTGGAAATTTACCCTTTCTGCTGATTGCTCTGTGGGCCTCTGCACCCAGCAAGTACGTTGCAACAGTCTGAAAAACCACCATAAGAGCCAGCGATATTGAGTGTTTGCACTTGGTAGAATCCCCTTTCTTCTGGATAGAAACCAGAACTGCGATTTATAACGAGGTGTAACTTTTTCAGGTGTTTTTGCAGTGCGACTAACAATGTAAGAGTGGAAGGTCCCATCAATTCAAATAATTCCATTCGGTTGCAGAAGTGGTGGGGCAATGTCTGCCTTAACAGCACACCTTCTGCAAATTGTAGAATCATTGACAGCAATTCCCGGATTTCCTTGTTACTCTATGCATGTGTGGATTCCAGCGGTTGCTGTCAGTTTCAGTGGAGTAATAATGTGAATGCTGACAGTTTTGCTGTCATTATCAAAGCAAAATCCAAGACATTATGTATTACCAGTAGATCTCCCATGGCACTGCTAATAGATAGCCTTGGGCCTGAAGCATGATTATGATGTTTGGATGCTAGGAACTAAAATTAAAACCTCTTCTGTGGCTGTGGGGCTGTGGTCTAATTAGGCACATCCTGAGGTTGGTTGTCGAGAAACTTTCTGTGAATTAGCAGCTTCTTATAAATCCCTGGCTTCAGCTTGGAGAGGCCAGGCTATTAAAATCAGGAAATCAATTCTTATTCAAATATATTTTTCTACATTTGGAATCGTACATTTGGAATTTTCCTGCTGGCTGACAGTGCAGTGCCGGGGCAAGAGCTGCACTGTGGTTGAGGCAAGTTGGGGGGGTGTGGTTGATGGTAATGCACAAGCATGTGCGGGGTGGGGTGGGCGAGGGAAGTGGCCACACATTAGGGAAACCTTGTAAAAAATGACCATTCTTTTGCAGCTGAGACAGTTCAGACACAGCCACATTGACATGCTTGGAGTTAGGCCTCTAGCTTATCTGCCCACTCAAGCATCACAGAGGCATGAAATTACCATCATATGCTCCTGAATCTTTCACCACTTAGGCACAGACTGCAAACTAATGACCGCTTTCGTGGACTGCAGAACAATTGGCCGACTGAGCACGTTGTACAATCTCCTTAAATCTAGCCATGGAGCAGACACTTGTAGTGGTGCTCAAGGTCCCCTGCAATGTCATCATTTAGGTTTGGACCTGTCTCCCCCATGGTTAAAGCTAACAGTGCAGCCTTGCATTGCAGGTTAGGAGAATGCCTGCACCTGAGCTGAGAGCACAGCATGCAGCCCAATGGGCAAAGCTGCCACCAATCGGTCAGGTGGAGTGGAGTGGAGGTTGGTGGGGTCTTGGGCAGCCATGCAGTGCACTAAACGATGGCTATTCAAGTGGTGGCCAGCAGTCTCCATGATAAGTTACAAGGCCATCAGACTTAATCAAGAGAGGTTCTTAGAACACCCAAGCTAACCCACACATCTCTTTCTTTCATCCTGCAGGAAGAGTATATCAGGAGCATGGAGCCTGGTGACCTAGCTGTATTCCTCATGGCATACAGAGAGTGGAGACAAAGGAGAAGAGAACAATGGAGACGCCTGGCTGGGCAGATGGAGGAGCAGCACCCTCAGGAAGAAGGGGCAGCTGGGGCTCCTGCACACGCTACTAAAGAGCCACAGCAAGCTGTCGCTGTTCGGTGCCTAGCTAAACCCAGGGTTGGTAGACACCGCCTTTCATTCCTGGAGATGACTGAGAACCAGTGTCTCTGAAGACCACAAGTCTAAGGAACTGGTCGGTCACATCTGCCAGCTGCTGCAGGATTTGGCACCATGGGGACATGAAGGGCATCCACTGCCCATGGCCATGAAAGTGACCACGGTGCTCAATTTTTATGCCAGTGGCTCCTTTCAGGGCTCCATAGGTGGCCTCTGTGAGCTATCGCAAGCCTCCACCCACAAATGAGGTCCCGGATGACATCTTTGCAAAAGCACACAACTTTGCACATTTCTCCCATGACCAGGAAAGCCAGGTTGCAAGAGTGCTGGGATTTGACCGGATCTCAGGTTTCCCATGGGTGCAGGGTGCCATGGACTGCACTCGTGGTGCTCAGATCTCCGTCACACCACGCAGTCAACTATGTCAGCAGCAAGGCCTTCCATTCGCTGAATTTTCAGTGGTGTGCGATCACCACAAATGCATCCTGCAGGTCTGCGCATGGTTCCCAGGGAGTGTCCATGACTCCTACATTCTCAGTCTGTCTCAGACCCCTCACGTCTTCCAGAGTCCACAGAGGCTGCAGGGCTTGCTTCTTAGGGACAAGGGCTACCCACAGAGGATGTGGCTGATGACACCCATGCGGCAGCTGCAGTGGAGTGAAGTTATAACGAAGCTCATGCTGAAACTCACACCTTGGTGGAGCAATCCATCTGGATCCTGAAAATGAGGTTTCGGTCCCTGGACCAATCTGGTGGAGCCCTGCAATATAGTCCACAGAGGGTGTCAGGCATCATCGATGCCTGCTGCACTCTTTACAACCTAGCGCTGCGACGGGGAGAGGAGTTGGCTGAGGAGGAGCAGACCATCTCCTCCAGTGAGGAGGACATTGACAGGGATGGAGATGAGGAGGACCTTGAAAGCGACAATGATGGCAATGAGGCCATCATGATGACCAGACAAGGCAGGCATGCTTGGAAAGCCCTCATAGCTGCTAGATTTGTGGAGGATGATGACACCATGCAATGAAGAGACACTATAGATCCTCATATTGCATCCGTGCATGTTTGATTCCAGTCTGGCTGATGGCAGTGCACATTCCTTCTGTAATAAAGCTCCTGTCATGGAGATGCACACAGAGAGAATGATGGAACTCTGTGACACCTGCCCACAACATACTGTCAGGAGAAGGAGTCCCCACATCATGTCTGCCATGGCGTAAGGAGCCATGGAGATTGCCAGGGTAGCCCCTCAGGAATAAATAGGGTAGGAGAAATGCCGTTTCTGATGGAGAGGGTCAAAAGACATTGCAATCTGTAGATGAAGGGACTGAAGTCCCCGTCCTAAAGCATGCAAAGACTCAGCTACAGTGGGAAGACTCAGTACTGCAGTTTCTGCAGTCAAAGGATAGCTATCATGATCTTTTCTTTTGTCTCCTGCAGGTTCTGACATGGAGGGCAAAGGACAAAGTCCTGCAAGATCACTGGAGTAATCGATGGAAACAGAGACAACAGAATAAGCACTGTCACATCTTAGAAGTGCACCTTCCACCAGTGCACATACACTCACATTGGTGGGTCCTCATGCGTGATTAGATGAGCATGTCACAAGTGTGCAGGAGGAGGACAGGGAAGCAGCTATGGGCAGTCCCCTTCAAAGGATGGTGGACAGACACAGCCATGCTCAGCCGTGGAGATGCAGGGCCTCGGGAGTCATAAAAAAGGAGGCTCTACTAGCAGCAACAGATATGTCCCTACATGTCAGAGTTCACTGAAGCAGTGCAGATCATGGTTCAGAACGGAGGAGTCCATTCAGCTCGTGCACCACTATGACTCAGGGCTTTGAATGCGTGAATCCCTCCATTGAGAGATTGGCCATCCTCATGGAGAACCAAATACAGCAGCAATGGGTGCATGCTGGAACTGCACACTTACATTCATAGAATGCATACCATGCTCTGTAATATGGACTAGTCCATGGAGCTGATGGCACAGAGATGTTTGGAGGGAACGCCACTTGTGTCCCAACTGATGCTCTCCTCCAGCCATGTGGAGCACCAGCCTGGCCAGGAGGATGTGTGCCATTATCATCATTATCCTCCTTGGCCCCTCTTACTTAGGGGCCATTAATGCAGCAGGGCCCAGTGACTGAGGCTGCCAATGTGGTCAAACTGGTGCAGCAGCTTCTCTCCATGACAAGGACGATCACCTTAGCCATAAGCAGTGACAAGCAAGTAGGCTGCCTCCACCTCATTCAAGCCCATAAGTGAAACACTGTGTAGATGTGGCTGAGAGCAGAGGCCACCTCATCAGGCAGAGCACCGTGTTTGTCACTGTAGTTTGCTTCACCTGTAAATGTGCACTTCTCCACTCTTTGAACACAATGTAAATATGAACACATGACTTCAGACAGGTGAGTTCACATGTTTTAATGACAAAATTTGAAAAAAGCAAAGTGGTGGTGAAGAATGACGGTGAAATCTCTGGACAGATCCACATCATTCACTGACCGTAAGAGTGGATCCATTCAAGGCTGCGTTTTCACCAGAAGTGTTCTCACAGGCAGCTCAAAGTAAGTTCCAGAACATGCTGTTCCCAGGTTAGAAGGGCTGAACTGAAACACGCATGGATCCCTGATATTGGCAGCACTCTAAAGAGACCCTGGAGTCTTGCACTGTGCCCAGCCACCTCCCTGTGCAGCTGGGGCACCTCTCTGTTATGCATCTTCGTCCTCTGACAAGCTGCATCGATCTAGCACTTCACCTTCTCCAAGGTTCACTCCTCTCTAAGAGGTTTACGTTATGGAAAGCACAAAAGACCACACAATGCAGAAGCACTTCAGGATGCTACCTGACTGTCCAGGCACCAGAACTGCATTTTCAGAAAGCTTATTGTCTGCTCAGTGGTAGTCCCTGCGAGTAAGTGGCTTCAGTTGTAGTTTGTCTGTGCCTCTGCCTCGGGTTCTCATAGAAGAGTGAGTAGCTACCTCTTCAAGGGGTTTGTGAACGGAATGAAGAGCTGCAGCACTCTAGATTGGCAGAGGATGAAGGAGTCAAGGCAGCTACCAGGAAAACAAGTAGACACATAGGAAGCTCTTATTCAGACCAGCGGAACATTGAAGGAGTGGAAGCCTTCCTGTTAATTAATCTCACAGGCCAGTCACTCAGTGCCTTGATGGCCACATGGATGCAATCAATGATGCCCTGCACATGGGGGAATCCATTGATGGAGGCAAACCCCACTGCCCTTTGTGCCTGTGAGGCCCCAATTGCCTGAAATTGAATATACTGTCTAGCTGTTGCAAATAAGGCAACAGTGACCTGAGAGATTCAGTGGTGTGCAGGTGTTTGTGAAACGCCACCAAAGTCCACTGCTGATCTTTGGAAGAAGCCAGAAGCGAATAAATTTAAGGCCTCAGTGATTTTACTGCAGCTAGCTGGGCATGGCGAGCAGTGCACAAATCAATGACCATCTACCTGGATGGCATAGTCTGCTGTGGCACTGTTTCTCCAAAATGTCCAGGTAGCTCCATCTTAGACAGTAGATCCTACACTAAGGGTATGGCCTCTGTTGCCTTCCTGCTCCTCTGTTCCCCTCATGCCCGGGCTGTGCCTCTGGTGCTGAGTATGTTGACCCTCATCACCATTAGTCACAAGTTCTGAGAACTGTGCTCCCATTACTACCTGTTGCCTTCCTCACACTCAGCTGGACTTCCCATATTGCTGGAAGCCTAGTCCTTGCCTCTTGTGCCCCCAAGATGCCAAGAAGGTCACGACTCTCTCCGCTGCCTGAGCGCTTACAGACCACTCTCCCCACAACCTCTTCACATCCAATGTCACCATTTGTCAATGGTTGAATGCCTCTCTCAGCCATGCTACCTTTTATGGGCCCCCCGAAGTTGATGGTGCCGCCATGATTGGCTCTCCACTGTGGTGCTCCCTCCATGCATCTGGTCTGTTCCTGATCCAGTGTGCAACATGTGTCTCCCTTGCAATATCCCAAACTGCACCACAACAAACTGGCAATTAACTCATTAACTACTTTAATTGACCTTATTCCTGAATCTGGGTGTTTCCATGGCCCACCTTCCCCTGTCCTCATGAAACTCATCAGTGGTAGGAATGGTGATGGGAAGCCAGCCAATGCTATTTTTAACACTCACCCAGCTCCATTCTGGCCTCCATTGGGATCTAAAAATTCTGCCCCATGTGTTTACTTAAGCTTTCAAAATTCAATTCATTTGTGCTTTATTTGGAAAAATGAAAAAACAGAACTCAAATTAGGATGAGGAGGCACTGTCTTTCTTTGACTGACTAGATGTCTCTAACTTGTGCTGTATTAAAGCTAACCATCAAACAGTTACTAACTCGGAAAAAAAAATTGTGGTTTGTTTTCCAATGGTTAATATGAACTCATAGAAAATCAAAAATCCTTTTACACAATGAGGAGACATATAATTTAAATATAAGACTCTTTCACTGACATCCTACTGATGTAGGATGGAAAATTCCATACACCCTTAGTCTACTGATAGTGCAGAGAAGCATCTCGGCTAAATCAGCAACTTCAAACCCAGGCATTTGAGAGTGGCTGTGATCTTAATGTAAAAAAAAATTAATACCAGTGATACCTTTATGGATAATGGTGTTAGGAATATGTTAGATACTTTTCACGACAACAGTGACTATTCTTCAAACAGAAGTATTTCGTTGGTTGTAAAGCGCTTTGAGACATTTGGTGGCCGTGAAAAGTGTTAAATTAAAGCAATTTTTTTTTTTAGTTCTGAATATTAGAAACATGAATTACTGAGAAAAAAATGGCAGATGAAAAGTGTTTGAAAATGTATTTTGGATGGCTTAATTGCTTTGCCACCTTATATATATTACAAATGGAAATAAAAAATTGTAAATGTACATAAATGTCAGTCTTACGTGTGTTATGAATATATTATTAAACTGATCAAATTAAAGTGTGACAGAAATTTGCCGATGATTTGGCTGAAATTTTCTTGTGGTTGAGAATAACAAACAGGATGTGTACACAATCATATTAATTTTATTGTATTACTAGTTAATCCCTCACAGCATTGCCCAAAGAAAATTATCTGACATTGCAAAGGTGAATTTCAATGGTGCGAGAGTGGAAATAGGCTGCAGTGGATCAACTGCCCATTCCACACCATTCTTAATGTTGATTTCAATGGAAAGGTAAATAAAGCAGGGCATATAATGACCAGATAATCTGCTATAATCTGTTTTTCACTCCCATTACTTGTAAAGATGTGGGTCTTCTTGGTGTCACTCATGGGAAATTAGAACATTTTGTATGTGTGTTTTTAAGGATTAGGAAGAGCATATGGAATCTGTGAAGGAGGCTGAAAGGGCCTTGATAGAGGGCATGATTAGTTTGGGGAGCATTCATGCTAACCTGCAACCTCAAAAGCAGCTTGAATAAAACAGACAAATAAAAAAGTAACATGCAACTGAAAGTATTGAATAAAAGCCTTGATTAAAATCACTGCCTCAAGGTAACTGAATAAGATTAATTCCTTTTATTATATTGGATTGCAAGATGTTTTATTTATACTTTTTGTGGCTGTGTGGAATAGATCACTAATGACTTATGGCAGCTACAAATTGCTTGGCAGGCTGGGGAACCAATGCACATAGAAACATGGAACAAAAGCCATGTTTGGTGCAGTTGAGTATTCATAATTGCAGTTTCTTTGCTCTGAGCAAAAAGTCTTCCTAATATCATGTTGTATCTCTTACAATCCTAGTTCCTGCTCTTAAGCTTAATATAATACTGCAAAAGCAAAATTTCTGATCTTGTGATGGAAGCCAATATATATCATCTATAGCACAGAGTTAGTTATCGGGATGCTTGAGTAACTGCCTAGATGTTTGGGGAAATAGCAATGTTATTGGGATAGTGCTTGCTTTATAAGGGAGTAGGCAGAATTCCTAAGATGGCAAAGCTGTGATCTGTGATGGTATCAAATTTACCATTTTATTAGTACTTCAGGCAAAAAGGCCAAAAAAAAAATCCATCTTAAATCATACCTGAAAAAATATTATCACCCCTCTTAAATGAAGAATTACCATATGGATTGTGAACATTATAAAACTGCACTAGATAAAAATATTACACTGTTGTTTTAACATTTCTCGGGATACAAATGATTAAATAGGCAAGCACCTTTAAATTGGTTTTCTTCTATAAAATAAGATTGTTTAAATGATTAAAACCCAACTGGCTGGCAAGTTGAGTAATAACATTTATATAAGCCCAATATTTTAGAATGTTTGAATTTTGAGAAACTTAACCATTTGGTTACAATGAATGATTCGCCAAGGTGCTGTGCACAACTGGTGCATTCACTGTAACTCTTTCGAGTACAAACACGTTTCCATCTGTGTGCATTCACTGTAACCATACTAGACACAAACCAGATCTGATTGGCTATTGAGCAGGAATTAATTCTTTTATTCCAAGACTGATTTGGTCCTTAACTTATCTTAATTAGCATGTCTAAATAGGAGCCAAATAAATCCAGTTTGACAAATTGGTACCACCTTTTAGCTTCTAAATTATACAATTGTACAAAGCTATACAAAAAACAAATTCTCCTTATAATACTTGTGCTTCATAACTCTATGTTACCAAAGGTAATACAAAGTCTCTGTTTCTCCTGTGATATTTTCTCCTTGTGGTTCTTAATAAAGATCATTGCATTACTTAAAGGATTTGCCATATCCCAACAATGCAAGTTCTATCAAGTCCTTCATTGTTTCTGTAACAATACCCACTTGCTCTCGGTTTCACCCCCCCCCACCCCTGCTCCCATTATATAGCAAGTGAAAGGCATTAGTGACCTTCACATCCACACTTTCACATTCCACACTCAACAGAGTACAAGCATTCGGACACTGGTTTCCTTTAATTGACACATAGAATATTGCAAGATCTCAGAAAATTGTCTTTTATGTTTTTAAGTTTAGCCATTTTATTTTCAAATATGTAATTAGTATATCTTAATTATATGTTACAAACTTTCAGCTATTCAGAAAAAAATAGAGGCTGAACAGATTTCAAATTAATTTTTGAGTGATTTGACTGGTTGGCTTTCAGATCTGGGACATTTTCCTAAGTTTGCATAATTACAGGTGAGTTTAGATCAACAGGTTTTTTTTTATTAGTTGAGTGAATCAAAGTGCATGATGCAGGAACTGTAATGTCAGAGCATTACAGTCAAGAATCCCTTATATCACACCGGTTTTATTACATAAGTTTTTATTTTTTCCCCACTAAAACATACATTGCATTCTTTTAGTGTAAAGGAAGTATGATGATGTGACCTGTACATTTGTTTTGACAGTAACTGCAATTCAGTGTTACTGGTAGCTGTCATTTCTGTTCTTTCTTTGGAATTGCAGTCAAAGTTGTGTATGTCGCTACACTTTATATTAAACAGCATTTCTTTATTTCTTAACAGTTAATGTTGGGGACTACATCCAGGCTGTTTTGGACAGAAATGTGGCTGAAAATATTAGCAGAGTCCTCTACCCTAATGATAATGTAGGCACTAAGAACATTTTCCAAAAGTATTGTATATGTCTGTGTATTTATATAATTAAAGAGTGACTGGTAATTTTAAGTTTTGCTTGACTACAATGTCAGCAGTAACTCTCTCTCTTACAGCCAATATGATTGAATTTGTCTTTCAAAAACTAACTATTGCAATGTTCAAATACAATACACTTATAAAATTCAGTATATATAGTCAGCCTTGTCTCTAAGCAAATTTAGATTTACATTAGATCTTAGATTTGAAAACAAAATCATCAAATAATTTTTTTAACTTGTTGCAAAGTATTTTGTACGTACAAATGTAGAATCAACAAAAGTCGACAGGATAGATTTTCAGCTTTCCACCAGGCATAAAACTTGAGTAGCAGATCAGCTGTTTGCTGTAGAGACCACCCAATTTTTATTCAAATCCACAATGCCCATTTTAGGTAATAGCTGCAAATTGGAATCCTATCCTTTTCCTGGAATATGCTAAGATATATATGTAAAATTGCGAAGAATATGCTTGGAGATGAGGCTGACAGGAATATTTATACTGAATTTTAACAGGGTTTGTATGTATTTGAATATTGCATTAATTAGCTTCTTAAAAGACATATTAAATGATATCGCCTATAACCAAACAAACTAAAATTGCCAGTAATAAAAACAGAAAATGCTGGAAATACTCAGCAGATCCGGCAGCATCAATGGAGAAGTAGACCCAAATATTCCGGTCTCCAGATCATTGGAAACCATATGTACCACTGAAATGCAGATTGGGACCCGGTGGAACTCCTGACGCGCTGACCTACATGGGAATTGCCCAGGAAGTTTCAACTTTCAGTGGGCAATTCGCCCGCACCCTGGGACCCTCTGTGAATGTCTCCAACTGAGTTAGAATCAGAGGCTTGGGTCAGTTCCAATGTACTTACCTAGATAGTTAGCCAGGAAATGTTAGACAATTTAAAACCTAGTCTAACTTCTGGATTACTACAGAATTGACCTCCCAATCACCTACACTGACCCCCGACTACTCCCCCGACCCAGTCAGATTACTATACGTCCAAACCCCCCCACCCAACTATGCACTGACCACCCATCTACACTTGACCCGACTACCCACCCGACCCAACACAACAGTTCCCCAACCTAATCCAACTCACTACCTTCCACCTCACCTACCTGCCACCTCATCCATTTACCACCTCTCCTCACCCACCTGCTACCTCACACATCATAACCACATGCCTCACCCGCCTTACCACCCTACCTATTCACTCATTCATCCACTCATCCATTCGCTAACGTTCAAGCTGGACCTTCAAACTTACCAAACAGCAGCTAGAGCCTTAAAAAGGGGGCATGTCTTGCCTTCTCCCTGACTCTTCTCCACTGCAACAGAGGACTCCGAGGGACACTGTGCTTTGCATTTCTGAGAACACTGGCTTGGAATGTCCTGGAAGAAATGCGGAGCAGCGGCAAGTCAGGGGCAATGTTTGAGTGGAATGACAATCCAACAATGATTGCTGTTCTTCAGAAGATCCAGGCCATAGAGTTAACAGTTCATGTTGATGACCATTCACTAGTAGCTGTATAATTGGTAATTGGGTTCATGGACAGAATTTTCTGCCTGTTGGGCGGGCGGAGCAGGAGCGGCTGCGGGGGGGCGCAGACGCAATCGGTGCCGGCGATCGGAGCTGTGCTGCCATTTTGTGCAGGCCTGCCCAGCGCATTTCCAACTCCCGTGAATAGCGGGAGTGTGTGAGCTGCGGCGGGTGTGCACAGACCACCGGGTCCAATGGCGACCTGGCAGTCTGTTTAAAGGAAGGCCTGGCAGCCTCGTGTAGGCTGCTCACAATGGCCATGTCGAGGTCACACCACAGGGGGTCTGCTGATCAGGGCACGCTGGAGGGAAGGGCAGAGGAGCAGAGCAAGCTGCAGTGTCTGCCACAGGAGCAGGGTTGGCCAGCAGGGAGCCAATGTGCCCCTTGCTTTTCTGATGACTGCCTTGCTGCCCTCCTCAAGGAGGTGGCAGCATGGTGGGAGGTGTTGGTACCCCCCCAACATGACCAAACGTGCCTGGGAGGAGGTGCCAGAGGTGGTGAGCTCCCGTGAAATGGTGCGGCGCACCTGGATCCAGTGCCGTAAGCGCTTCAACGATTTGTTGCACTCAGGAAGGGTGAGTACCATGTTGGCACTGGGCATTTAACCCAGCAGATAGCCTTAGCATTTGGGGGCCTCCCCTACAAGTCTTACTGTCGTGACTGTATTGAATCATGTTGGGCGTTTCTCATACACTGGGCGGGCAAGCAGATAGTGGCCATGCTTACATCAGCCTCAGTAGTCGATGAGGAGATGAGTTCTCCCCTGCACCATGTGTTGCTCTTAGTCGCATATGACTAGTCTGGGGGCAACCTGCAGGAGATGCGGCTAGGCATGTACTCAGAACTCCAACACATGTCCTATTCACGGTGATGAGATTGTAGAAAGGGAGCTTCAAGGTCTCGTGGCTAAGAGCCATCTGCTGCCCTCGACAGAATGTGTCCAAGTGGCCATTGGAGGGGGGCGGTGTTGGGAGCCGGCGTACTATCTTTGTGTGACTGATCAGCAGTAGCAGGAAGAGGAGGCACTGGAGACCTGAGATGGGCCACTGTGGTTGGGGTGCAGTGTGTGTGTGCAGAGTCCATGTGCAATTAGCCACAATGAATGGTCTTCTCTGTTTTTTAGGAGAAGAATGCTCACAATGCATGCGAGCATTTGTGGACTGGAGGCAGCCAGGCCCAGCTCATGATTTTAAGCTGTTTTGAGCAGGATGCCCTGGAGCTTGAAAGTCGACATGCGCCCAGGTCCACTGGTGTCGATGAGGCTGGGGTGGAATGGCCAGGTATTTGAGGTCAACAGTGACATCCGCTCTGTCTTCCCACCATCCATAGCATTGATGATTGTTTGATTTGTTATTGTTGCAACATTGCTCGGTCACAGAGTGATAGAGTCAGAGGTGTGGATCATAGACAAAGGTCCCATGGCCCTTCAAAGATTCACATGTCAATCACCTTCCAAAGTCGCCTTATCCCATTTCTGTCCACTATCCCCATGGCCTTGTATGCAATGGCATCGCAACTGCACATCCAAATACTTATTACATGTTAGGAGGTCCATTGCCCTTTCAGCCAGTGTGTCCCACATCACTGTGTGCAAAAGTTGCTCACCACATCACCTGTCAACCTTAAACCCCTTACCTTAAATCAATGCCACCAGGTTACTCATCCCTCTGCCATAGGGAAAAGTTCCTTTCTGTCGACTCTATCTATGCCCCTCATATTGTTATAACCCTCAATAATGTCATCCCTCAATCTCCTCTGCTCCAGGAGAAATAACCCCAGTCTATACGATGTCTCCTCATAAGTCAAACTCTCCAGCCCAGCCAGCATCCTGGTCAATGACCTCTGCACTCTCTGCACTCCAGTCACATCCCTCTCGTGAAGCGCATATTACAACTGCATGCAGAACTATAGCTGCGGCCTAGGCAGCATTTTCTGCATTTGCAACATGACCTCCCTGTTCCTATATTATATTCCATGGCTAATAAAGGCAAGTATGACATTTACCTTCTTAAACGCCTAATCTACCTGTCCCGCTACCTTAAAGGGGCCTATTGACATGCCCAGCAAGGACCCTCTGATCCTCCTTACTTTTCATGGTCCTACCCTTCCTCGTGTATTCCCGTGCCTTGTTTTTCCTGCCCAAGTGTATCACCTCACGCTTATCCACGTAACATTCCATTTGGCATTCCTTAGGCATCTGACCAGTCCGTATGTATCCACCTGTAAGGGTATCCTCCTAACTATTTGCCACCTCACCAATATACGTTTCCATAGGTTCTAGAAGGTTGAGCTCAGAATGAGCCGGGGGAAAGGGATGAAGTGTGTCACTGTGTGAAAGCTAACTGATCCACTGTCCTTGTTGTTAATTTCAGCATCATCAGAGCCCGTCCACCAGGAGCAATTCCAGATGCCCCCTCTCACACCTGAGGGCCCTCAGGTGTCACCTGCATCACACCATTTCTGCAAGGCAGGAACCAGCGCAGATACTAGCACCTCGGTGGGCATTGCAACATCGGCTAGTGTCCCGGGGCGCGTCCCAGGGCATAGTGGAAAGGGCACTTCACAATCGCTGGAGGAGCTGGCAGAGACAGAGAGTGCCGATGGTGCCAGCAGTCGGAGGACTGCAGGGGACCAGGCATGTGCTCAGTCGGTGCATGATGACGTGCCTCTGGAGTCATCCATGACGCAGCAGCTGCAGATGCGGGAGCATCTGGGAGTGTTGCATGAGACTATGCTTTGTTTGGTGTCCGTGGTGGAGGAGTCCACGTGGAGCATCAGTGATGCAATGAACCTCATGGCAGAGCATCATGCTTCCTTCGTGGAGAGAGTGCCAACTCTCATGGAGAAGGGCCTCCAGGAGAACAAGCAGGTTCTCCTGGGGTTATGCTCGGACCTGCAAGCCTTCACAGCGCCAGTGGCCACAGCTGGTCATTGCCAATGTGGGAGATGGTGTGGGCTTCAAGCTTCCCAGCTTGTTGCCCATCCATCGACCATGAGCAGGGAGGTCAGGGCAACCTCACATCGGCAGAGCAGCTGTCTGTCATATCAGGGGGCTCCTCTCACGGCGGTCTGGATGAGGGCAACAGCTGCTCCACCCCTCTCCCAGTGACCTCTTCATCGGGTGAGGCTGCGACAACTGGGGAGATGTCAGCTGTGGACCTGGCAGATCCCGCCAAGGCGGGGCCAGCACAGACTCCACAGGCCAGTGATCAGCCGCCAAGGTCATCGAGGCCAACAGAGTCAGCAGGCTGTCTCAGATGCCACTCTGAGCAATGGGGCGGCACCAAGACATAGCACCCGTAAACGTAAGCATAAGGCACCTTAGGCACACCACGGGTTTCTCACTGGTGCTTTTGTGTTGGCCCTAGATTAGGGAATTATTTGTTTATGCTTGAAAAACGTTTTGTTTGGACTTTGTGTGACCTTATGATGGTGCAAATTAAAACCAGATATGTTACTGTGGCTGAGGGTGGCTCCTTTGTTCTGCATTTGTATGTTTTACATTCATGTTATGAGTGTTTGAGTGGACATTGAAGTTTATGTCCAAAGTCCTTAGTTACAGCCGATGAAGTGGCAGATTTAGCACTTAAGTGCCGCGTATGGAAGCGCCAGGCAGGCTGGTCCTCCTGATCCATTTGTGTGGAGCTAGCTGAAGGTTCATTGCATTAAAGTCTCCCTGGTGTCCCTGCCTCCTGGTGTAGTCCCTGGTCAGCGTTTAGCCCCTCAGCATTCCCCTGTGCTTCCTCATCCTCAGAATCAGTGCAGCCGCATCCACTGCGTCAATGTCTTCATCGTCCACTGCATCCCCCCTTTCCAGCATAAGATTGTGGAGAGCACAGCATGCAACCACTATCCACCGCGACACAATCTGCAGGGTACTGGAATGCGCCCCCTGAACGGTCTAGGCATTAGAAGTGCATCTTGAGAAGATCGATGTCTCTCTCCACCACAGCCGTTGTGGAGGCGTGGCTCCTATTGTAGTGCCACTCAGCTTCTCATATTGGATGGCAGAGAGACGTCATAAGCCACATTCTGAGGGGATAGCCCTTGTCACCCAGCAGCCATCTATCAAGCCAAGCCAGAGCACTGAAGAGCCCTGGCACCTTGGAGTGTCTGAGGATGTAGGCATTGTGGGAGCTGCCTGGGTAGCTGGCACAGGTTTGTAGAATCTGCATCCTGTGATCATACACTATCTGCACGTTCACGGAGTGGAATCCCTTTCTGTAAGCGAAGGCACAGGAATCACCTGCTGGCACCTTGATGGTCACATGTGTGCAGTCGATTGCACCCTGGACATTGGGGAAGCCAGCAATGGCTGCAAAGCCTCTGGCTCGCTGTGCCTGACTTGCCTGGTCACAGCAGAAGTGGATGAAGGTCAATGCACACCTGAACAGAGCGTCTGTAACCTGTTTGACATAAGTGTGCACAGCTGATTGGGAGACACCGCAAAGATCATCCACCAAGCCCTGGAAGGAGCTAGAGGCATAGAAGTTGAGGGCAACTGTGAGCTTCAAAGCCGCTGGCATGGGGTGTCCGCCTAGTTAGGAGAGATCTCAGGGCCAATCAACTGACAGATGTAGTTGACTGTCTCCCTTGACAGTCGGAGCCTCCTTTGGCACTGCACCTCAGTCATATTGAGGTAGCTGCTTCTCTGCCTGTATACTCTGGTAGCAAGATAGTGGCGTCTTCTGCGGCGCCTTCCACCTTGGACTACCTCTTGACCCTGCGTCCCTTGTGCCTGCACCTGTCCTCCCAAAGGTGGCTCTCCTGGAGGCTGATTGTGCATTCCTGGCCTCCTCCTTATTCTAGCCCTCCCTTCCTCCTCAGAGGAGCTGCCTTCAGTGGACATGTCTGGACCCATACCCAGGGTAAAAGGAGGCCTCCGGGAAGCTGCAGGCCCGATAAAGATTACTGACTGCAGAGTGCTGACCTGAAGGTTCAAAGTACACAGAAAGCTGCTGGAATTCATTCTGAACTGCTGCAGGTCACACAAGCAAGTTTAAAAAACCCTCTGGAATAAATACTCATAGACCAGATTGACAACCCCACTGAGCCCTCTTATCCCGCCCGTGGATGAGTTTTATTAAAAAGTCTGTTACCAGCCAGCCCGTTGCGCCCGTGCGCCGACCCAAAGATTGCACGGGTGCCTGAAAATCGGCATTGATTGACGATTTAAGGGCCTTAACTAGCCTGTTAATTAATGGTGGGTGCGCGTTGAATTTCATCGCGGGCCGGCCCAACGAAATATCGCAACGGCGCGCAGTGACGTCGGGACGCTCACCCAACATCACCGCATGTCATTTCACGCACTGATGTGCAGGGCCCACCCCCTGCACGTCAAGCAGAAATCTCTGCCCCATGTTATAGATGAGCAAGGCAAAATTAACAGCTGTCTTCCTGACCCAGAAGTGACTGTGGCTGAGCTTCTCGATTCATCCTTATTTGCATTTTGCGGGTAAGGTGCAAATATGAAAAACAGTTGAGAAAGACAATTCGCCCATTAGTAGGAGGGAACTCAGGACTCAAAGGCTTCTAGCATTGAAGGGGTCTGCGTTGGAAATTCCATCCAAACTTCCCATGTTCATCTTCCAATTAGATACAGATGAGCAAGCATGATTCTTATGGAAGCAGTCTGTGAAAATTAGGGCAGGTTCTCTTTGCAGAAAATGGAAGGAAGAGACCACCTGTCATTGCCAAGAAGGCATGGCTGGTGATAACAAAAGTTGTGAGCAGATGAGGAGTCATTGCCAGAAACCTGGATCTTGTGCAGAAAGAGATTTTATTACCAGATGTGGGCTGGAAAGGTGAATGTCATTAACAGTTGGCATCTAGAAGCCCTGCATGAAGTGAAAGGTGCCCGTGAAATTGGAGATCTGGTGGTGAACCCATGCATAGGGCTATATCAAGCACCAGTGTTATCATTGAGGCATCCATCATGCACCCGAAGCACATGATCAGTTATGGGTGAATGCTGTAATGAGATGGCTGAATAGCTGCCTCACTGTGCCATATCATAGGCAGAGCACTGCATGTTTACATTGCCTCAGAGTAAGCAGCACATAGATGCCATGAGACAGTACTGACATTACCCTTGTGAATGCTCGCAAGAGAAGTATGCTCAGAATGTAAGGAAGCATCAATGGAGCAGAGGTGGAGTAACTGTTATCATCTTGACACCAATGGAGGGGAAGGGCATGTATATTGGCTGGGTCACTGCAGGGTAATCTGCCCAACCAGAAACTTTGGACATCATTTTGCATTCCAATCGAACATGGCGTGTGAACATCACAAAGCACAGATTCTGGGTCAGGTAGAAAATCGCATGGGCCTGGAGTGCGAGGCAGCCAGGGGGAACATCCTTGAGCATGGCTGCTGCTAACTGACAGGAAATCAGGCAGCAGGCAGCTGACTTTCTGAGAGGGCAGTTCACAAGCACATTGCAGAGGTACAAGCGTTTATTTCCCCTTTCGCTCTGCCAATGGCAGCTGTTTTGCAGGTCAGGCCTGCCCTGGCAAACTATTTTTTTCTCCCCCAGTAACTCCAGACTACCTGTAGACAATGACTGACGAAAGCTCCCTTTAAGACTGTTGTGCACCCTTGACCTGAAGGCTTCCCTCTTGGATCAATATGTGTGAGTTTAGGCGTAGGGGACAGTTTTGCTGCTATGTGTCAAACTCATTTTCTTGGTAATAAAGCACCAGGTAGTAGGCCTTTCCTCTACATGTGCCATTATCTCGGTATTCTCTAAAACTGCTTAGCTTTACAAACCAATAAAGAAAGTGGAACATGACTGGAAATTAGCATAAAAATTGTATCAATAGAAGACATAGGGCAGAATTTTACGTCCCGTGGGCGGGTGCGCACCAGACCCGATCAGGCGTAAAATCATGCGAGCATCCCAACGTCATTGCACATTCGCGCAATATTTTGCTCGGCGGGCACGCACAAAAGCCAACAATTAAGAGGGCAACTAATCCCATTAACAGTGCAATTGTCTTTGATTTTTCGTGGCCCATCCAACGTTAAGGTTGGTGAACGGGCAAATCGGCCAGGCGGCCTTTACATTTTTCATTAAATCTTATCCAAGGGTGGGATGAAATCTTCGTTATGAAATAAAATAAAAGTAAGCATCTGTGAACAGCATTTTTATGAGATATATTTTCAGGTGCTTGACTGTGATGCATGGACATTTTTTTGCTACTTTTTAAACTTTTATTTAATCATTTTGAGGTCTGCAGCTCCCTGAGCCAGCTGTCTGCCTTCAGGGAGCTCTCTTGCAGCACTCACCCACACCCACGGTGACGTAATCGCCTGCCATCTTCCCACCACCACCCTGGCAGCACTGAGCTTTTCGGCGTCCATTTCATGCTGGCTGGCCATTAATTGGCCGGCCAGCGTGAAATCGCGGTCGGGCCGATCACAGTCAACGGACTGGTCCCGGGCCCGCCAATACCACGTGCCCGCCAAGGGCAAAATTCAGGCCATAGAGCATTCAATTTGTAATCTTGTTTGGCAAACCTTGCAAAAAGAGGCAAAAATATGAATTTTAGAAACACAGTTTAAATTAGTTTGGAGATTGTGACTACAACCATATATTTAGAGAAATCAGTTACAGTGATTCTAAGTTCTCATGTGCATAACTGCAATTCATATTTATAAAAGGGCTTTAATGTAATAAAACATCTAGTTATGTGCATCGACCAGACTGCCAAGGTTTTGGTAAGATCCAGTTAGAGACTAATAACGTTTTGTTTAAAGTAGACAAAGTTTGAGATTCAAGACACTTGCTTAGTGAATAAAGCCACAAAATTCCACAGGTTTTGAACAAACAAAAAATAAACTTTTCTATACAAGGTCAGAAGGATAAAACAATTTACAATACCTATCTTACACTCTAGCGTTCAGGGTTAATATGAGATACATGTGAATCAACAGGCAAACTGTGGTCAAACACACCAATCTGCACAATAAATGGCAGAGGAGCCCAAATCAGAGTCCGTGAATTTTTCAACACTCACCCAGATGTCAGTAACGTGAGTAATCCAACCTCACTTAAACTCTGTCTTTCTCTGAAAGAATTCCACTCTTCACCTTCAAAGAGCTAAACTGGGAATTCTCCAAAAGTTGTTCCAGCTCAGACAGCATCAACAATGGTCCACTCCGCAGGGTTTTAATCTCATGTTCCGATATTCCGTTCCCATGGATTCCCGAGTATGCACTCAAACACCATCTCACAAACACAACTTCAGCACTACAGCCGCGCCAAGCAGAGCACTACTGCTCCAAAGGGGTACCTTTGCTCCAACGGCCCACAGCACAAAATCACTTCAGCTGCCTTCTTGGATCTTCAGGGCTTCTCTTGAGCCCTCTTCAATTACCAAACTTGGATGGCATCAACAACAGCTCAGCTCGCAGGGTTTCAATCTTGTCTGCTGAGATTCTGTTCCCCTGCATTCCCAAGTATGTAACCAAAGACCAACTCACAAGCACAACTTAAGCTCTTTGGCCACACTGAGCAGAACAGCCTTGCTGCAAGGGGTTATCTTTGACCCAATGGCCTGCAGTTCTTTACCTAATGGGAGCCTCTTTCTCTGCTCCTCTCTTTTTATCTGAACTGGGAACTTTTCCTGTCCCTGTCCGCTCTCTGGGACTATTCCTGTGGGACCCCTCCCTGTTCCATGTCTGGGACACTTATCAACAATGGCGCTCCGCTCCCGGTCATCTGACCTGGGTTTCTGCTCCAGTTTTTCTCTATGCACAGGCACAGTGGGCCCAAAGAACATAAAAATGTCGATCTACGCATGTGCAGCCCGCTCCCTAGTCTGCGCATGTGCAGGAGTTCCAAGGCTCATCAGGAGTTGAAGTTCCCAATCTCTGCTCTCAATGTTAAGGAAAGTTTGACTTCATAACAGTCTTAAGGTGCTTTGCAGGAGCATTATAAAGGAAAACATGACATCAAGCCACATAAGGAGATATTAGGTCAGATGACCAAAAGCTTGGTCAAAGCAGTATATTTCAAGGTGCCTTAAAGGAGGAAAGAGATGGAGAGGCAAAGAGGGTTAGGGAGGGAATTCCAGAGCTTGGCAGCTTATGGCACGGCCACCAGTGGTGGAGTGATTAAAATCGGGGTGGTCAAGAGGCTAGAATTTAAGGAGCATAAGTATCTTGGAGGGTTGTGGAGCTGGTAAAGATTATAGAGATGGGGAAGGCAGAGGCCATGGAGGGATTTGAAAACAAGGGTGAGAATTTTAAAGTGGAGGCATTGTTTAACCAGGATCCAATGTAGTTCAGCAAATCCAGGGATGATGAGTGAACAGGACTTGGGTGTAATTTAGAATAGGGGCAGCAGAGTTTTGGATGGCCTCAAGTTTGCATAGGATAGAATGTGACCAGCCAGGAGTGCATTAGAATAGTCAAATCTATAAGTAAAGAGGACATGGATCAGGAATTCAGCAGCAAATAAGCTGAGGCAGGGTAGAGATGGGCAATGTTACAGAGTTGGAAATAGATTATCTTAGTGATAGCGCAGATATGTGATTGGAAGCTCACCTTGGGGTCAGAACAGCTTGGATCTGCCTCAGCAAGGGATGAAATCAGTGGCTAGGGAATGGAGTTTGTCATGGGAACTGAAGACAATGGTTGGAATCATTCGTACCCGCTGGGAGCGGCCATAAGTGGACAATATGGCAAGGAGGCCAAAAATTGGTTTTGCACCGCCGTGAAACCAGTTTGCAATCATTCACTCTGACCTTCAGTGATGGGCCGTGTTTCCCAGATGCCAGGAACTTCATTGTAACACATTTGCATATCATTATGAGCCCAGCTCGCTGGAATCATCTGCCTCCATCAGCGGGAAAACATGCCAATGCAGAACATGCCTTGACAAGTGTGACATGCAGAAGTCGGGACTTACCGTCAGACCCTTGCTCACATCACAGACACCCAAGGAGCAGAAGATGCTGGAGCCCAACATCAACAGGACCCTGTAGGAATGTCAATCGCATGCTGGGTGGATTCTCAGGGACATGGCTCTGCCATGAAGCAGCTCACGGAAGGTGGAAAATCACTGTTGAGGGTCTGCTTCGGGACTTCACTGTCTTGGTCATGGTGTGCTTCAGATGGTTGTCAAGGGGGTGGGGGGGGGAAGGTTCAATGTGAGTGGGAGAGGAAGATATACCGGATAGGGAGAGGAAGGTCTAAGTTTGACTGGGAGAGGAAGATGTGTTGGGGGGGGTTGAGGTTGGGACGTGGGGGGAAGGAAGGTGTCGGGGGGAAACAAAGGTGTCAGGGAGTGAGGTTTGGGGGGGGAAGGGAGGAGGGGGTAACAGGCGTAATACAGCAACTGGGGAGGAAGGTTTAAGGGAAGGAGTGCAGAGGTTGGGTGGAGTCCAGAGTGGGGAAGCAGTCCAGGGAGAGAAAGGAGTTGGGTGGGGGAGGAGTAAGGGTGGAGGGAGCAGTAAAGATGGAGGAAGGGAGTATGGAGGGGGGAGGAGTAAGGGTGGAGGGAGCAGTAAGGATGGAGGAAGGGAGTATGGAGGGGGAAGGAGTAAGGGTGGAGGAAGGAGTAAGGAAGGGGAAAGGAGTAAGGTGAGGGAGGAGTCCGTGGAGAGGAAGGAGTCAGGGAGGGGGAGGAAGGAGTCAGGGAGGGGGAGGAAGGAGTCAGGGAGGGGGAGGAAGGAGTCAGGGAGGGGGAGGAAGGAGTCAGGGAGGGGGAGGAAGGAGTCAGGGAGGGGGAGGAAGGAGTCAGGGAGGGGGAGGAAGGAGTCAGGGAGGGGGAGGAAGGAGTCAGGGAGGGGGAGGAAGGAGTCAGGGAGGGGGAGGAAGGAGTCAGGGAGGGGGAGGAAGGAGTCAGGGAGGGGGAGGAAGGAGTCAGGGAGGGGGAGGAAGGAGTCAGGGAGGGGGAGGAAGGAGTCAGGGAGGGGGAGGAAGGAGTCAGGGAGGGGGAGGAAGGAGTCAGGGAGGGGGAGGAAGGAGTCAGGGAGGGGGAGGAAGGAGTCAGGGAGGGGGAGGAAGGAGTCAGGGAGGGGGAGGAAGGAGTCAGGGAGGGGGAGGAAGGAGTCAGGGAGGGGGAGGAAGGAGTCAGGGAGGGGGAGGAAGGAGTCAGGGAGGGGGAGGAAGGAGTCAGGGAGGGGGAGGAAGGAGTCAGGGAGGGGGAGGAAGGAGTCAGGGAGGGGGAGGAAGGAGTCAGTAGAGGAGGAAGAAGTAAGGGTGGAGGAAGAAGTAAGGGTGGAGGAAGAAGTAAGGGTGGAGGAAGAAGTAAGGGTGGAGGAAGAAGTAAGGGTGGAGGAAGAAGTAAGGGTGGAGGAAGAAGTAAGGGTGGAGGAAGGGGGAAGGTGTAAGTGGGGGAAGGAGTCCGGGGGAAGGAGCCCTTAGCAGGAAGGAGTCCGGGGAGGGAAGGAGTTCCGAAGGGGGAGAAGTTCCGTGTGGGGGAAGAAGTTCCGAGGGAGGAAGGAGTCCAGAAGGACAAAGGAGTAAGGGGAGGTATGTCCAGGTGACCGTGCAAAGGAGAGGTCTGTGCAGTTGATGACTGCCTCCTGGGGAGCAAAATAATGGTGGGCCTGGAAGGAGGGAATTGTGAGAATGAGAGAGAACAGAGTAAACCGGTAGGGTGAGGGTGCGACGGTATCGGTAAAAAGGACAACGAGGGTGGGTGGTGGGGACTCAGAGGCAGACACGGACCCTGGTGGCAGGAAGGAGGTCAGGGAAGTTAGTTTGGTGGGGGTGGGATTTTCGTGAAGGTAGGGAATGTGCACATTCACCTGGACATCCCCAAAAGCAAAGGGTTGTGGCTGGTAGGTGATGGTGGGGAGGTGGGAGGTGATGCCAGGAGGTGGACAATGATTGGGGAAAGGACATGGGTGGCTGGGGGCGGGGAAAAGACAGGGGAGCTAAAGAAGAATGTTATACGCACCATGCTTATAAATCTGAAAGTGAAAGGAGACTTGTGATGGGCGGGAACAGGTGCTGCATGGGAGTGTGATCAGCGGGTGAGCGGAGATGCTGGTCAGCTCAGATGGACAACTGAAAGCAGGCAGCATTGAAAATGCTCGGGACAGTGAGATGAATGTGATGGATGAAGGATCCGCATGCATGAGAGACTGCTTGCACGAGGCTCCGAAACGCCCTGCCAGACACACACTCCGCCCTCCAGGATCACTTGTGGGCTGTGTGCAGCTGAACTGCTAGTGGGGGATGTAGTGGGAGAACTCGCAAAGCCTGCAAATGAAGCTGACAGACACCATTACACAATATTCAGTGAAAGTGACTATATTTTCAAATTATCAAGTGACAGAATATGTTCACCTGTGCAACCAACTGTGATCAGAATTCCTTAACTTTTCTAGGCCTAATATTTATAGGTGCTACCCTGACATCCACAGCAGGGGTGGAGACAGCCTCTGCAATGGCTGGCCCTGTTGCCTCTGATGACTTTGGCGTGTGTCCTCTGGCTTGCTTTGGCTGTCCTCCTGTGGACCAGCTGCTCCCTCTGTGGTCACAGAGGTCAAGGTTAAGGGGGGTCGCAGGCAATGGGGACTCGGAGGAAAGGACAGCCTCTGAGATTCCTGAGTGGATGACCCAGGGTTGTCCAGTTGCTGATCCTCCTCCCCTCAGGTGCCTGAGGACCCTGGCCTACCTCCTTGAGGGGAAGGAGCACCTGGAGGGATGTCAAGATGCCCTGTTTCCCTCTCGCATTGCCACTTCAGGAACTCGCCCATGGCTACCATGATGGAGTGCATGACTGTGCGCATCTCTGCATTCTGCTGGAACAGGGTCTCCACAGCGACCGCCATTTTTCCCATGGAGACTTCGATACACACACACATCTGGGCACCGCTTCATCAGAGAGCAGGCAGACGCACTCCTCCAACTCACGTGCCACTCTGTTGAGGGCTTCCACAGCTCTGTGTGATGTTCCCATGCCTTCTGCTGACTCTCCACCTTGAGTTGGAAGGCCAAATCCAGAGGCTCGTCATCTGAATTGGACCTCACAACTGCCTCTTCCCCTACAGTTCTCCAAGTGCTGGGGAGCTTGGCTGAACCTGCCTGCTCCTGCTGTGGAAATGTGGGTAAAACGTTCTTGTTCCCACCCACTACCGCACTTAGTGCAAACCTGGGACAATTCTGTCCAATGGCCAGGATTTTCCGGCCCCATCGTGACAGGAACCACCGTGGGTGATTCGCTGGCCCAGCTAAAAGCTCACTGATTTTAGGCAGGACCGGACAATCCCATCAGTGGACGGGGCCAGAAGATCCCATGCAATGGCCTCAGTCTTCCCAATATTTAAATGGAAGAAAATTCTGCTCATCCAGTATTGAATGTCAAACAAGCTGTCTATGAGTTTATTGGCAGGGATGAGAGAGGTAATGGTGAGTTAGAACAGTATATTGTCAATGTACAGGTGGAACCTGACATGTTGATAATACATTACAAGTGAAGTAAAACCTCATTTACTCTTGCGGTACAAGAGCCTTTGGAATTGCAGTATGTTCAACTGTCTAAGCTGAGTTACAAAGTAAATCAAATTTGAGTGGCGGGAGTTTCCTCCATGGGCACAATTGGGAAGTTAGATCCATCAACGACCCCATTGTTGGTGCCCATTTTGCCAATGTCAAGTTACTCCCATATAAACATAAATCAGGTTAAGCAATCAGAACCCAAGGAAAGCACCAAACCCACTCTATATACTTGGTCGATGGCAGGAAGAAGTCATGCAGCCTGAGTGACGCGGACCCACGCTATTTTACCAGCCATTATCTCCCCTCCCACCCCTCCCACCTTCATTGGGGGGATTTTCCCCTCGTCTGGTGGGCAGACTGGGGAGCAACCGCACAATGGTCTGCCGCCCGCGATTGGGCCCCAACCATGATTTCATTCTGGCTGGCCAATTAACAGCCAGCCAGCATGAATTGCATGCCACAACACTCAGCGCTGCCTGGGTGGGGGGGAGGAGGGCAGATGCGGAAGTCAGCGCATGCGTGCAAGCGTGCTCACAGAAAGCTCCCTGAAGGCACAGAGCTGTCTCAGGGAGCTGAAGACTTTTAACTTCACAAATAATGATTTTAAAATTAAGGAACACATGTCCCCTCATGTGACTCTGCCATATGAGCAGGGACATGTTAAAAATGAGTTTTAAAAGTTTCAAGTTTTTTTTAATTCAATGCCGAAACCTCATTCTGCCTGTGATGAGGTTTGGCAAAAAATGCAAAGTCCGCTTGGCCTTTTCGCCTGCCCACCAACTGTAAGGTTGGATGGGCAGCAAAAAATTCAATTCAATTAATTGATTAAGGGCCTTAATAGGCCCTTTAATTGTCGCCAAGCAGGCTACTGCCTCTCATGCACACCCACCAACCGAAATATCGCGTGAGTGCGCGATTACATCGGGACTTTCGCCCAATGTCATTGTGCACTATTTTTCTCCCATTCAAGTCGGGCACCCGACAAGGGAAAAATGCTGCCCATGGGGTTGGTAAAGTTCTACCCAATGAGTCTGGATCTTCCATTATCCACTGCTCCTAAACAGTTTGTAACTGTCACAATCGCAAGGTGAATTGTCATAATTTTAGTGCTTGTCTCAAATAAAAACTGGCAAGTGAAGGTGTTGATGGTATTTTTGACTTGTTTTGACAACAAGCACCCCAAAGGTTCTGCAATATGTTCAAGGACTATCGTATATTTATTCATTCTAGATATTTATATAAAAAATGCTTAATGTTAGATTATTACAGTATCTCTGAAGGCTGCCTAAAAAATAGGAAAGTGCTCCACATCTCTCATTGTCTCCACTGTAGGGATATGAGCAGCCTTGTGTTGTGATGTCATCAGCCCCCTTTTCAGAATATCCTATTTCACCTTAAGTTGAAGGAGACATTTTAAAACATAACCTTGTAAAGTCCAGCATTTGTTACACCTGCCCCAGAAACGAGAAAGTATTACCATAGTAATGATTTTTTCTCATAATATCATCAAAATATACCATTGTAAACATTTTAACAACTAACTTAGTACACAGGTATCGTTCATATCCTGTTGCATTTCACCAGTAAACATTCTATCTTGCCAACATCATAAGCTTTAACTGTAACGAAACCAACTGAATGTGATAATTAAGATTTAAAGCACAACTTGCGTGATTTCTTAAGAGTTTTGCATTCCTTGTGTCACTTTTTAAAATCTGTATTAGATTGTGAACAGTCTGGACCTGGGATATACCTGTATTCTCAATGGGCTCAAAAGTTTCCCAATTTGTTTGTAAAAGCAAAATACTGTGGATGCTGGAAATTTGAAATAAAAACAGAAAATGCTGGAAAAATTCAGCACCTGTGGAGAGAGGAACAAAGTTGATGTTTCGAGTTCTTATGACTTCTTCTGAGCTGAAGAAGAGTCATAGGGACTCAAAATGTTAAGTCTGTTTGGTCTGGTTAACTTTACCTAGAACAACATTGCTGATTGCTGGAAAGCCGTCTGGCTTCTAGGTACTGGTGGCTGTGAATTGGAATCCAAAGAGAAATCCCCTGCCATAGTCCCTCTTACCCTCCAGCTTCAACAATTTCCTTTGTTCTTCTTTAAAACCAGACACTGTAAATTCTTATTAGGGTTTCAATTTTTAAAACAGACTCTGAACCACCCTGTTCAGTTTTTAACTTCTGGGGAAGGATTCTTAGGTCGGCGTGCGGGTGCAATCGGCAGACCCGGGAGCAGCTGGGGAATGGACCACCACTCGTGATCGGCCCCTGACTGCGATTTCACACTGGCTGGCCAATTAAAGACCAACCAGCGTGAAGCACGTGCTGAAATGCTCAGCACTGCTGGAGTGGGGGCAGGAAGAGGGCAGGCACTGAAATCAGCACGGGTGCAGGTGACACTACTGGGGGGGTGGGCAGGAGGAGGGCGGGCACTGACATCAGCACGGGTGCAGGTGAATGCTGAATGAAGAGACAGAGAGCTGCCTCAGGGAGCTGAAGACCTCTAAACAATTAAATAAAAATTTTAAAATCCAGAAAAAGATGTCCACACATCTGAATCAGTCACCTGATGAAAATTCTGCCCATACATTTTTATTTAATTTAATAACAGAAACCTCATTCCATCCTTGGATGTGGTTTCATCAAAAATGCAAAGTCCTCCTGGCAGATTCACCTGTCCGCCAACCGTAATGTTGGACGGACTATGAAAAATCGGGGACAATTGGAATCTTAACAACTTTAATTGTTGGCGGGTACACTTCCAACACTCACATGGGCCCGCCGACCAAAATATCATGGGCGATTTCGCATCTGATTGAGTCGGGCATACGCCCGACCTAAAAATTCTGATCCTGATTCCCATTTTCTCCCATGCCTGCATATTTTTTAATGTCCAGGCCTGAGAAGAAAGTTACCTCCAGCCAAACAAGCAAATTGCTTTGCTTAACAATTGAATGTACCTCATCCTGTTTAAATTCAGGATCGCTTTTATCTTTAAGTTTGTTTTAACACTTCAGTATTCTTTTCCAGGCAATTCAGAGTTAACACTGCCTCCGTTTGTGCAAGCAGTTAATATTTATGTCAAATAAAATCCCCTTTACCTGCTTTAAGAGCTTGTTAAGGTTATCTCGATGTTCAGCCAAGAAAATTTGATACTCCTTTCTAGTCAGTTCATGATTTTTCCAAATTTCCTTTTGCTTTTCATCCCCTCATTGTGTTTGAGCTTAGATTCCTTTCTAGAAAGAGCTGATCACTTCTTTATTTTGAAGCTTTAATTTGTGTTCAAGAACACATAGCCTTCCTTGCTGTTCTATAGTGTCTATATACAGCTGTTCCACTTTCACTCAATGCAATCCTTTCCTTTGTTTCATCATTAGCTTTAAGTACTGTTGTTAACTGCTTTGCCACCTTGCTTATGTTTTTCCTGCATTTTTAATTCAGAAGGCTTTAATTCATCTCCAACTGTCATTAATATCTCCTTCTCAGCCTTGTGATGCAATGCCTTTTTAAAATTAGCAGACTGAGTTTCTGATTTCTTGGATACATCTTTAGTTGAAACATTAATTTTCGCAGCAGGGTTACGGGAAGCTATTAATATTTTTAAGTCACTTGGCTTTTCTTGCACAACTTGAGTTTCAACAGCTTAAATGGCTTTTTCCAAAACCACTGGTGGTGGTAATACCTTATCCCCAGCCAAGTCATTCCTTAATAAAAAATATACACGGTCACTAAGCAAATTAGGAACAACCCCCTCAACTGAGTCATGTTTTAACTTAACTCTATAGAATGGAACAATAAACAATTCCCATCAAACTCCATATCAAAATATGTTTTTATTTAGCAAATCTTCTGGAGGAAAATTCCCATCACCTGCCAACTTCAGTGACCGTGCAGATCCTGTATCGCTAAGAATAACAATTAGCTTCCCTTCCTCACCAGACAAGAATGAGGACACTTCACCTTTAAAAAGAAAACTTCCAAAATTTCCTGCACTCTGCCCCAACTTTGTAAATACAAGAAGGACAAGGGCAGCAAATCCATGGGAACAGCATGACCTGCAAGTTCCCCTCCAAACCACACACCATCCTAACTTGGAACTATATCATCGTTCCTTCACTGTCACTGGGTCAAAATCCTGCTAGTTCCTCCCTAACAGCACTGTAGTTGTACCTGCACCAGATGGATTCCAGAGGTTCACAAAGGCAGCTTATCACCATCTTCTCAAGGGCAATTAGGTATGGGCAACAAGTATTGGTCTTGCCAGTGATGGCCACATCCTACGAAAGTATAAAAAAAAGCAATGCTAGAAATATTGGGCAGAAACAATATGAAGGAAGTAGGAGATAAGGAGACTGTGAAGGCCCGTTGTTAGAGTGAATGATACAACTTTTTCTTCTTTTTTCATGTTCCTTTTTTTTCTTGACCCACTGTCTCACTACAAACACATGAATGAACATGCAAACTTGGTAAGGCCTAATGTGTTCTTGCCATCCAAGCTACACCTTAACCTTGCTTATGCTTCTCTTTCGCTTAGTTGAACAAAAGACTTGGACTTTGGGTCTGCATTGGCAATGTGGAAAATGCTCATGAAAATGCATCATTATATCATGCCAAGCACCAACTCAAATCTTCCCTCCTCTCAGCAATTTAAACACGGAATTAAAGGAAAGTCTTTAACACTGTTTGGGGATTCACAGTACATTTAGTAAACCACCTGATATTTTATTTTGTAGTATTTGCCCACTGAACCCTTGACTGTGTAACAGACTTCTAACTCAATTACTGTACATTCCACTTTATCATACAGACAACTCTCTGCAGCATTGCAGAGGTGGTCAGATGTTTATTTTCTACAGAACAATGACTGAAAATATAATGAGTTGTCAACATGTAAACCATACTCCATTTTAAAAGAGAGTAAAACAAAATGTAGTTCAATTACTGCCATCAAAAGAGCTGATTTTGGAAACAAAACCAGCCTTTTTTATTTTATTGAATCTGATCTTTTTCACTGTATTAGACTGAGCCTTAATATCTCTTAATTATATTTTGTTTTCAGTTTTTTGAGGGCAAAGAATTGAGACTAAAGCAGGAATACTTCGTTGTTGCTGCCTCACTTCAAGACATTATCCGTCGCTTCAAGGCTTCTAAATTTAGTTGCAAGGATATTAAGACTTGTTTTGATTCCTTCTCTGACAAGGTAGATGCTGTTTATTCGGAATGCTAACATCAGAACTTTGTTATTTTGGAAGATAAAGGAATGATGTAATGGGTTAGTGCAACATCCTTGCACAATTGCAACCTGAATTTGATCCAATTCATATTGACGGGAAGAAAGCTATTCTGTCTTACAAGGTTAGGTGCTCTAACTGAAATGAGTTTAGCTGATGCCAGTTCAGTTCTTAATGCATACAGGCTCACAGCACAAAACTGTCAGCTGAAATGTTGCACAAGAAAGGCAGGTAGTCTGCAAGAATACAGAGCATCCTCATGGCCACATATTGATGGGGAAATCCCCATCTCAAGCTCATGCCCACACCTCCCCCATTCCCAGTTTCTTTGATGCACACTTTCCATATTACCTGCTGTAGGGGAGTAAATTAGAGCAATGGTTAAAGTCTGGAAGCTGTTAAAGTAATGTTGAGACCAGAAGACTATGAAGTGTCTGGTGGAGTGGTGATGTTCTTAAACTGAAATGAAGCCTTCCTAAGTCATTTGACGTGTATTATACACACTGGCAATATAATTTTCTGCTTGCAAGAGGTGAAGTGAAGAGAAAGAAACAGTTATATGTAATTTTCTATTAATTAATCCCATTATACAATTATCTAGGTGGCAATTCAGCTCAATGACACTCATCCTGCTTTGGCAATTCCTGAGTTAATGAGGATTTTAGTAGACATCGAGAAGCTTGTTTGGGATCAGGTTAGACCATGTATACAAAAGCCACTTATTTTTAAGCATAACTGCTCTGAAACACAAGAGAACTGACCATAGAGGGTTTTTTTCACATCTTAATATATTCAATTATTTTCCAGTAGAAACATTTCCACATAGTTAAAATAGACTCCCCAATGACTCATTTGGTAAAGACAGCATGTAACTGAACTATAGAGATCAAAAAGTCTGCTTTGAATTTGACTGTCTCAACCACTAGAGGTGCTGTGGTTGGACTCAGTGCCTCAGACTAAAAAGACCTAATGGTAAAGAATCTTGTGTGTCTCAGCTCAATTTCTAATGGCCTGCTTCCATAGTACAAAATTGTGCTTACTTTAATGTGAATTGACAGTCTAACTTGAAAATGTCAAGGCAATAGATGAAAACGCACAAAAAAGTATCTATGCAGTAAGTGATTGAGGTTTTGGTGAAAGCACATTGAAAACTGAAAATATTTGTTAAACATAAAAATGCACACTACAGATTAGAAATTGAAATGAACATACCTTGAACAGTAATAATTTGTGACATTTTTCAGGCCTGGAATATCACCAAGAATACATTTGCATACACCAATCACACAATTTTGCCTGAAGCCCTTGAACGCTGGCCTGTGGGCCTCTTTGAGAAACTCCTACCCAGACATCTGGAGATTATCTATGAGATTAACCAAAGACATCTAGATGTAAGTGTACAATCTAGCAGCATGTTTTAGAAATGTTTATTTTTTTTTTAAATCCTATGGGAAGGGAATATGAAGTCATTTTGAGTTATAAAGAATACAGAAGTGTAGTAAACATAATGGTTGCATGAGATAATTTGTTAAAATGTTGATGCCTGATGTAATAGAGGGGTCTGGTGCACTCTCTAACCTCCTACAAGCTAAAGATGATCTTACCCTCGACAAGGCTATCCAGCTAACTAGACTGTTTGGGCTACCTGAACAACACAGGACCATCCAAAGGGGAGAGAACACTTCATGGGGCAGAAACGAACCCTCAATCACCATGTCAGGTCACAAAAGCACAGGGACTATCCAAGTCAGGGAAAGCAACCCCTGAACCACCCAGCAGAGTGACCTTGCCAGTGCTGCAGTGCAAAGTGCCCTCACAGGAAAGATCAGTGTCCAGCGAGTACTGCCCAATGCTTCCGCTGCAAAGACAGGGACAGTTTGGTAAACTGTGCAAGTCAAAAC
Source organism: Carcharodon carcharias (assembly GCF_017639515.1). Lineage (NCBI taxonomy): Eukaryota > Metazoa > Chordata > Chondrichthyes > Lamniformes > Lamnidae > Carcharodon > Carcharodon carcharias. Next base: position 67,182,955 of record NC_054486.1, read on the forward strand.
CCCAGCACTGCACAGACATCCCAAAGGTAATCCATGAGGTTGAGACTGAAGACCCAGAAGATGCACAGCCATTCTTCTTGAGAAACATCAGATAATGTGGTTTTTCATTTTGGAATGCTGATACCCTGGTAAACGGTCATCTAACCAATTTTAAATTAGATTCAGGTGCCAGCATGGCAGTCCTGTGAGAAAAGAAACCATGGCCCCAAAGTCAATGGATTCAAATGACAGACGCTGCACTATACAGAGCAGGGGGGAGTCCAACTGCCAGTCCTCGGCATGTTCCTGGAACCACTGAGGTATGGTAACAAACAAATCTTTGAGCTGATGTATATCGTCTGCAATCAACCGTTCTCTTTTCTGAGCAGAGATGCCTGCGTAGCCCTGGTGGAAGATGTCAAGACTACCATAGTCATTAGTCAGCCAGAACAGCACGGACTGGAGTCCTCAAACACTAGACAGTATTCAGACTCTGATTTCACCTGTGATGTTCTCTTTTTGTGAAGGAGGTTTGCCCATCATCATTCCAGGTGCTGGAAAGACCCCAATGGTCAGACCAACCTATTCTCACAAGATTACCATTGCACTTCTGGTGGCAGTGCTACCGGAGATGCATCAACTGTCTGAGGCGCCACGACACACCAACCATCTGAACACACAGCAACTTCCAGCCAGTGAGACAAAACCACAAGGGATGCTGGAGCTGGTAGTAGTTGCATATTATCAACAACAAAAAACAGAGGTGAGCATGCTAATTAATCTTCTTGCCACAGGAACACTTCCGCAGCCTCAACGAGCTTCCAGATGGCCTAAATGGAGAAGGAAGAAGAACAAACACTGCCAAGTAGACAAAAACTTTTTTGCCCATCCCACAAGAAACGATCAAGAGTAACTACCATCCAACACCGCCAAACTAGCCAGACCACCCAGGCGTGTTTTAACCTCAAGTAATGGAAGGAACAGATTAAACCGTACCCAAACACCATCTAACCTCCAAGCCAATGACAAGAACAAGCACCACTAGAGCATATCACTCTCTTGATAGAATGACGAATGAGATATGGAAGGGTTGTAAGGCTGCCAGACCACCTGAACCTCTAACTTCAAGAACTTGGAGGGGGTAGATGGGGTAGTGAGAGTATTGTTAATGTTAATACTGTATTAGCACAAATGTTACAACAGTATCAAGGTTGTAACAATAAGGTTAATGCACAAGACTTATAACAATGTAAGACTTGGAACTAAGTGAAAGTAACTCTATATCCATGGGATAAAGACTTGGGGGAGGTGTAGTAGAAGGGTCTGGTACATAAAGGGTTAATGTGGGACTGAGTACAGTACTGCCCACACAGTAATGTAAGAAGACACCTGACCCAGAGCCAGGGTCAGTCTGGAGGTGGACACCATTAAGTTAAGACTAGAATGGGGTCAGCAACCTACCTGTACCTCCTACTGTTAATATGTACATGGTTAAGCATTGTTAATCATGACTTGCTGTTAGCACATTTCAGACATTGAAGTCTACTTCATGGTGTCCAAAGCAGGATTCTTCACTGGAGAGACTGTCTTTATATTTTGGCAACAATATAAATTCAATAGAGATACATTTTTTTGTTCTTACCTTGTGGGGATTGCCAGGAATGCTGCATTTATTTCCCATCCCTAATTGTTCTAAAAAGCTGGCTGTGAATCTTCTTCTTGAACTACTGTAATCCTTATGGTATTAGTCTTCCATGATGGTGTTAGGTAAGAATTCCAGAATTTAATCCTAACACCTATGAGGAACAGTGAGGAATGACCAAGTTCGGGTATGTAACTTGGAGGTGATGACATTGTTATTCTTTGCTTTCTCAGTGGTAGATGTCACATGGTTGGAAATGCTATCAAAGTTAGGTTAGTGAGTTACTGCAATGCATGCTATAGATGATACAATTTGCAGGAACCGTGTCTAGTCATGCAGAGTGTGGATATTGAATCATAGAATAATACAGCACAGAAGGTGAGCTTTCAGCCCATTGACCCTGCCCTTGGTGTTTCAAAAAGCATTCCAATTCGTAACACTCCCCTACTTTTCCCCATATCCCTGCATTTTGCCTCAATCTCTTTGCAAAGGCTACAATTGAATCTGTAACCACCATGTCATCAGGCAGTACATTCCAAATCTTAAACACTCATTGTATAAAAAGGTGTTTCCTCAGGACTCTGCGGCTCTTCTGAGTCCAACTGAGCGAACTCTCTATCTGGATTGTGTAGAAATTCTTGAGTGATGCTGTATCTGCATCCATTCAGGCAAGTAATGAGTGTTCCATTACACTCCTTTCAAACCTTGTAGATGGTGGTGAGGACTCGAGGGTCAACAGGTGAGGCAGTCTTCACAGAATGCCTAGCTTTATAGGCACAAGATACGGCTGGTCCAAATAGGATTTGAGTCAGTTGTGACCCTATGATGACAATGATCCCAGAGGTATCTTAAAAAACAAGCTGCATGTATAACCTTGATCATTCTGGTTGCATATAATGAAAAATCTGTGCTTTGTGCAGCGTAGGTTTGCCCTTTGCGGTTGAAAAATAGATCTTTTCATTTTACTGCCTCTTTTTTTTTTTACAGATATGTAAAAGGATGAGAAATCTCAAAATGCAATTACACAAAAATGAAAATATTCAGTGTAGATTGTTTTAACCAATTTTTGGCAAGCTTAAGATGCTATGAATGGGAGGCCTGTTTTTTCAAATTTATATCTGGGTACCTGTCAGCTGTGGCTCAGTTGGTAACAATTTAGCCTCTGAGTCAAGAGGTTTTGGGTTAAAGTCCCACTCCAGAGATTTGAGCATATGAACCTAGGATGATACTTCAATGCAGGCTTGAGGGAATGGTACATGGTCAGAGATGTTGTCTTTTGGATAAGACAGAAACCTGAAGCTTCGTCTGCCCTCTTAGGCGGATATAAAAGATCCTATGTCACTATTGTGAAGAAGAGCAAAGGAGTTATCCCTGAGGTCCTAGCCAATACTTATCCCTCAATCAACATTACCAGAAAAGATAATCTGGTCACTAGCACACTATTGTTTGCGTGCAAATTGATTGTTGTGTTTTCTACATGACTTCAAAAGTACTTCATTGGTGGTTAAGCACTTTGAGATCATGAAAGGTGCAAGACTTTTCTTGCTTTCCCTGAAGTGAGGGAGTAAACTTAACTGCTACTGCAAGGCTAAAAGGCAATCAGAAAGTTTCAAGTCCAAAGATCCAATAAAGGACACATATATATTTTTCCTTGCTCATTTCCTTTTCAGATCCTGCAAATTGAATAGGCTGGGTGCAATAACTGTGGCCTCCTAGCTGTCAGCAACCTCTGAATTGATGATCATCTGGTGATTCAAGAAAGTGAGATGGAAGGCACTGTGATGTCACTTCTACTTTCTTAGCATGGGATTTCCATTCCTTGTAACTACCATAGATGCAAGTGTTTTGTCTTTCCCCCTTCAACCCACTCCCAGAATTTCCAGAAAATACCCCAGCAATACAAAGGAAGGAAACACTAACTTCATGGGCTTTGTTACTAGGAAACAAGTGTTTACTGGTGCAAAACAGTGAAACATTGGCTGTCAAAGCTGGCCCTTTGTATATGGGGTTTGCTGTAGTATTATTTCAGTGAACTTGTGCCTGTGTCTTATAGGTTGACTTTTCAAAGGGGAGTCTGAAAGAGCTGCAGGGTTGCGACCTGATGTGGATGACTTTTGAAAACCATGATCCCGGAGGTCATGTCAGAATCCCAACACCTTTCCCCCTCAAGGGAATGTACCTCTACTCTACCCGAGCTATCTGCTCTTTAAAGATAGCCCACTGTTCAATTCAATTTTGCCAGCCAACATTTGATTCCAATTTACCTGCTCTCAACCCATTGAAATTGTCCCTCCCCAAAATTCATTATTTTTTTCAATGGATTTACTATAACTAACCTAGACGTTGTGGTACTATGATCAAAGTCCCCTAAATGTTTCCTTACTGACACTTGATCCACTTTTCCCAACTCATTCCCTGGAACCAGGTCCAATAATGCCTCCTTCCTCATTGGACTGGAAACATACTGATGTAGAAAATCCTCCTGAACACACTTTAGAAACTCTTCCCCCTCTCTACCCTTTACACCATTACTATCCCAATCTATATTAGGATAATTAAAGTTCCCCAGTAACACTACTCTCTAATTTTTGCACCTCTCTGTAATTTCCTTGTAAATTAGTTCCTCTATATCTTTCCCACTAGTTTGTTGTCTATAGGTTACTCCAAATAGAGTAATGGCACCTCTGTTATTTCTTAGGTCTAACCACATAGAGATTATGTCCTTGATCCCTTTAGCACATCCTCTCTCTCCACCACTATAATATTCTCCTTAATCAACACTGCAGCCCTCCTGCTTTCTTTCCTTCCCTATCTTTCCTGAAGACCTTATATGCAGGAATATTTAGTATCTAGATCTGCCCTTTTTTTAAGCCAAGTTTTCATTATTGCCATAACATCATACTCCTACATGGCTACTTGCGCCTGCTGCTCACCAACCTTATTTTCCACAGTCTGTACGTTCACATACATGCACTGAAAACCTACTTTATTGCATTCCCTCTTACCCTGATCCCACCTAATACCTTACTATTTGTTACTTTAGTGCTATCTATCTCTCCCAATTCTTTATGCACTTTATTTTTCCTCTCTGTTACCTCCTGGTTCCCACCCCCTATCATGTTAGTTTAAACCCTCCCCAATAGCAAGTAGCAAACCACCCTTCAAGGACATTGATCTTGGCTCTGTTCAGGTGCAACCCTTCTGGCCTGTACAGGTCCCATCTTCCCAGAACTGGTCCTAATGTCCCAGGATTCTAAAACCCTCCTGTTCTGCACCATCTCTCCAGCCACGCATTCATAGGAGCAGGATTAGGTCTTTTGGCCCTTCAAGCCTGTTCCTCCATTCAATAATATCATAGCTGGTTGTGTTTTCAGTTCCACTTTCCTGTCTACCCTCTATAATCCTTGACTCTCTTGCCTAACAAAAATCTTAAATAAATTCAAAGACACAGCCTCCACTACTTTATGGGGAAGGGAATTCCACACACTAATGATCCTTTAGGAGAAAACGTTTCTCCTCATTTCTGTCTTAAAAAGGAAGCTTCTTATTTTTAAACTGTGTCCCCTAGTTTTAGTCTCCCCGACAAGAGGAAACATCCTCTGGGTATCCACCTTATCAAGTATCCTCAGGATTTTATGTGTTTCAGTAAGATCACCTCTCATTCTTCTAAACTCCAATGGGTGTAGGCCTAACCTGTTCAACCTTTCTTCATAAGACAACTCTTGTTCATCCCAGGAATAAGCCCAGTGAACCTCTGAACTCGAAAGCAATTATGTATCTTTTTAAATAAGGAGACTTAAACATCACACAGTACTCCACATGCCGGCTCACCAAGGCCCTGTACAGTTATTGTAAAACTTCCCTACTTCTATATTCCATTCCTTTTGCAGTAAACATCAACATCCCATTTGCCTTCCTAATCACTTGATGTACCAGCATACTAACTTTTAGTGATGCATGTACCAGGACACCTAGATCCCTCTGCACCACCAAGTTCTGTAATCTTTCTCCATTTAAATAGTATACTGCCTTTCTATTCTTCCTCCCAAAGTGAACAAGTTTACATTTACCCACATTATACTCCATCTGCAATTTTTTTACCCACTCACTTAACCTGTGTATATCCATTTGCAGACTCTCTACCTCCTCTTGCCAGCCTACTTTCCTACCAATCTTGGTGTCAATGGCAAATCTAGCTGCCATGCATTTTCTCTCTTCATCTAAGTTATCCAAGTCATCTGCTCCGTCCTCCTCTTCATATATTCATTAGCTGTGGCACCAAAAATAATCCAGAGATTATACCTGAGATCCTGGTTGGTGGTTTTTTTCCTACCATCCTATGTTCTTCCTGTAGGACCTCATCCCTTTTTTTAACCTATGTTGTTTATTATGCCAATGGCAACCTCTTCTAATGGTGTGAGTGCATGCACGTTCGTGGTCTTGCGTTCCCTCACTTATTGTGCGCTAGCTTCTCTTTCAAGAATAATGCTAACGGATTAGATTGTACTCTGTTGAAGAACTTTGTAGATGTGTAAGGCATGATAGCACAATGTACAGGCTGGCAGGAAGAAGCAGCTGATGTGGGCAAGAGGAGGAAGAAGTTGTGAGGACGGTAGAAGTCTTCATGCAAGTACAAGCAGAAAGAGAAGCAGTGATGTCCTGTTGTGACTAGAGAAGCATGAGAAGCAGGGGAGGGAAGTTTTGATAATGCTGGGGCTTAAGTAGGGCAGTACAGTGTGAGGGTAGAAGATATGAAAAGGTGACCACTGAAAAGTCCTGAATGGTCACTCACCAATTTAATGTAGGGGTTTGAAACAGGCCCATCATTCACATATTTAAGAAGTGGGGCCTGAACAGCCAACTATGCCAACATAGCAAGCCCATATGCCTGGCGTGATCAGTCATTGCATATTGTTCCTACCCATTTTAGTCCCATAAAAGGTGAAATGAGGTCAAATTTTACTTCATTCTTTTTAATTAAATGTCCTCTCACTTAAAAAAAAACAATGCAGCCATTTAGAATGGATTGGCCAGTTGTTTTGATAAATTTGACCAGAATGATTCTCTTAATCACAAACTTCATTATATAACATTGTCTATTTTTAAAAATCCTGTATTTTTCTTATAATTGCTCTTTTCCACAGAAAATTAGAAGTTTATATCCTGGAGATGACCAGCGTTTAAGACGAATGTCTCTGGTAGAAGAGGATGGAGAAAAGAAGATAAATATGGCACACCTGTGTATTGTTGGTTCTCATGCAGTGAATGGCGTAGCCAAGATTCATTCCAAGATCATCAAAGATCAGGTGTAAGGATATGTTTTTTAAATATTCAGTAGCTTATCAGTGATTTTTGAATGATCTTTGCCAACTTTTATGTGTTCTTATTTGCAAGAGACTGTTTGAAATACCTTCTTATACGTAAATGCTGACAGAAAAATGCATCCAAAAATCATGACAACAGAAACTAAGGGGTTGAATTTCTAGACCTTCCGGGGGTAGAAATGGAGCAATAGCGCCCCAAAAATACTTACCGCCCTATTTCTGCTGACACTGTGGCCAGGATAATCCTCCCTTGGCCTGGTGGGCTGTTGGAGCACCCTGCCACAGGCCATACAGGTTATAGGGGCGCTTAAAATGCAAGTCGTCATCATATGATACAAATAGATCCAGATTCCCATTTCAAGAGAGTAGCAAGCAATGTGCACCCTCTGTAGCAGTAGCAGCTGGCAGTCCAGCCAAAGAGAATTCCACAGGTTAAATCTGTTTTTATTTTTGTGGGATTAAGAGATACAAGAGTGCTCCTCATAACCCACAAAAATACTGCAGCTGCTACCTACCTGACTTTGCCCTCCATAGAAATATAGAAAATTTAGAACACAGAGGGAGGTCTTTCAGCCCAATGTGACAGCATAGAAAAAGAGTTATCCAGCTTAATGCCACTTTCCAGCTCTTGCACAGTAGCCTTGTAGGTTACAGCACTTCAAATGCATATCCATATATTTTTTAGTACTTTTTTTCCATGGCCTCACCTGCATCCAACACTCCAACTATAATGTGCTTGGAGCAGTGGCATCCCAGCCAGCTGACATTCCTGTGACACAAAACTGATGAGCTGCCTCAAAACACCCATTTGGTTTCTGTAGCTCACAGATTCAAATGAGGACTGGGCACTCTTTGCCACCAGAATGGCCAACAAGTGCAATCCACTGGTCAACTGTCAAGAGTCAAAATCAGGTTTTGGAACAAGGAATGCAAATCATATACAAGACTTCCAAAATACTAGCTGATCCACCGTGGTTTCCAGGGAAAAGTAGCGAGACTGCTAAGTAGGAAGTTGGTTTCCTCTAGCCCAAAATCTTTCAAGATATCTGCAATCAGCTAATTCTGGCTTCTTGAGCATTCCCTATTTTAATTGCTCCATCATTTTGGTGGCTGTGTCTTCAACTGCCTAGGCCCCAAGCTCTGGAAATCATCTCCTACTTCTCTGTGCCTCTTTACCGTTCTTCCTTACTTTAAGACCCTCCTTAAAAGCAACCTCTTTGCTCAAACATTTGGCCAGCTGCCATAATGTCGACTTTTAGAATCATAGGGTGGTACCTTCCATTTCAGAGACTAACTACGGTGGTGGTCAGGAAAGTTGGTGTAACTCCCTGCTGGATGGCGAGGCAGTTGTCATGCCAGATTGTCCAATTTTCTGCTCATTATGCTTGCATAAATGAGCAGCTCATCGAATCTCGTGGTGGGGTGGGCTGGGATTCATCATCCCCGCCATTACCTCATCGGGTTAAAGTTCTGACCGCCATATTTACTGCACATTTGATCTCTGCAGCTCAAGACTTGTTTGGCGAGTGATGGCACCATGGAGAAACAAGCCCTCTCCCCCTAAGTTCAGTGACAGGTGCCTAGAGAGACTCCTCCTGGCAGCCCAGGACTGACAGGAGGGCCTCTACCCCCGTGATGGGAACTGGAGGTCCACAAACCTCATGATGCAGGCTTGGGAGAAGGTCACCAAGGTCAGCGCCTGTGAACCTCAGAAAAGGACCCCCCTCCAGTGCAGAAAAAGGATGAATTATCTCATCTGCTCCACCAGAGTAAGTCAACCTTCTCCTCATTCTCATCTCACTCTGTCATAATGCCATCAGGCATTCGAAGGGTTAGAGTCTACAGAGATCTCACATAATTGCAGCAGAAGGGATCAGGGACATCACCACTGATTCTTTCACACACATTTTAACATCTTCATCTCTTGTGACATCCTGCACAAGTTGTGTCTTCAGCCCTTACATAGGTCCATTCAGCATTCACAGCAGGCATGCATGCTTATCAATTGCTGTTGCATCCGTCCTGCTCACAGTCTATCCATCTGTCTTTAGGCAGGACAAGATTGCCCACAATAAGAGGGAGACATCCCAGATCAGATGGTATGGCGGCGCACAGGCCACTCATCCCCTTAGTGGAGCAGGCGGCAGAGCTAGCTGGTGAGGACAGGGGCCGTTCCTGTGCCAAAGGCGTCCCCCAACAATCCTGTGAGAGTCCATCCAGTAGTCATTGCCCACCCACTGACACTGAGTGCTATTTAATGTAGGTGACTCTCCAGCCAATCATTAATTATCTCTTCTCTCTGTTACAGCCAACAGCAAGAAAAGACCATGGGAAACTGCCAGCCAGCACATCAGCCCCAGCCCCCAGAGCTCCTTAGATGAGGAAGCTGAGGAAGCATCCGATGAAGACCCGTCACTGCATTCACCGGCACCCTTCACCAGCCCAGGGACAATAACCTTGATGGGTCCTAGTTCTAGGGCAGGCTCGGAGTCACCATCTGGTGAGCACAGCACAAAAATGTGTCCACAGCAGGCACAGAGACAGCCAAGATCTCTGACACTTAGAGGACTACTGGAAGCCAGACTCCTGAGTCCGAATCTGATGACGAGCCTCTGGAATCGGCCCTCAGAGAAATGTTGGAGCTCCAAAGACAGGCAGGGGAACAGCAGGCAGGGTTATCAGAGGCCATCACCAGATTAGAAAGCAGGATGGAGGAGTCCATCTACATTCTGTCTAATGTCATGGCACCGACATGCTAGCACATCAACGGCACCATTAGAAGGGTGGCATCCGCTATGGAGACCCTGGTCCAGCATTTTATGCCAGATGTGCGCTCGGACCTGCACACTATCGCTCTAGCCATGAGTGGGATCCATCAGTGGCTAAGCGAGAGGGGAACAAGTCACCTCAATCTCCCTCCAGGAGCACCTTCTCTTCAAGGAGTCAGGATGTGGACCTCAGGCACCCAGAGGGAGGAAGAGTGTCAGCCAGACACCCTGGGGCAATCCACCCCAGACTCTCTAATGGTGTCCAGCTGCTCCAAATTCCGCCTGCCTGTGACCTCAGCAACTCCAGCTGCTCAGGCTGAGGAGGGTTCACCTGCCTCACAGCAGGAGACCCTAAGCAGACTGGGGCCCAACCAGGCCTCAGACTTCCAGAGGACGCCCACCAAGATCATCACAGACAACAGGGCATAGCAGACAGCAGGCTGCCTCCAACTCTGCTGCGGATGTCGGGGAGGCACCTAGATATAACGGGAGGATTAGGAAAATTAAGAAGTACTGAGAACACAATGGTGGCATGGATATCCACTCACTTTATAAACTTTGGACATTTGTAAATATATTTTGATTTTCTGGAAGTGCCATCTAGCGAATGGCTCTTCTATCTGATGAATGCTCCGAGGTCATCCAAGTGTAACAGATGCCCCTCCCTCCTCTATTATCTCCCATTGTGTCCCTCAAGCCCATGGGGCAGAATTTTACATCTTGTGGGCGGGCAGGCGCGCACCCAACTCGATCGGCCATAAAATAGCATGAGAAGACATCAGGCAAAGCATCCCAACTTCATCCAACACGCGCAGCCTTCAGGTCGGCAGGTGCACACGGGTATTGGAGCTGCAGCCGCCATTAATTAAAAGGCCATTTAATATCATTAAAAACCCAATTGATCCTGATTTTACATTGCCTGTGCGATTTTATGTTTGTTGCACGGGCAGGCGGGCAACCCACATTTTGCATTTGGATAAAAAGGGTCAGCAGCATTGCCATTGTGAGTACTGAGGAGTTTAGGAGATAGTTTGCTGCTGGTCGTTTATTTGAACTTATCAGTTTCATCTCAGTTCTGAGCTTCATTCTGAGCATTTCTATGCTTCATTTCAGAACTCACTGGTGTCTCCAAGGCCCCCAGAGGATTTTAACCATATGGACCCTTCCAGGTATCAGACAGCCTACTGTAACCCTGATAATGGGGATTGTGCTCTCTGCTAGAGGCACCTCCTCTGAGGAGGAAGAGAGGGACAGAAGTGAGAGGAGGCCAGGTGTCCCACTGCAGCTTTCAGGGGAGCAACTTGTGGGAGGAGAGGCACAGGCACAAGGGTTGGAGGGACAGCAGGTAGTACAAGGCAGAAGGGACCACAGAAGACGCCACTATCCTGCTGACAGGATTTACAGGCAGCGATGCAGCTACCTCAATATGTCTGAGGTGCAATGCCGAAGGAGGCTCCACCTCTCCAGGGAGACAGTGACCTCCATTTGTCATATGATTGGGCCTGAGATCACCTCCAACAGTGTGGGTGGAAACCCCATGCCAGTAGCTCTGAAAATCACAGTGGCCCTCAAGTTCTATGCCTCCGCCTCTTTCCAAGGGTCAGTGGAGGATCTTTGTGGAGTGTCCCAATCAGCTGTCCACAGTTGCGTCAAGCTGGTGACAGAAGCTCTGTCTAGGTGGGTAATGACATTTAGTCATTGTGTATGGACGAGGCCAACCAGACTGAGCAAGCCAGAAGGATTGCAGCAATTGCTGGGTTCCCCCGTATCCAGGGTGCAATCGACTGCACACATGTGACCATCAAGGCACCAGCGAGTCAGCCGGGTGCCTTCATCAACAGCAAAGGATTCCACTCGATGAACATTCAGATGGTTTGTGACCACAGGACGCAGATTCTGCAAGTCTGTGCAAGGTACCCTGGCATGATGCTTATATCCTGATACACTCCCAGGTGCCAAGTACTCCAGCCCGACTGGATGGATGGCTGCTGGGTGACAAGGGCTATCCATTGAAACAGTGGCTTTGACGTCTCTCTGCCATCCAAGAACAGAGGAAGAGCAGCATTATAATAGGAGTCATGCCTCCAAAAGGGCAGTGATGGAGAGGACCATAGGTCTTCTGAAGATGCGCTTCCAATGCTGGGAAGTTCAGGGGGAGCACTACAATACCTCCCAGAGTGGGTATCACTAATAGTGGTTACATGCTGCGCTCTACAGAATCTGTCACTGGCAAGGGGGGATCCAGAGGAGAAAGAGGATCTTGAGGCAGCTCCACAGGCCACAGAAGATGAATCCAGTAATGAATCAGAAGAGGAGCACAATGAGGAGAACACTGAGGGTGTGGAGGCAGACCTCTGTATCCTTCAGGGAAGAAGTGACACCAGGGACGCCTTGATCCAAAGCTTCTTCAGCTTGTCTGCCAAAGATCTGCTTCCACCTCATAGCAGGGCTACCACCTCCATCCAGGATGTCTGAAATGACCCTTTCATTTGAACCCCAAAGTCCACTCAGTGCCTGTACAGTAAAGTTTAGAGCCAAACTTACAGGGGAAGGTAGAGAAGAACCAGAGTAGTCAGAAATTACATACTGGTGTACCCTGCACCAAAAGAGAAAAGGTGAATTGCCAGACGTCCACTAAGTCGAAGGACCTGACCAGGTCCCGCAACTTACTCACACCTCGTGTGCAGTGCGGGGTTCCGTGGCGGTCCCGGACCCCGAGGGTGCAATTGAAATCCCCCCCGAGGACGATGCACTCGCCAGCGTCGATGGAGCCGAGATGAGTGGACACTTCTTCAAAGAAGCTCGCTTGCTGCTGCGTGCCCAGGGGAGCGTACACACTCACAAAGTGAAGCACCGCCCCCCCCAGACGCACAGTCAGGTGCAGCAACCGGCCTGGCACCGGCTCCTTGACCCCCAAGATCTCCAGCTGAAAATGCGGGGCCAACAAGATAGCCACCCCGCCAGAATTGGAGGCTAGGTGACTCATGTAGACCCCCCCTTGCCACTCCAGGAGCCACATGGCTTCGTCTCCCGGAACGGTATGGGTTTCTTGCAGGAAGCACAACGCATACTTCCCGTCCCTGAGGACCGAGAAGTTCTGGAACCTGCGCTGTGCGGCCCTGCTGCCGCGGATGTTGAGGCTGGCTATAGTCGTCTTCATTGTCAAAGGTACATCAAACCTTCACCTTAAGTCATTAAAAAGAAGAAGAGGACTTTTTAGTCCTTCCTCTCCTTCAGGAGCCCAGCGAGAAATGTTTGGACCCTCCGCCGCGCGTTCCTATCCAACTCAGGAGACTTGAGAGCCTCGCGAGTGGACCAGAACACCAGCGGAAAAGAATGCCACCGGTCCAAGGCCAACTGAACCCTGTCTCGGCGACCGTGATGACTCGCCAAAAAGTCCCGGAGTTCCCTTGGGGGGATGAGGGGGGAGTCAGTGGAGGGCACCAGGGGATCCACCGCCTCGCTTGAGAGCGACTCAGCGTAATCTCCAGCGCTCACCACGGACACCCCGTCCTCCTCCAGGTCGTCGCCTCCAGCTTCCGACCCCTCCCCCGCATTGAGTACGGGGGCTGATTCGGAGCTGCCAGCTGGCCCCACCTGTACCTCGATCCCACCCCCAGGATCAAGGCCAGAGGGGTCCTCTCTGGTCTCCTCTAAACGTTTTGGGTCAGAGGGCAGCGGCAGTTCTGATGCCCGCTCTCCTCCCGGCACCGGGTCGTCCGAGGAGCTCAGGACAAGCTCCTGACCCAAAACTAGGACGCCCGGTGCTAAGGTTTGGGAGGGAGCGGGAAGGCCTTCCTTTTCGCCGCCACCCAATGACCCGTTAACATTTTTTAAATTTTGAAAGCTACAGTGCCCCGACGAGCCAGAAGGTACCTCGGGGGTATCGAGGGTTCCTGAGTCGGGCACCACCTCAAGGGAGGTGCCTTCAGTGACCCCCGAGGGGCCCTGTTCAGGGGACTGCAGCAGGTTGACGGGGGTAACAGTGGTGGGAGTCGGTGCAGGGGTTTTGAGTTCCCCCAGAGGACAGGGCGAGATTTTACTTGGTGGAAACGCCACCACCTCTTCATCGGGGGAAGGGACACACCCAACTTCTTCAGTTTGGGCATCACCCACCTCCTCCTCCGAAGCGTGACGTCTCTTCCGGGTCAGGCTGGGGGCTAGGGAGACCTCCATTTCCGAGGCCCCCTCCTCCTTGTCCAGCCCTCCCGGACACTCCACCCTCTGGGTTTTGGGTGTTAGATTGCCCGGCTCGGGGTCCCGCGTCTTTTCCCTGCCGGCCCCGGGACCACGCGCAGGGACGACGCCGGGCCCAGCACTCGGCGCCTTAGCACCCACGGGCCCGGGAGCACACGCGGACACGACGCCGGGGCCGGATGATGTCTTTTCCCCCGAGCCGGTGCTTGCAGGTGTTTGGGGGTTTTGGGGCGTTTCAGGGGCCGCCTCCAGGTTGCGGGTCTTCCTCCGCGCCTTCTTACGGCGCGGGGGCTCTCCCCCCGCCTCACCGGCAGCCGAGATGGCAGTGGCCGCCGGCGTCGCTTCCCCTTGCGGGGAGGGAGATGGAGTGGTGGCGGGGGGAGGAGGGGCGGTGCCAGCCGTGGCCGATTGGGTGGGGCTCGTGGCCTTGGAGGCGGGGCAGTTCTTCCTCACGGGCCCCGCCTCCTTACAAGCATGGCACCGCACGCCCTCCACGGTCCAGAAGACCCGATAGGCGGTCCCCTCAAAATTGATAATGAAGGCCCCCTCCAGGCACTCCTCCTGGGCCAAGCGGACAAATACCTGGCGCCGGAAGGAGTACACATGGCGGAGGGCCGAGTCTTTGAGGCCGAGCGGGATTGGTGCAACCCCCGACCTGACCTCCCCCAATTTATTAAGGTGGGGGAGGAGGAGCTCACTGGATAGAATAAGCGGGACGTTCGAAATAATAATTCTCTGGGCGGTGGCCTCAAGGGGGTCCACCGCCAGAAAAGTCCCGCCCACAGTGAGTCCTTTTTGCAGGGTGAGGTGCACCGCCCGCTCGGACCTCAAGAAGAATATGGCCTTCCCATACATTTTAGAGGCCGCGACAATGGCTGAGGGGCCGACGACCCCAGCCATAGCCTTTACGCAGGCCTCTATTGTCATTTCAGGGTGAGCATAGCTCTTTACCCCAAGGGCCCTGGTCAGGAGGCGGAATGGTGACAGGGCAGCGGGAGCAGCTGGAGCCGCAGAAGCAACCACCCCCGCATAGGTTTTCTTTTTTTGAGGCCCTGCCACCGGTGACAAAACCGCCTCCATATTAGCCCTCGAGGGCCCGGCCACAGGCGATGGTGAATTGGCCTTAGGGCCAGAGCCACGCCCACCCTGGGAAGGATTGGCCATTTTGTTTGAGGAAAGGGGGTGGGGGTGAGAGGTAGAAACAACCTCCCCTCTTTTAGGCAGGAGAGGAGAGGAGGGAGAGGAGTAAAAGACAGGGAGGCACAGGAGGGAAAGAGGTAAATGTCCAGGTGGGTGTCCTCGATGGTGGATGGACGGTGGGTGGGGGCCTGATGTTCTTCAGGCAGGGGGAGGCAATGTCTTCACCAGCTATTGCTGGCCTTACTGGGAAAAGGGCTGGGTTGGGGGGAGGGGTGGCAGAAAGATGGTTTCAGCACACACACACACCCTCCCTCTCTTCCTTCCCCAACTCCTCTGGCAGTCTTCTTGCCTCCCCCTACAAAACACAGTCCTTAATTGTCCCCACCTTAAACAAAAATACACAGTTCAGACACCCACCTAGGATGTTGTTTTTCAACTCAGTCCTGGCCTCCTGGCCTTCCTGTCCTGTAGCAACAGCAGCAACTGTTCTCTTCTCTCCCTCTCTCTCCTTTGGCACCACAGGGGCAAGGCAGCAGCAGCAGCACTGGAGGAGCAGCAGCAGAAGCAGCAACAGCAGCAGCAGAAGCAACAACCCCAAAGCAGCAGCAGTTGTTCCTCTCTCCCTCTCTCTCCCTTGGCTCAAACAGGGGCAAGGCAGCAGCAGCACTGGAGCAGCAACAACCCCAAAGCAGCAGTAGTATCAGTCACAGAAACACTGAGGAGCACCAACAACACACACCTTCTCTCCTCAGTATCAGGAAACCAACTGAATCCACAATTGCCTCCACGAGATCGTTAAGAAGATGAACTCTTGATAATCTTTTAAATGAAAACCAAATCAACAAAATTGGGATAAATCAGGCACAGCCCCTAATTCAGGTCAGCTGTAAAACCAAGAACAAAGTTTAAAGGAAACTTACAAACTTTAAATCAAAATGTGATTAAAGGGGTCAACAAAACACCCCAGTCCCCGCGGTGCCCACCGAGCACGGAAGGCCTCGAGAGTGCCAGCAGACACCGCGTGCTCCTTCTCCAGGGACATCCGGCAGCGAACGTAGCCACGGAAGAGGGACAAACAATCGGGCGGGACTCCCCCGTCGATCGCCCGCTGCCTGGACCTGTTAATGGCCAACTTGGCCAGGCCCAGGAGCAGGTTCACGAGGAGGTCCTCCTCCTTCCCGACCCCCCTCCGCACCGGGTGCCCATAGATCAGGAGCGTGGGGCTGAAGTGCAAACAAAACATCAATAAAAGGTTTTTCAAATAACTAAAAAGGGAGTGCAGCCTACAACACCCTATGTATACATGGTCCACGGACTCCACAAGACCGCAAAAAGGGCACGTGTCCTGAGAGTCCGTGAACCTATGCATCCTCTTATTATAAGGGACTGCTGCATGCAACACCCTCCAACCCAGGTCCCCGATAGAAAGGGGGAGGACACCTCCGTAGAGGGCCTCCCATCGAGGGCCTCCGCCGCCGGACGGCAACAAGGCACGCCAAGGGCGTGTCCGGGCGACGGACAAGGGCGAGAAAATGGAAGGTGTGCAGCAGCAGTCCGTACAAAAAGCCCCTCTTTGCCGTGCCAAAAGGCACAGAGGGCATGTCCCCGAGGCGGCTCATATTGCGGGGCACCAGCACCCGAGGGAGGGTTCGGGGCTTGGGGCCAATGTGGAATTCCGTCCGAACAGGGGAACGCTCAGACGGAAGACCACCGCGCACCTGGGCCGCCTCAAGACCCAAAATAACGTCGGGTCCGAGCACGACCGTTCTCAGGTCTTGGATGGCATCGGCTGCGACCTGGACACTCACAGACGCGCGTCGCGCCAACTCCTGCGGGAGCATCCAGCCCAGTCCTCCGCCACCCAGCACGTCCCCGATCCTGGTCACCCCTGCGGCCACAGCCCTCCTCTCCGCCAACCACTGAAAAGGACGGAGGGGCGGATTCCTGAGCAGCGGCTCTCTGACGATAGCCGCTACTCCTGACGGGGGAGAGCTGCGTCGCGAGGCGACCACTTTCCAGACTTTGATCAGGTCCTGGTAAAAGACGGGCAACGCCTGCAAGGAGCCACCGAGGCCCAGCTGTTCTATAAACAGGAGCTGCACGTCATAATTCAGGCCGTGCACCTGACGGAAGAAATACGTCATCAGGGCACACCATCTAGGAGGAGGCTCGACGTAGAGGTATCGCTGCAGGGTCTGAAGGCGGAAAGTCGCCACCTGTGTGCGTAGGCACACTAGCGCCTGACCACCCTCCCTAAGCGGGAGACTCAGAACCTCGGCAGCGACCCAGTGCAATCTTTTGTCCCAGAAGAAGTCGACTAACAATCTCTGGATTCTTGTGACAAAGTCCGGGGGAGGGGTCAAAGTGACCAGCCGATACCACAACATGGCGGCGATCAGCTGGTTTATGACCAGAACTCGACCTCGGTAAGATAGCACTCGGAGCAGTCCTGTCCAGCGCCGCAGGCGAGCGGTGACTTTCGTCTCCAGTTCCTGCCAGTTTGCCGGCCAGGATTCCTCAGCGGGGCAGAGATGGACCCCCAGGTAGAGGAGGCTGGTCCTGCTCCAGGTGAAAGGCCTGAGCTCCTCGGGTAGGGGATCCATCTGCCACTGACCGACCAGGAGTCCAGAACACTTACCCCAGTTGATCCTGGCAGAAGAAGCGGCAGAGTAGACCTCCTGGCACTCGCGCATCCTCCGCAGGTCAGCCGGGTCACTAAACATAAGGAGCACGTCATCAGCGTAAGCCGAAAGGACCACCCCGATGCCTGGCCCGCGCAGAACCAATCCCGACAACCTCCTCCGCAAGAGGCGCAGGAAAGGCTCCACGCAGATAGAATACAACTGGCCAGACAGGGGGCAGCCCTGACGTACCCCTCTCCCAAAGCGAAGGGGCGCCGTCAGGGACCCGTTAACCTTCACTAGACACTCCGCGGCAGTGTACAGAAGTCGGATCCGGGCGACAAAATGCGTCCCGAACCCGAAAGCTCGCAGAGTTCCGAGTAAGTATTCGTGATCCACCCTGTCGAACGCCTTCTCCTGATCGAGAGACAGGAAGGCGCTCGACAGACCAGCCCTCTGGGAATGGTGGATGATGTCCCGGACCAGATGGATGTTATCATAAATGGTTCGGTCCGGGACGGTGTAGGACTGGTCAGGGTGGATCATGTGGTCCAGCACGGTGCCGAGCCGAGAAGACATGGCTCGGGCGAAGATTTTGTAGTCCGTGCTGAGGAGGGAGACCGGGCGCCAGTTTTTAAGAAGGCGGAGATCCCCCTTCTTCGGTACCAGGGCAATCACGGCCCTGCGCCACGAAAGGGGCATCTCCCCGGTAGCAATGCTCTCCCCCAGGACCCCCGCGAAGTCGCTCCCCAAGACGTCCCAGAACGCCCTGAAGAACTCCACGGTCAGCCCGTCTAGTCCCGGGGTTTTGCCCCTAGAAAGACCGTCGAGTGCGCCGGTCAGCTCCCCCAGACTTATAGGGGAGTCGAGCTTTCCAGCGCACTCCGGGCCGACCTGCGGCAGGTCCTCCCACAAAACTCTGCAAGCTTCCTCACTGGACGGATCCGGAGAGAAAAGGGCAGTGTAGTAATCTCGGGCAATGGCCCTGATGCCCTCCGGATCCGAGACAAGTGATCCGTCGTCGGCCAGCAGCGTAAAGAGCTGCTTACGGACCCCGTGCCTTTTTTCCAGTGAGTAGAAGAAGGGAGAGCCACGGTCCATCTCCTTAAGGAAACAGATCCGCGACCTCACGAACGCGCCCCGAGACCCGACCAGTTGCAGGTCCCGCAGCGCGCCCTTCTTCTCATCGTACACCGACCGCAGGGCCGGGTCCGCGTCGGGCTGACGGAGACGTGCCTCCAGGTCGAGCACCTCCTTCTCCAACTCCTCGACCCTGGATTTGCGTCTCTTTGTCGACCCCTTCGCGTACTCTTGACAGAAAACTCGGACGTGAGTCTTGCCCACGTCCCACCATAGCCTCAAGGAGGGGAAGCCTCCCCGCTTCCTTCTCCAGCCGGCCCAGAAGCGACGGAACGAGTCCAGGAACCGCTGGTCTTCCAACAACAGGTTATTAAAATGCCAGTACGCGGACCCCGTCCGAGCGCAGAACGAAGTGAGCTCCGCCCACACCAGACGGTAGTCCGTGCACGGAACCTGCTGTATAGAAGCAGCCGGAACGCAGGACACGTACGCCTTCGAAACGTAAAGGCGGTCGAGTCTGGACGCTCCGACTCCAGGTGACACAAAGGTGAACACGCTGGAGTCAGGATGGAGATTTCGCCAGACGTCCACTAAGTCGAAGGACCTGACCAGGTCCCGCAACTTACTCACACCTCGCGTGCAGTGCGGGGTACCGTGACGGTCCCGGACCCCGAGGGTGCAATTGAAATCCCCCCCGAGGACGATGCACTCGCCAGCGTCGATGGAGCCGAGATGAGTGGACACTTCTTCAAAGAAGCTCGCTTGCTGCTGCGTGCCCAGGGGAGCGTACACATTCACAAAGTGAAGCACCGCCCCCCCCAGACGCACAGTCAGGTGCAGCAACCGGCCTGGCACTGGCTCCTTGACCCCCAAGATCTCCGGCTGAAAATGCGGGGCCAACAAGATAGCCACCCCGCCAGAATTGGAGGCTAGGTGACTCATGTAGACCCCCCCTCGCCACTCCAGGAGCCACGTGGCTTCGTCTCCCGGAACGGTATGGGTTTCTTGCAGGAAGCACAACGCGTACTTCCCGTCCCTGAGGACCGAGAAGTTCTGGAACCTGCGCTGTGCGGCCCTGCTGCCGCGGATGTTGAGGCTGGCTATAGTCGTCTTCATTGTCAAAGGTACATCAAACCTTCACCTTAAGTCATTAAAAAGAAGAAGAGGACTTTTTAGTCCTTCCTCTCCTTCAGGAGCCCAGCGAGAAACGTTTGGACCCTCCGCCGCGCGTTCCTATCCAACTCAGGAGACTTGAGAGCCTCGCGAGTGGACCAGAACACCAGCGGAAAAGAATGCCACCGGTCCAAGGCCAACTGAACCCTGTCTCGGCGACCGCGATGACTCGCCAAAAAGTCCCGGAGTTCCCTTGGGGGGATGAGGGGGGAGTCGGTGGAGGGCACCAGGGGATCCACCGCCTCGCTTGAGAGCGACTCAGCGTAATCTCCAGCGCTCACCACGGACACCCCGTCCTCCTCCAGGTCGTCGCCTCCAGCTTCCGACCCCTCCCCCGCATTGAGTACGGGGGCTGATTCGGAGCTGCCAGCTGGCCCCACCTGTACCTCGATCCCACCCCCAGGATCAAGGCCAGAGGGGTCCTCTCTGGTCTCCTCTAAACATTTTGGGTCAGAAGGCAGCGGCAGTTCTGATGCCCGCTCTCCTCCCGGCACCGGGTCGTCCGGGGAGCTCAGGACAAGCTCCTGACCTAAAACTAGGACGCCCGGTGCGAAGGTTTGGGAGGGAGCGGGAAGGCCTTCCTTTTCGCCGCCACCCAATGACCCGTTGACATTTTTTAAATTTTGAAAGTTGCAGTCCCCCGATGAGCCAGAAGGTACCTCGGGGGTATCGAGGGTCTCTGAGTCGGGCACCACCTCAAGGGAGGTGCCTTCAGTGACCCCCGAGGGGCCCTGTTCAGGGGACTGCAGCAGGTTGACAGGGGTAATAGTGGTGGGAGTCGGTGCAGGGGTTTTGAGTTCCCCCAGAGGACAGGGCGAGATTTTACTTGGTGGAGACGCCACCACCTCTTCATCGGGGGAAGGGACACACCCAACTTCTTCAGTTTGGGCATCACCCACCTCCTCCTCCGAAGCGTGACGTCTCTTCCGGGTCAGGCTGGGGGCTAGGGAGACCTCCATTTCCGAGGCCCCCTCCTCCTTGTCCAGCCCTCCCGGACACTCCACCCTCTGAGTTTTGGGTGTTAGATACCCCGGCTCGGGGTCCCGCGTCCCTTCCCCGCCGGCCCCGGGAGCACGCGCAGGGACGACGCCGGGCCCAGCACTTGGCGCCTTAGCACCCACGGGCCCGGGAGCACACGCGGACACGACGCCGGGGCCGGATGTTGTCTTTTCCCCCGAGCCGGTGCTTGCAGGTGTTTGGGGGTTTTGGGGCGTTTCAGGGGCCGCCTCCAGGTTGCGGGTCTTCCTCCGCGCCTTCTTACGGCGTGGGGGCTCTCCCCCCGCCTCACCGGCAGCCGAGATGGCAGTGGCCGCCGGCGTCGCTTCCCCTTGCGGGGAGGGAGATGGAGTGGTGGCGGGGGGAGGAGGGGCGGTGCCAGCCGTGGCCACTTGGGTGGGGCTCGTAGCCTTGGAGGCGGGGCAGTTCTTCCTCACATGCCCCGCCTCCTTACAAGCATGGCACCGCACGCCCTCCACGGTCCAGAAGACCCGATAGGCGGTCCCCTCAAAATTGATAACGAAGACCCCCTCCAGGCACTCCTCCTGGGCCAAGCGGACAAATACCTGGCGCCGGAAGGAGTACACATGGCGGAGGGCCGAGTCTTTGAGGCCGAGCGGGATTGGCCCGACCTGACCTCCCCCAATTTATTAAGGTGGGGGAGGAGGAGCTCACTGGATAGAAAAGGCGGGATGTTCGAAATAATAATTCTCTGGGCGGTGGCCTCAAGGGGGTCCACCGCCAGAAAAGTCCCGCCCACAGTGAGTCCTTTTTGCAGGGCGAGGTGCACCGCCCGCTCGGACCTCAAGAAGAATATGGCCTTCCCATACATTTTAGAGGCCGCGACAATGGCTGAGGGGCCGACGACCCCAGCCATAGCCTTTACGCAGGCCTCTATTGTCATTTCAGGGTGAGCATAGCTCTTTACCCCAAGGGCCCTGGTCAGGAGGCGGAAAGGTGACAGGGCAGCGGGAGCAGCTGGAGCCGCAGAAGCAACCACCCCCGCATAAGTTTTCTTTTTTTGAGGCCCTGCCACCGGTGACAAAACCGCCTCCACATTAGCCCACGAGGGCCCGGCCACAGGTGATGGTGAATTGGCCTTAGGGCCAGAGCCACGCCCACCCCGGGAAGGATTGGCCATTTTGTTTTTTTCTTTTTATTTTTTTTTTTTAGAAATATAGGGAGGAAAGGGGGTGGGGGAGAGAGGTAGAAACAACCTCCCCTCTTTTAGGCAGGAGAGGAGAGGAGGGAGAGGAGTAAAAGACAGGGAGGCACAGGAGGGAAAGAGGTAAATGTCCTGGTGGGTGTCCTCGATGGTGGATGGACGGTGGTGGGGGCCTGATGTTCTTCAGGCAGGGGGAGGCGATGTCTTCACCAGCTATTGCTGGCCTTACTGGGAAAAGGGCTGGGTTGGGGGGAGGGGTGGCAGAAAGATGGTTTCAGCACACACACACACCCTCCCGCTCTTCCTTCCCCAACTCCTCTGGCAGTCTTCTTGCCTCCCCCTACAAAAACACAGTCCTTAATTGCCCCCACCTTAAACAAAAATACACAGTTCAGACACCCACCTAGGATGTGGTTTTTCAACTCAGTCCTGGCCTTCCTCTGTCCTGTAACAACAGCAGCAACTGTTCTCTTCTCTCCCTCTCTCTCCTTTGGCACCACAGGGGCAAGGCAGCAGCAGCAGCACTGGAGGAGCAGCAGCAGCACACAGCAGAAGCAACAACCCCAAAGGCAGCAGCAGAAACAGTTGAAACACTGAGGAGCAGCAACACCAACAACACACACCTTCTCTCCTCAGTATCAGGGAACCAACTGAATCCACAATTACCTCCACGAGATCGTTAAGAAAATGAACTCTTGATACTCTTTCGAGTAAACCCGTTTCCATCTGTTTCAGATGAAGTTACATTGTTCCATAGTTTGCCATTATGAGATTTGAACTCTTGATCTTGGGGTTACAAACCCAGTACCATAACCACTTGGCTATTTAGGCCAAGCTCCCCCCAGCCTGTAACTCTTTCGAGTACAAACCCGTTTCTATCTGTTTCAGATGAAGTTACATTGTTTCATAGTTTGCCATTGTGAGATTTGAACTCTTGATCTTGGGGTCACAAACCCACTTGGCTATTTAGGCCAAGCTCCCCCCAGCCTGTAACTCTTTCGAGTACAAACCCGTTTCCATCTGTTTCAGATGAAGTTACATTGCTTCATAGTTTGCCATTGTGAGATTTGAACTCTTGATAATCTTTTAAATGAAAACCAAATCAACAAAATTGGGATAAATCAGGCACAGCCCCTAATTCAGGTCAGCTGTAAAACCAAGAACAAAGTTTAAAGGAAACTTACAAACTTTAAATCAAAATGTGATTAAAGGGGTCAACAAAACACCCCAGTCCCCGCGGTGCCCACCGAGCATGGAAGGCCTCGAGAGTGCCAGCAGACACCGCGTGCTCCTTCTCCAGGGACATCCGGCAGCGAACGTAGCCGCGGAAGAGGGACAAACAATCGGGCGGGACTCCCCCGTCGATCGCCCGCTGCCTGGACCTGTTAATGGCCAACTTGGCCAGGCCCAGGAGCAGGTTCACGAGGAGGTCCTCCTCCTTCCCGACCCCCTTCCGCACCGGGTGCCCATAGATCAGGAGCGTGGGGCTGAAGTGCAAACAAAACATCAATAAAAGGTTTTTCAAATAACTAAAAAGGGAGTGCAGCCTACAACACCCTATGTATACATGGTCCACGGACTCCACAAGACCGCAAAAAGGGCATGTGTCCTGAGAGTCCGTGAACCTATGCATCCTCTTATTATAAGGGACTGCTGCATGCAACACCCTCCAACCCAGGTCCCCGATAGAAAGGGGGAGGACACCTCCGTAGAGGGCCTCCCATCGAGGGCCTCCGCCGCCAGACGGCAACAAGGCACGCCAGGGCGTGTCCGGTCGACGGACAAGGGCGAGAAAATGGAAGGTGTGCAGCAGCAGTCCATACAAAAAGCCCCTCTTTGCTGTGCCAAAAGGCACAGAGGGCATGTCCCCGAGGCGGCTCATATTGCGGGGCACCAGCACCCGAGGGAGGGTTCGGGGCTTGGGGCCAATGTGGAATTCCGTCCGAACAGGGGAACGCTCAGACGGAAGACCACCGCGCACCTGGGCCACCTCAAGACCCAAAATAACGTCGGGTCCGAGCACGACCGTTCTCAGGTCTTGGATGGCATCGGCTGCGACCTGGACACTCACAGACGCGCGTCGCGCCAACTCCTGCGGGAGCATCCAGCCCAGTCCTCCGCCACCCAGCACGTCCCCGATCCTGGTCACCCCTGCGGCCACAGCCCTCCTCTCCGCCAACCACTGAAAAGGACGGAGGGGCGGATTCCTGAGCAGCGGCTCTCTGACGATAGCCGCTACTCCTGACGGGGGAGAGCTGCGTCGCGAGGCGACCACTTTCCAGACTTTGATCAGGTCCTGGTAAAAGACGGGCAACGCCTGCAAGGAGCCACCGAGGCCCAGCTGTTCTATAAACAGGAGCTGCACGTCATAATTCAGGCCGTGCACCTGACGGAAGAAATACGTCATCAGGGCACACCATCTAGGAGGAGGCTCAACGTAGAGGAATCGCTGCAGGGTCTGAAGGCGGAAAGTCGCCACCTGTGTGCGTAGGCACACTAGCGCCTGACCACCCTCCCTAAGCGGGAGACTCAGAACCTCGGCAGCGACCCAGTGCAATCTTTTGTCCCAGAAGAAGTCGACTAACAATCTCTGGATTCTTGTGACAAAGTCCGGGGGAGGGGTCAAAGTGACCAGCCGATACCACAACATGCCGGCGATCAGCTGGTTTATGACCAGAACTCGACCCCGGTAAGATAGCACTCGGAGCAGTCCTGTCCAGCGCCGCAGGCGAGCGGTGACTTTCGTCTCCAGTTCCTGCCAGTTTGCCGGCCAGGATTCCTCAGCGGGGCAGAGATGGACACCCAGGTAGAGGAGGCTGGTCCTGCTCCAGGTGAAAGGCCTGAGCTCCTCGGGTAGGGGATCCATCTGCCACTGACCGACCAGGAGTCCAGAACACTTACCCCAGTTGATCCTGGCAGAAGAAGCGGCAGAGTAGACCTCCTGGCACTCGCGCATCCTCCGCAGGTCAGCCGGGTCACTAAACATAAGGAGCACGTCATCGGCGTAAGCCGAAAGGACCACCCCGATGCCCGGCCCGCGCAGAACCAATCCCGACAACCTCCTCCGCAAGAGGCGCAGGAAAGGCTCCACGCAAATAGAATACAACTGGCCAGACAGGGGGCAGCCCTGACGTACCCCTCTCCCAAAGCGAAGGGGCGCCGTCAGGGACCCGTTAACCTTCACTAGACACTCCGCGGCAGTGTACAGAAGTCGGATCCGGGCGACAAAATGCGTCCCGAACCCGAAAGCTCGCAGAGTTCCGAGTAAGTATTCGTGATCCACCCTGTCGAACGCCTTCTCCTGATCGAGAGACAGGAAGGCGCTCGACAGACCAGCCCTCTGGGAATGGTGGATGATGTCCCGGACCAGATGAATGTTATCATAAATGGTTCGGTCCGGGACGGTGTAGGACTGGTCAGGGTGGATCATGTGGTCCAGCACGGTGCCGAGCCGAGAAGACATGGCTCGGGCGAAGATTTTGTAGTCCGTGCTGAGGAGGGAGACCGGGCGCCAGTTTTTAAGAAGGCGGAGATCCCCCTTCTTCGGTAGCAGGGCAATCACGGCCCTGCGCCACGAAAGGGGCATCTCCCCGGTAGCAATGCTCTCCCCCAGGACCCCCGCGAAGTCGCTCCCCAAGACGTCCCAGAACGCCCTGAAGAACTCCACGGTCAGCCCGTCTAGTCCCGGGGTTTTGCCCCTAGAAAGACCGTCGAGTGCGCCGGTCAGCTCCCCCAGACTTATAGGGGAGTCGAGCTTTCCGGCGCACTCCGGGCCGACCTGCGGCAGGTCCTCCCACAAAACTCTGCAAGCTTCCTCACTGGACGGATCCGGAGAGAAAAGGGCAGTGTAGTAATCTCGGGCAATGGCCCTGATGCCCTCCGGATCCGAGACAAGTGATCCGTCGTCGGCCAGCAGCGTAAAGAGCTGCTTACGGACCCCGTGCCTTTTTTCCAGTGAGTAGAAGAAGGGAGAGCCACGGTCCATCTCCTTAAGGAAACAGATCCGCGACCTCACGAACGCGCCCCGAGACCCGACCAGTTGCAGGTCCCGCAGCGCGCCCTTCTTCTCATCGTACACCGACCGCAGGGCCGGGTCCGCGTCGGGCTGACGGAGACGTGCCTCCAGGTCGAGCACCTCCTTCTCCAACTCCTCGACCCTGGATTTGCGTCTCTTTGTCGACCCCTTCGCGTACTCTTGACAGAAAACTCGGACGTGAGTCTTGCCCACGTCCCACCATAGCCTCAAGGAGGGGAAGCCTCCCCGCTTCCTTCTCCAGCCGGTCCAGAAGCGACGGAACGAGTCCAGGAACCGCTGGTCTTCCAACAACAGGTTATTAAAATGCCAGTACGCGGACCCCGTCCGAGCGCAGAACGAAGTGAGCTCCGCCCACACCAGACGGTGGTCCGTGCACGGAACCTGCTGTATAGAAGCAGCCGGAACGCAGGACACGTACGCCTTCGAAACGTAAAGGCGGTCGAGTCTGGACGCTCCGACTCCAGGTGACACAAAGGTGAACACGCTGGAGTCAGGATGGAGATTTCGCCAGACGTCCACTAAGTCGAAGGACCTGACCAGGTCCCGCAACTTACTCACACCTCGCGTGCAGTGCGGGGTACCGTGACGGTCCCGGACCCCGAGGGTGCAATTGAAATCCCCCCCGAGGACGATGCACTCGCCAGCGTCGATGGAGCCGAGATGAGTGGACACTTCTTCAAAGAAGCTCGCTTGCTGCTGCGTGCCCAGGGGAGCGTACACATTCACAAAGTGAAGCACCGCCCCCCCCAGACGCACAGTCAGGTGCAGCAACCGGCCTGGCACTGGCTCCTTGACCCCCAAGATCTCCGGCTGAAAATGCGGGGCCAACAAGATAGCCACCCCGCCAGAATTGGAGGCTAGGTGACTCATGTAGACCCCCCCTCGCCACTCCAGGAGCCACGTGGTTTCGTCTCCCGGAACGGTATGGGTTTCTTGCAGGAAGCACAACGCGTACTTCCCGTCCCTGAGGACCGAGAAGTTCTGGAACCTGCGCTGTGCGGCCCTGCTGCCGCGGATGTTGAGGCTGGCTATAGTCGTCTTCATTGTCAAAGGTACATCAAACCTTCACCTTAAGTCATTAAAAAGAAGAAGAGGACTTTTTAGTCCTTCCTCTCCTTCAGGAGCCCAGCGAGAAACGTTTGGACCCTCCGCCGCGCGTTCCTATCCAACTCAGGAGACTTGAGAGCCTCGCGAGTGGACCAGAACACCAGCGGAAAAGAATGCCACCGGTCCAAGGCCAACTGAACCCTGTCTCGGCGACCGCGATGACTCGCCAAAAAGTCCCGGAGTTCCCTTGGGGGGATGAGGGGGGAGTCAGTGGAGGGCACCAGGGGATCCACCGCCTCGCTCGAGAGCGACTCAGCGTAATCCCCAGCGCTCACCACGGACACCCCGTCCTCCTCCAGGTCGTCGCCTCCAGCTTCCGACCCCTCCCCCGCATTGAGTACGGGGGCTGATTCGGAGCTGCCAGCTGGCCCCACCTGTACCTCGATCCCACCCCCAGGATCAAGGCCAGAGGGGTCCTCTCTGGTCTCCTCTAAACGTTTTGGGTCAGAGGGCAGCGGCAGTTCTGATGCCCGCTCTCCTCCCGGCACCGGGTCGTCCGGGGAGCTCAGGACAAGCTCCTGACCTAAAACTAGGACGCCCGGTGCTAAGGGTTGGGAGGGAGCGGGAAGGCCTTCCTTTTCGCCGCCACCCAATGACCCGTTAACATTTTTTAAATTTTGAAAGCTACAGTCCCCCGACGAGCCAGAAGGTACCTCGGGGGTATCGAGGGTCTCTGAGTCGGGCACCACCTCAAGGGAGGTGCCTTCAGTGACCCCCGAGGGGCCCTGTTCAGGGGACTGCAGCAGGTTGACAGGGGTAATAGTGGTGGGAGTCGGTGCAGGGGTTTTGAGTTCCCCCAGAGGACAGGGCGAGATTTTACTTGGTGGAGACGCCACCACCTCTTCATCGGGGGAAGGGACACACCCAACTTCTTCAGTTTGGGCATCACCCACCTCCTCCTCCGAAGCGTGACGTCTCTTCCGGGTCAGGCTGGGGGCTAGGGAAACCTCCATTTCCGAGGCCCCCTCCTCCTTGTCCAGCCCTCCCGGACACTCCACCCTCTGGGTTTTGGGTGTTAGATACCCCGGCTCGGGGTCCCGCATCCCTTCCCCGCCGGCCCCGGGAGCACGCGCAGGGACGACGCCGGGCCCAGCACTCGGCGCCTTAGCACCCACGGGCCCGGGAGCACACGCGGACACGACGCCGGGGCCGGATGTTGTCTTTTCCCCCGAGCCGGTGCTTGCAGGTGTTTGGGGGTTTTGGGGCGTTTCAGGGGCCGCCTCCAGGTTGCGGGTCTTCCTCTGCGCCTTCTTACGGCGTGGGGGCTCTCCCCCCGCCTCACCGGCAGCCGAGATGGCAGTGGCCGCCGGCGTCGCTTCCCCTTGCGGGGAGGGAGATGGAGTGGTGGCGGGGGGAGGAGGGGCGGTGCCAGCCGTGGCCACTTGGGTGGGGCTCGTAGCCTTGGAGGCGGGGCAGTTCTTCCTCACGTGCCCCGCCTCCTTACAAGCATGGCACCGCACGCCCTCCACGGTCCAGAAGACCCGATAGGCGGTCCCCTCAAAATTGATAACGAAGGCCCCCTCCAGGCACTCCTCCTGGGCCAAGCGGACAAATACCTGGCGCCGGAAGGAGTACACATGGCGGAGGGCCGAGTCTTTGAGGCCGAGCGGGATTGGTGCAACCCCCGACCTGACCTCCCCCAATTTATTAAGGTGGGGGAGGAGGAGCTCACTGGATAGAAAAGGCGGGATGTTCGAAATAATAATTCTCTGGGCGGTGGCCTCAAGGGGGTCCACCGCCAGAAAAGTCCCGCCCACAGTGAGTCCTTTTTGCAGGGCGAGGTGCACCGCCCGCTCGGACCTCAAGAAGAATATGGCCTTCCCATACATTTTAGAGGCCGCGACAATGGCTGAGGGGCCGACGACCCCAGCCATAGCCTTTACGCAGGCCTCTATTGTCATTTCAGGGTGAGCATAGCTCTTTACCCCAAGGGCCCTGGTCAGGAGGCGGAAAGGTGACAGGGCAGCGGGAGCAGCTGGAGCCGCAGAAGCAACCACCCCCGCATAAGTTTTCTTTTTTTGAGGCCCTGCCACCGGTGACAAAACCGCCTCCACATTAGCCCTCGAGGGCCCGGCCACAGGTGATGGTGAATTGGCCTTAGGGCCAGAGCCACGCCCACCCCGGGAAGGATTGGCCATTTTGTTTTTTTCTTTTTATTTTTTTTTAGAAATATAGGGAGGAAAGGGGGTGGGGGAGAGAGGTAGAAACAACCTCCCCTCTTTTAGGCAGGAGAGGAGAGGAGGGAGAGGAGTAAAAGACAGGGAGGCACAGGAGGGAAAGAGGTAAATGTCCTGGTGGGTGTCCTCGATGGTGGATGGACGGTGGGTGGGGGCCTGATGTTCTTCAGGCAGGGGGAGGCGATGTCTTCACCAGCTATTGCTGGCCTTACTGGGAAAAGGGCTGGGTTGGGGGGAGGGGTGGCAGAAAGATGGTTTCAGCACACACACACACCCTCCCGCTCTTCCTTCCCCAACTCCTCTGGCAGTCTTCTTGCCTCCCCCTACAAAAACACAGTCCTTAATTGCCCCCACCTTAAACAAAAATACACAGTTCAGACACCCACCTAGGATGTTGTTTTCCAACTCAGTCCTGGCCTCCTGGCCTTCCTGTCCTGTAGCAACAGTAGCAACTGTTCTCTTCTCTCCCTCTCTCTCCTTTAGCAGCACAGGGGCAAGGCAGCAGCAGCAGCACTGGAGGAGCAGCAGCAGCACACAGCAGAAGCAACAACCCCAAAGGCAGCAGCAGAAACAGTTGAAACACTGAGGAGCAGCAACACCAACAACACACACCTTCTCTCCTCAGTATCAGGGAACCAACTGAATCCACAATTACCTCCACGAGATCGGTAAGAAAATGAACTCTTGATACTCTTTCGAGTAAACCCGTTTCCATCTGTTTCAGATGAAGTTACATTGTTCCATAGTTTGCCATTATGAGATTTGAACTCTTGATAATCTTTTAAATGAAAACCAAATCAACAAAATTGGGATAAATCAGGCACAGCCCCTAATTCAGGTCAGCTGTAAAACCAAGAACAAAGTTTTAAAGGAAACTTACAAACTTTAAATCAAAATGTGATTAAAGGGGTCAACAAAACACCCCAGTCCCCGCGGTGCCCACCGAGCACGGAAGGCCTCGAGAGTGCCAGCAGACACCGCGTGCTCCTTCTCCAGGGACATCCGGCAGCGAACGTAGCCGCGGAAGAGGGACAAACAATCGGGCGGGACTCCCCCGTCGATCGCCCGCTGCCTGGACCTGTTAATGGCCAACTTGGCCAGGCCCAGGAGCAGGTTCACGAGGAGGTCCTCCTCCTTCCCGACCCCCTTCCGCACCGGGTGCCCATAGATCAGGAGCGTGGGGCTGAAGTGCAAACAAAACATCAATAAAAGGTTTTTCAAATAACTAAAAAGGGAGTGCAGCCTACAACACCCTATGTATACATGGTCCACGGACTCCACAAGACCGCAAAAAGGGCACGTGTCCTGAGAGTCCGCGAACCAATGCATCCTCTTATTATAAGGGACTGCTGCATGCAACACCCTCCAACCCAGGTCTCCGATAGAAAGGGGGAGGACACCTCCGTAGAGGGCCTCCCATCGGGGGCTTCCGCCGCCGGACGGCAACAAGGCACGCCAGGGCGTGTCCGGTCGACGGACAAGGGCGAGAAAATGGAAGGTGTGCAGCAGCAGTCCGTACAAAAAGCTCCTCTTTGCCGTGCCAAAAGGCACAGAGGGCATGTCCCCGAGGCGGCTCATATTGCGGGGCACCAGCACCCGAGGGAGGGTTCGGGGCTTGGGGCCAATGTGGAATTCCGTCCGAACAGGGGAACGCTCAGACGGAAGACCACCGCGCACCTGGGCCGCCTCAAGACCCAAAATAACGTCGGGTCCGAGCACGACCGTTCTCAGGTCTTGGATGGCATCGGCTGCGACCTGGACACTCACAGACGCGCGTCGCGCCAACTCCTGCGGGAGCATCCAGCCCAGTCCTCCGCCACCCAGCACGTCCCCGATTCTGGTCACCCCTGCGGCCACAGCCCTCCTCTCCGCCAACCACTGAAAAGGACGGAGGGGCGGATTCCTGAGCAGCGGCTCTCTGACGATAGCCGCTACTCCTGACGGGGGAGAGCTGCGTTGCGAGGCGACCACTTTCCAGACTTTGATCAGGTCCTGGTAAAAGACGGGCAACGCCTGCAAGGAGCCACCGAGGCCCAGCTGTTCTATAAACAGGAGCTGCACGTCATAATTCAGGCCGTGCACCTGACGGAAGAAATACGTCATCAGGGCACACCATCTAGGAGGAGGCTCAACGTAGAGGTATCGCTGCAGGGTCTGAAGGCGGAAAGTCGCCACCTGTGTGCGTAGGCACACTAGCGCCTGACCACCCTCCCTAAGCGGGAGACTCAGAACCTCGGCAGCGACCCAGTGCAATCTTTTGTCCCAGAAGAAGTCGACTAACAATCTCTGGATTCTTGTGACAAAGTCCGGGGGAGGGGTCAAAGTGACCAGCCGATACCACAACATGGCGGCGATCAGCTGGTTTATGACCAGAACTCGACCCCGGTAAGATAGCACTCGGAGCAGTCCTGTCCAGCGCCGCAGGCGAGCGGTGACTTTCGTCTCCAGTTCCTGCCAGTTTGCCGGCCAGGATTCCTCAGCGGGGCAGAGATGGACCCCCAGGTAGAGGAGGCTGGTCCTGCTCCAGGTGAAAGGCCTGAGCTCCTCGGGTAGGGGATCCATCTGCCACTGACCGACCAGGAGTCCAGAACACTTACCCCAGTTGATCCTGGCAGAAGAAGCGGCAGAGTAGACCTCCTGGCACTCGCGCATCCTCCGCAGGTCAGCCGGGTCACTAAACATAAGGAGCACGTCATCGGCGTAAGCCGAAAGGACCACCCCGATGCCCGGCCCGCGCAGAACCAATCCCGACAACCTCCTCCGCAAGAGGCGCAGGAAAGGCTCCACGCAAATAGAATACAACTGGCCAGACAGGGGGCAGCCCTGACGTACCCCTCTCCCAAAGCGAAGGGGCGCCGTCAGGGACCCGTTAACCTTCACTAGACACTCCGCGGCAGTGTACAGAAGTCGGATCCGGGCGACAAAATGCGTCCCGAACCCGAAAGCTCGCAGAGTTCCGAGTAAGTATTCGTGATCCACCCTGTCGAACGCCTTCTCCTGATCGAGAGACAGGAAGGCGCTCGACAGACCAGCCCTCTGGGAATGGTGGATGATGTCCCGGACCAGATGGATGTTATCATAAATGGTTCGGTCCGGGACGGTGTAGGACTGGTCAGGGTGGATCATGTGGTCCAGCACGGTGCCGAGCCGAGAAGACATGGCTCGGGCGAAGATTTTGTAGTCCGTGCTGAGGAGGGAGACCGGGCGCCAGTTTTGAAGAAGGCGGAGATCCCCCTTCTTCGGTAGCAGGGCAATCACGGCCCTGCGCCACGAAAGGGGCATCTCCCCGGTAGCAATGCTCTCCCCCAGGACCCCCGCGAAGTCGCTCCCCAAGACGTCCCAGAACGCCCTGAAGAACTCCACGGTCAGCCCGTCTAGTCCCGGGGTTTTGCCCCTAGAAAGACCGTCGAGTGCGCCGGTCAGCTCCCCCAGACTTATAGGGGAGTCGAGCTTTCCGGCGCACTCCGGGCCGACCTGCGGCAGGTCCTCCCACAAAACTCTGCAAGCTTCCTCACTGGACGGATCCGGAGAGAAAAGGGCAGTGTAGTAATCTCGGGCAATGGCCCTGATGCCCTCCGGATCCGAGACAAGTGATCCGTCGTCGGCCAGCAGCGTAAAGAGCTGCTTACGGACCCCGTGCCTTTTTTCCAGTGAGTAGAAGAAGGGAGAGCCACGGTCCATCTCCTTAAGGAAACAGATCCGCGACCTCACGAACGCGCCCCGAGACCCGACCAGTTGCAGGTCCCGCAGCGCGCCCTTCTTCTCATCGTACACCGACCGCAGGGCCGGGTCCGCGTCGGGCTGACGGAGACGTGCCTCCAGGTCCAGCACCTCCTTCTCCAACTCCTCGACCCTGGATTTGCGTCTCTTTGTCGACCCCTTCGCGTACTCTTGACAGAAAACTCGGACGTGAGTCTTGCCCACGTCCCACCATAGCCTCAAGGAGGGGAAGCCTCCCCGCTTCCTTCTCCAGCCGGCCCAGAAGCGACGGAACGAGTCCAGGAACCGCTGGTCTTCTAACAACAGGTTATTAAAATGCCAGTACGTGGACCCCGTCCGAGCGCAGAACGAAGTGAGCTCCGCCCACACCAGACGGTGGTCCGTGCACGGAACCTGCTGTATAGAAGCAGCCGGAACGCAGGACACGTACGCCTTCGAAAAGTAAAGGCGGTCGAGTCTGGACGCTCCGACTCCAGGTGACACAAAGGTGAACACGCTGGAGTCAGGATGGAGATTTCGCCAGACGTCCACTAAGTCGAAGGACCTGACCAGGTCCCGCAACTTACTCACACCTCGCGTGCAGTGCGGGGTACCGTGACGGTCCCGGACCCCGAGGGTGCAATTGAAATCCCCCCCGAGGACGATGCACTCGCCAGCGTCGATGGAGCCGAGATGAGTGGACACTTCTTCAAAGAAGCTCGCTTGCTGCTGCGTGCCCAGGGGAGCGTACACATTCACAAAGTGAAGCACCGCCCCCCCCAGACGCACAGTCAGGTGCAGCAACCGGCCTGGCACTGGCTCCTTGACCCCCAAGATCTCCGGCTGAAAATGCGGGGCCAACAAGATAGCCACCCCGCCAGAATTGGAGGCTAGGTGACTCATGTAGACCCCCCCTCGCCACTCCAGGAGCCACGTGGCTTCGTCTCCCGGAACGGTATGGGTTTCTTGCAGGAAGCACAACGCATACTTCCCGTCCCTGAGGACCGAGAAGTTCTGGAACCTGCGCTGTGCGGCCCTGCTGCCGCGGATGTTGAGGCTGGCTATAGTCGTCTTCATTGTCAAAGGTACATCAAATCTTCACCTTAAGTCATTAAAAAGAAGAAGAGGACTTTTTAGTCCTTCCTCTCCTTCAGGAGCCCAGCGAGAAACGTTTGGACCCTCCGCCGCGCGTTCCTATCCAACTCAGGAGACTTGAGAGCCTCGCGAGTGGACCAGAACACCAGCGGAAAAGAATGCCACCGGTCCAAGGCCAACTGAACCCTGTCTCGGCGACCGCGATGACTCGCCAAAAAGTCCCGGAGTTCCCTTGGGGGGATGAGGGGGGAGTCAGTGGAGGGCACCAGGGGATCCACCGCCTCGCTTGAGAGCGACTCAGCGTAATCTCCAGCGCTCACCACGGACACCCCGTCCTCCTCCAGGTCGTCGCCTCCAGCTTCCGACCCCTCCCCCGCATTGAGTACGGGGGCTGATTCGGAGCTGCCAGCTGGCCCCACCTGTACCTCGATCCCACCCCCAGGATCAAGGCCAGAGGGGTCCTCTCTGGTCTCCTCTAAACGTTTTGGGTCAGAGGGCAGCGGCAGTTCTGATGCCCGCTCTCCTCCCGGCACCGGGTCGTCCGGGGAGCTCAGGACAAGCTCCTGACCTAAAACTAGGACGCCCGGTGCGAAGGTTTGGGAGGGAGCGGGAAGGCCTTCCTTTTCGCCGCCACCCAATGACCCGTTAACATTTTTTAAATTTTGCAAGTTACAGTCCCCCGATGAGCCAGAAGGTACCTCGGGGGTATCGAGGGTCTCTGAGTCGGGCACCACCTCAAGGGAGGTGCCTTCAGTGACCCCCGAGGGGCCCTGTTCAGGGGACTGCAGCAGGTTGACAGGGGTAATAGTGGTGGGAGTCGGTGCAGGGGTTTTGAGTTCCCCCAGAGGACAGGGCGAGATTTTACTTGGTGGAGACGCCACCACCTCTTCATCGGGGGAAGGGACACACCCAACTTCTTCAGTTTGGGCATCACCCACCTCCTCCTCCGAAGCGTGACGTCTCTTCCGGGTCAGGCTGGGGGCTAGGGAGACCTCCATTTCCGAGGCCCCCTCCTCCTTGTCCAGCCCTCCCGGACACTCCACCCTCTGGGTTTTGGGTGTTAGATACCCCGGCTCGGGGTCCCGCGTCCCTTCCCCGCCGGCCCCGGGAGCACGCGCAGGGACGACGCCGGGCCCAGCACTCGGCGCCTTAGCACCCACGGGCCCGGGAGCACACGCGGACACGACGCCGGGGCCGGATGTTGTCTTTTCCCCCGAGCCGGTGCTTGCAGGTGTTTGGGGGGTTTGGGGCGTTTCAGGGGCCGCCTCCAAATTTCGGGTCTTCCTCCGCGCCTTCTTACGGCGCGGGGGCTCTCCCCCCGCCTCACCGGCAGCCGAGATGGCAGCTGCTGCCGGGGTCGCTTCCCCTTGCGGGGAGGGAGATGGAGTGGTGGCGGGGGGAGGAGGGGCGGTGCCAGCCGCGGCTGCTTGGGTGGGGCTCGTGGCCTTGGAGGCGGGGCAGTTCTTTCTTACGTGCCCCACCTCCTTACAGGCATGGCACCGCACACCCTCCGCGGTCCAGAAGACCCGATAGGCGGTCCCCTCAAAATTGATAACGAAGGCCCCCTCCAGGCACTCCTCCTGGGCCAAGCGGACAAATACCTGGCGCCGGAAGGAGTACACATGGCGGAGGGCCGAGTCTTTGAGGCCGAGCGGGATTGGTGCAACCCCCGACCTGACCTCCCCCAATTTATTAAGGTGGGGGAGGAGGAGCTCACCGGATAGAAAAGGCGGGATGTTCGAAATAATAATTCTCTGGGCGGTGGCCTCAAGGGGGTCCACCGCCAGAAAAGTCCCGCCCACAGTGAGTCCTTTTTGCAGGGCGAGGTGCACCGCCCGCTCGGACCTCAAGAAGAATATGGCCTTCCCATACATTTTAGAGGCCGCGACAATGGCTGAGGGGCCGACGACCCCAGCCATAGCCTTTACGCAGGCCTCTATTGTCATTTCAGGGTGAGCATAGCTCTTTACCCCAAGGGCCCTGGTCAGGAGGCGGAAAGGTGACAGGGCAGCGGGAGCAGCTGGAGCCGCAGAAGCAACCACCCCCGCATAAGTTTTCTTTTTTTGAGGCCCTGCCACCGGTGACAAAACCGCCTCCACATTAGCCCTCGAGGGCCCGGCCACAGGTGATGGTGAATTGGCCTTAGGGCCAGAGCCACGCCCACCCCGGGAAGGATTGGCCATTTTGTTTTTTTCTTTTTATTTTTTTTTAGAAATATAGGGAGGAAAGGGGGTGGGGGAGAGAGGTAGAAACAACCTCCCCTCTTTTAGGCAGGAGAGGAGAGGAGGGAGAGGAGTAAAAGACAGGGAGGCACAGGAGGGAAAGAGGTAAATGTCCTGGTGGGTGTCCTCGATGGTGGATGGACGGTGGGTGGGGGCCTGATGTTCTTCAGGCAGGGGGAGGCGATGTCTTCACCAGCTATTGCTGGCCTTACTGGGAAAAGGGCTGGGTTGGGGGGAGGGGTGGCAGAAAGATGGTTTCAGCACACACACACACCCTCCCGCTCTTCCTTCCCCAACTCCTCTGGCAGTCTTCTTGCCTCCCCCTACAAAAACACAGTCCTTAATTGCCCCCACCTTAAACAAAAATACACAGTTCAGACACCCACCTAGGATGTTGTTTTTTTTTTAACTCAGTCCTGGCCTCCTGGCCTTCCTGTCCTGTAGCAACAGTAGCAACTGTTCTCTTCTCTCCCTCTCTCTCCTTTGGCAGCACTGGAGGAGCAGCAGCAGAAGCAGCAGCAGCACACAGCAGAAGCAACAACCCCAAAGGCAGCAGCAGAAACAGTTGAAACACTGAGGAGCAGCAACACCAACACCACACACCTTCTCTCCTCAGTATCAGGAAACCAACTGAATCCACAATTACCTCCACGAGATCGTTAAGAAAATGAACTCTTGATCTGGGGGTTACAAACCCAGTACCATAACCACTTGGCTATTTAGGCCAAGCTAAAATGTTGTACCCAGGTCTTTTTACCAGCCTCCTAACTCCTGCAGGTCTGGCAGCATCTGTAACTCTTTTGAGTACAAACCCGTTTCCATCTGTTTCAGATGAAGTTACATTGTTTCATAGTTTGCCATTGTGAGATTTGAACTCTTGATCTCAGGGTTACAAACCCAGTACCATAACCACTTGGCTATTTAGGCCAAGCTCCCCCCAGCCTGTAGCTGGTATATTTCCAGTGGCGGCAGAATGAGCATATTAATTGGACACTTAAAGGCTTCAATTAATAGCAGACTTAATCAGGGCAGTGGCAGGAAGGTGGCGGGGTCCCCACCCTCCAAACCTCCTGCCTTATTAAAAGCCCTCCTCACCACCAAACTTGCTAGGGGGGAGGACAAAGATTCCACCCCTTGTGTCTATATATATAATTTTGCTAATGATCTTCCCTGCCTTATGTTATTGATCCTCAGCCCATTTAATCTGATTTCAAGAAATAGAATAGTAATTACTATTTTCAGACCTGTGCCATTTTATTTTTCTAAGGAATGCTTTGGCTTAGAGCACAGTTGTACTTTATACCAAGGGATTCTTTTTAATTGATTTTGGCTGCATTGTTTGTCTTTATTAGTACCATGTAATTTTTTAAATTAAATTTTAGGAACATTGAAAATCATAGTTGTTTTGTTATTGGTAATTTTATTTAGATTTTCTGTTCTTTTCTCTACAAATCAGATTTAAGGACTTCAGTGATATTGAGTCAGCAAAATTTCAGAATAAGACAAATGGAATCACTCCGAGACGATGGCTTTTGCTTTGCAATCCCAGACTGGCTGCCCTGATAGCTGAGGTATGCAGTTTACCATCCAACAACTACAAGTGTAAAACTCAATTTCAGCAGGGGCACAAAAAGTTGCTAGTGAATTAGCCACTTGTTATACACCTCATCCAATTTTCCTTTCCACTGAAGTTAATTGGAAAGAAAAGATGGCATATATGATTGCCAGCTGATATACTAATATCCATTTTTAACCTCTGCCAAAGTAAATTTTGCTCCTTAAATGTTCAATTTTGCCATTGCTTTTGACTAGATTTTTCTCCATTTGGTATTTGCTCATTAACTGCATAATCATTAACTCTATTTGTGGCTTAGGTAGAAATCTGTCGACATGACACCTTAGTCAGTATGGTAACAATTGTGGTTATGTTACTGAACATGTACTGCAGGGATCTAATAATCAAGGGAATGCTAGTTCAAATCATGCCACAGCAGTTTGAGTATTTGAAATCAGGAATGAAAAGCTGCTACTAGCAAAAGTCATCCTGAAGCTGTCAGATTGTTGTACAAACCCAGCTGTGACTCCAGTCCTTGAACTATGGTAGTTGACTCTTAACTGCACTCTGAAGTGACCAAGAAAACGATGACCCAGAAAGCAACTGAATTGAATCAAATCACTAGGAGAAAAAAACAAGTAGATGGACCACTCAGCTGCGACCAAGGCATCAAATCAAGACAATACAAAAGCATGCCCAACACTAGTCAACTCTGCAAGTCCTCTTCATTAGCATCTGGAAACTGGTGTCAAAGTTGGGAGAGCTATCGCACAGGCTAGTCAAGCAATAGCTTGACATGGTCATTCTCAAACCTATCCACCAGCTAATATCCCAGATTCTTCCATCGGCAATCCTGGGTATCTCCTCTCCACTAGTGGGGGCGCAATGTTATAAAGTCAGGGTAGAGTGAACTTCAACGTTGACTTCAAACCCAAGGGCAAGGAGACTTGTTGATTACTCCCTGCCACCTTCCCTCAGCTGATAAATCAGTACTTCTTCATATTGAACACAATTTGGAGGAAGGACTAAGGGTAGCAAGGGTGCAGAACATACTCTGGGTGGGAAACGTCAATGTCCATCATTACAAATGGCTAGGTAGTCCCATCACTGACAGAGCTAGGCATGACATTACAGATTATGGCTTGCATTCTGAAGAATAGACCTTCCATACTGGTCTTGATACACATGGTGAGAGAACCAGCACAAGGGAATAACCTATTTATCCTCATCAAACCTGCTTAACACATATACATCTGCCCATGACAGCATTGGTAGTGGTGATCACTGCACTGCATCTTTCTGAAACCCTGGCCCATTGTCGCACTTTTGACATCCTCCATTGGCATTATCACCATGCAAAGTGGGATATATTAAGAACACATCTGTCAGTAACAAACTTGGCATCCATAAGCTGCTGTGAGCCATCATTTACAGAATATAACCACAATCTGTAACCTCATGGCATATTCCTCATTTGTCCTTCACCATCAAGCAGGTAACAGTTCTGGTTCTATGTGAAGTGCAGAAAAACATGTCAGGGGCAGCAGCAGGGATACTTAAAAATTAGTTACCAACCTGCTGAATCTACAGCACAGGACTAAATAGCAAAAACAGCATGTTATAGTTAGTGCTGAACAATCCCACAAACAATGAATCAAATCAAAGCTCTTCAACTCTGCCAAATCCAGTCATCAATATTGGTGGACAGTTAAGTTTCTAACAGGAGGAGAAGGAGGTTCATAAAAATCTAGTCAATCAATGATAATGGGCTGAACTTTTGGATCCCGGCAGGCCTAGGTGGGGGTGGAGGTTAGGGGTTAAAATAGCACACTGGTCAGTGTGTCAGTTCCACAGCTCCATCCCAAACCCCAAAATTTAACAGAGGAGGGATTGGGAGACAGCAGGGCTACCTGCCCACAAGTGTTAGGTAGGCAATTGACCTTATTAATAGCCACTTAAGACCAATTATTAGAGGCAACTGAGATTTTCCAGAGGGTCTCCAGGATCTCCACAGGTGGCAGAGGACAGTGCAGCTGCCTGGAGGAGGCCTCCTGATGGCAGTTCAGGTAGGTTTAGGGCCCCAACCACCCCCACCCCCTGCAACCTGCCTGGCTTTAGCTGCAGCCAAAGGCTGCATTATGAAGGGGTTCCACTCCCCAACCCCACCATTGGTGGCCAGGCTGCTGGATCTATTTTTTGTTTTAAATGTTACCTTCTCCCTCATTTAACTGCAATGGCATTCTGCTGCTATGGCTTCCAAACTGGAGAGCATCCTATTGGCCCTCCATCTTCAAGAGACCACCCACTGTCTTAGGTTAGATGGTGAGCCCACCCTTTGGCTATTAATTGGCCAATTCAGGAAAAGTCACAGTGAAATGAGTCTTTCCCACATAATGCAGGATTCTGACCTCTATTTGAACCTGACAGTGGAGTCCTGAAGCTTAAAGAGAAAACCCTCCCCCCTTGTCTTCTGCTCAGAAGTCTCAAATATAGCAGTTGATCAAACTCACTATCCCATTCTTCACCAGATTCTTTAATCAGAGTAAAGTTGGCTTAGGTTTACCCCTGTGACATGTCTGAACAAGAGATCATAACACAGCGAGAGAACTTCAATTCCCTTATGAGGATTAAAGGGATAGCATAATCTTTGCCAATGACAAGAAAGTCTGTAATTGTGGCTCCATCCATTTAAACAATCAATACCCTATTGTGCTTTCCCTAACATCTAGAACCTTGGAAATCCTACCATGGTCAATCTGTTTAGTCTCTGTATGTGCCTTTTCCTTTGAAAAACATCCTGGACGGAATCTTACCAGTCCCTCCGAGGAGGCTTTGACAATGGGACCAGGAGGAAGGTAGGAGGGGAGGGTGCGGGTTGATGGGCCGACGAGTTCCCGTCTCCAGCCAACCTTGTTAGAGGCAAGTTGAAAAGTCAAGGGCTACCTAACTGGCAGCAGGAGGTAGCCAATTTGCATATGTAAGTGCCCGATTGTGGGCAGATTGAGGACACTGCTGGTAATAGCTAAGTGGTTATGGTACTGGGTTTGTAACCTCTAGATCAAGAGTTCAAATCTCACAATGGCAAACTATGAAACAATGTAATTTCATCTAAAACAGATGGAAACGGGTTTGTACTCGAAAGAGTTACAGCTGGAGATGGCTTAACAGGGTCCCATGAGGTCTTCTATACTTACACCAAAACCACAGTGATCTGTGGGTATAGGCCTTGCTGTGGAGAGGTTCCCCTCCACAGGGATGGTCTGCCAACTGTGGTACAGTTTCTTTTAACAAAGACAGGCACCCTCACGGTCCCCCTCCTACAGCGCTTTCTGAGTCCATCTCTGCTAGGCCGTACCCACCATCCTCAATTGGATGGCAGACGTGAAAGCGGACAATTAGAAGGTCGCATATCAGAAGACCATGACAGTGGATGCGCTGCCAGCAAATGCAGGGTGGGGTCCCAGAAATGATCCTGACTCACGATTATTTTTAAAGTTGTTAAGATTCCA
Source organism: Carcharodon carcharias (assembly GCF_017639515.1). Lineage (NCBI taxonomy): Eukaryota > Metazoa > Chordata > Chondrichthyes > Lamniformes > Lamnidae > Carcharodon > Carcharodon carcharias. Next base: position 67,224,440 of record NC_054486.1, read on the forward strand.
CATGAGGAGACATGTTTTAAAAGTTTCCAAATACTTAATTTAGAAATTTTAAACTTAAATCTCCCTGAGGCACCCTGCATGCAAAAGAGCGCATTCCTGATTCAGGGAACCCCCCCAACTGCCCGCACAGGGAGCACTCAGCACTTCTGGGCGAGTGTCACACTAGGTGGGCCTTCATTGACCCACCCACGTAAAATGGCATGCACCTGATCAGGGGCACTGATCGTGTTTGCGCTAACTCCTGCCGGCCCCCCCCCCACCGCCCCCCCCCCCCCCCCACCCCCACCCCCGACAGGGGTCAAAATTCAGCCCTATGATTCCAAATCTTTGCCCAGAATTAGCTGTGTATTGGTTTTCACTATGCTGATCAATATCTCAGAATGGTACTGTTCAGACATGATGGTGTTGAATCTGAAATCTATCATCAGTAAGTTAAAGTACATGCTGTATTCTACATTGCATTATATACTCTAGTTAACAAGAATTAATGTTAGCCATCACAATCTGGTCATCCTTGTTTGCCAGCCTCGTCTCATTCAGAATCAATGCAGGCAGGTTATGAATTGTGACTTTCACACCTGAAAACCGAGGCACACAAATTTCTAATCCTTTATCTTAATGTGGAATAAGCTAAAACCTTCCAGCAATGTCAGCAACTCTTTTTGATTTGCAGCCTAAAAGCTGGAGCAAAAAGCTATTTCAAATAAATTTTAGTTAAGCAGCTGATGCACATAGTGATCACGTGGATTCGCTTTGGTGGTAGAGACCTGTGGGCTGAGTGAGGGCAAGCTTTTTCTTATCCATTCCCGGGTTGTATGTTGGTGGCAAGATTGGCATTTATTGTCCATCCCTAATTGCGCTTGAGAAGGCACCTGAGTGGCATGCTAGGCCATTTCAGAAGTCAGTTAAGAGTCAACCATATTGCTGGAGTGACATATACATACAGGTTGACAGAGTAAGGATGGCAGATTTCTTTCTATATAGGACATTTGTGAACCAGTTGAACTTTTACAATGTTCTGGTAGTTACGTGGTCACCATTACTGATTCCAGCTTTTTAAGAAAAATTCCAGATTAATTCAATTAATTGAACTTAATTCACCAGCTGCTGTGGAGGGATTTGGACTCATACTCCTAGATCATTAGTCCAGTCCTCTGAATTACCAGTCCAGAAACAAAACCATTGTGGAACCATTCCCAAATATATACAGACTTTATGGCCATCATTGTAGCAAACACCCTTGAAAGTATACGGAACACCACTTCTTGGAGTAAAGCAAATATCCCCACCAAACACTATGGCTTGGACTTGGCCTGATTTTGACAGGTCAATGATAGTAGCAGAAGTCTCTTCTCTCCTCACAGGATAACTTCTTCTGCCACCCAAACCACTACTTACTTGTTCAATCATGTACAAAATGTGGGGCATGCCAAGAATCAAGAAGGAAGGCTTTAGGATTATTTTCTTTGTAGGAAGATCTTCATTCTTCAAATCAAAGGTGTCCTACAGTCATATAAGCTTAAAAATTTATGGCACAGAGGACAGCCATTCAGCTTATCATATGTGTACAGGTCAAAGGAAAGCTATCCAGCCTAAGACCACTTTCCAGCTCTTACTAAATTAATAAACTAGAAAAACTTTATTATATAAGACTACCTCATATAAGTGCAATTTAAAGCAAAGGAACCACTTTGGATATAATATATTGTGGTTTTGTTGAAAATGCAAAGAACTTGTGAATGTATTATGAATTTAGAAACAAGATATTAACTTTCTTTAATGTCATACAGAAAATAGGAGGGGATTATATTAAAGAGCTGAGCCAGTTGCAGAAGCTCCATGCCTATGTGAATAATGTTGAATTCATTCGTGATGTTGCATCGGTGAAAAAGGTATAGTATTTTGAATGATGTAAATTCTGCATTCTGTGCAACTAGTAAATCTAGTTGTGTACACAGAAATAGTTTTAATGTTTTCTCTATTGTGTCAACAGGAGAATAAAGTCAAACTTGCTTCTTTACTAGAAAAGGAGTATGGAATCAAGGTCAACATTTCTTCTATATTTGACGTGCATGTGAAGCGAATCCATGAGTACAAACGGCAGCTGATGAACTGCCTTTACGTTATTGTTATGTACAACCGTAAGTCCCAATTTATTAAACCTAATTTATTTTCAGTGTGGTACAATTTCATTGTTGCAACATTAGTTGCAGTTCCAGCTCAGTAGTAGCCACATTGTTTATATTGCCATGTTCCTATGAGTAGGTCTGTCCATGCTTGGCTATATCCTTGTTCTTATCTCAATGCAATTGTGAAGAAAGTATCTTCCTTCATTTAAGCATCTTCCATATGATAGGAAAGTCAAATTTGATTGATTCTCTTGAATCTATGAGGGTGAAATTAAATCTCATTTCCCCCAATTGTCATGCATGAAATGGGTGCAAAACATTCCAGTTTCTAACCAAAATCACATACAACCAAAATACCTTATTGGTGTGTACGTAATAGTATTATAATATGCACAATGTTATTTTCCAGGTCTGTAGTACCAGGTATGTAAATGCCATAACTACATTGCTATAACTGCTGTATGCATGCACAGTTCTTGAACTGAACTGTGACAAGTTTCTATACTTATATTGTTAACACTGGTTTACATTTTATGTAAGGAATTAAAAAAGAACCGAACAAGAATTTTGTTCCAAGAACTGTTATGATAGGTGGCAAGGTAAGATTTATTTCCTTTCCTATTCTTCTGCAACTCCCCTCCAAACCCCAAACCTAGCAGTGACTTAAGTTCTGCATTGTACGTTGTTCAAACTTTTGTTACAGACAGGAGAGGGTCAGTTCAAGCAGCATTCTTTCTCTCTTACCACCTGTCTGTAAACATAAGGTGTTTTGAATTAGTTTATTTTTAAAGAATAAATGGTAGCATATTTTTCCCAACCCCTTGATCTTTATGCAATCCAATTTTACTAATTATCCACAACAAATTCGAGTTAGGTTAGATTATTTCACATATTCAAAATCCACAGGAGTGCCCGCAACATCCCACTCTGCATGCACACAGTAGAGGGGGCGTATAGAGAAAAGGAGGTTTACAGTACAAGGACCAGAGAAAAACTGAATATTGGTTCACATGAGTTCTAGAGTCCTAAAATCAGAGTCCAATGAGGAATTCTTTGACAAAGGTGTTTAGAATTCGGCTGGCTGAATGCCAGTGTTGTAAGATTCACTTTTCACGTGGTGTTGATGGCGCAAGATAAAGTAGGCATGCAGGGAATGAGTTGGTTCTGTAGGTGATGGTATGAAATCTTCCAGCAGAGTCAGGTTAGATGGGCTGCTTGTTCTGTCTGGACAGATCCAGCTTCTTTGTGCCTTGCCAGTTGGATGGTAGAACAGCAAACTACGTGTGCAGCCCAGAAATGTAATATTAAACTGTTCCAAGGGCCAGAGTCTTGAGTCATGTGACCTTCCCCCTCCATAATGACTTCAAAAGGAATGTTTATCCAGAGTTTGGAATTGGCTTTGTTTTCAGAACCAATAATGTCTCATCCATTATGGTTTGAAAGGGATTCCATTTATGTTGAGGGTCTGGCGTTTTGGAAGCCATTGTCTCATTAGACCTATTGACTTTGCTAGCTAGGTTGGCTTATCAAATGCAAATGACATTCCTATAGCTACCTTTGAAATTGACCCAAACAGTCCCAGGTTGTCTGTTAGTAGCCCCCTAGACATAACAAGGTGTGACATCCAGAAACTGAGAAGAGAATTCTTTTGTTCTGGAGAAAAAGTCCAATTTAAGAATAAAAAATAGCAATAAGGATAAAGTTTTTAAGTATATATAGAGTTTGGATTTCTTTTCAGTAACAGAGGAACCCGACACTTTCATTCCTCATGTGCAAACTCAGACAATGAGTTTTGGAAGTTGTGTCAGAAGTCTGAGTGACATCTTGAATGACACTTTTGTGCTGTACTGAGAAAGTACTTGATTGTCAATGATGCCTTATATCAGGGTCCCGCCATCCACCAAAGCGGAGTGAGCTCCCGCTTTTGGTCCCAGTGGTGGGACTTCACTGTCACTGAGAAAATTCATCCAGCATCACTAAAACAGATAACGCAATCATTTATCTCAATACTGCTTGTTGGGTCATGCTGTGCACAAATTGGCTGTTGTATTTCCTTACAGAACATCAGTGATTACACTTCAGAAGTACTTCATTGACTGTGAAGTGCTTTGAGTGCCTTGTGGGCATGAAATGCACAATGTAAATTCAAGTTCTGTCTTTTCTTTATTCTTTTGGTACGGTAGGCAGCACAGCTCAGTTCAATTCCATTCTCACCTAACGTCCAAAAAGGTACACTTGCTGACAAAAGGAACCCTGCTGCTCTTCCACCTTCCCACTCCCATCGAGGATTATCAGAAGTTGTTTGGATCCTGGCCACATAGCTACGATAAGGCATGGCTTGTTCCTGATATATAGGACTCAGCCGTGCTCTAGAATTTAAAATTAATCAAATTTAAAATGAAAAGAGATAAAATCATCCGATTGTTGAGAAAGATATTTCAGAAAATGCATATTTTTTTAAGCAGCTTGCACAACTTGTAGCCTTATTGGGTAAACCAGATGTTTAATATATCTGTTAAAAACATCATCGTAGTGTTACATAGAGGTACTGACATTCTTTTGGAATTAACACTCATTTTGAGATAGTAAACAGATAAAATGAGTTCTTTAGGGTGCTGTCACAAATCTGCCACACAAAATAAAATGCATCTACATTCCCCTCCCAAAAATGGTTTCTAATGAAGGCTTGCGAGAAACCAATCCACCACATTTAAGCCCTTAATATTATCTTAACACCAAACATGTCTTAATGAATTAATTTATTTGATGTAAAGTACCCCTAAAGCAGTTACCACAGGGAGGAGGTTGTTTGGTGTGCTGCGACTGAAGGTTGTTGTTTCTTTACCTGTAGATTACTTTAATACTTTTACTTAACTCTGCTCAAAGTACTGCTTTGTATTCTAGACAAGAGGAGGAACACATGGAAAAGATATGCTGATATCTCTTACAATGGAAAACCATCATTCAGTCCCATCTAATTTAGGAAGCACTTCATAGGAATAGTAGCTTAAAACTAGATTAACTGATTTAGCTGGCACAAAGCAGCATGTTGTAAAGGCACTCCTTGAAGAATGATGTTGATTAAAATTGTGACAGCTTGTAGAGCTGTGAATTCAATTCTTTGTATACTTTAAACTTTTAAGAATTGGTAATGTATTATGAAGGACCATTGTAGAAGTCTTGAAAACTGGGGGACTTTAGGAGGATGTATGGGGGTTAAGAGGCAACTCTATCATGATTTTGATGAATCAACCTTTATTTTTTAAAAGTTCTAAGATATCAATTGCTCTTTCCTTACTTTGGCAACTGACTGCTAACCCTTCAGTTCCATTTACTCTTCTTGTGCAACCTCCTTATGTAGTGAGGATGCTAAGTAAAACATTCAGGTTTGTATACCCTGATGAGTGAGTATCTAAGTGTTGGGAAGAGCTACCCATGATGACACCTGACAAATTCCTGGCACCGCATTTCAGGAAGAATATATTGGCTTTGGAGGAGTTGTAGTGATGATTTAGCAGAATGATGCTTGGGCTGACAGGGTTAAATTATTTGTATTCCTTTGGCTATGGAAGATTAAGGCTGATCTAATTGAGGTGTTTAAAATGATTAAGGGGCTAATTTTTCCTATGGCGGTCAGGCTGTTCAAAAGTGGGCATGGGCAGGCAAGGAGCCAATTGCCACCCACAATCAGCTCCGCGCCGCCATTTTATGCGGGCAGGCCCACCCTGTGTGAATCGCTGCTCCCAAGAACAGTGGGAAGGGGCGGGCAGCGGCAGGAGTCCAATGACCACCGGGTCCAATGGCGACCCGGGGCAGTCAATTTAAAAACGGCAAAGGCAGCCTTCCAAAGGCTGCCACCGATGTCACACAAGAGGATGTCCGACAGCACTCTCGGAGAGCAGGCCAAGCAGAAGGGCAGGTCAGCGAGGCAGTGTGCCCCAAGATTTTCGGATGAGTGTCTCGCTGCCCTCCTCGAGGAGATGGCAGCATGCCGCAGCATCGTTATGCCAAGGGACGGGAGGAGGAGGCCCCCCACAAGATGAAACGTGCCTGGAGGAGGTGGCAGAAAGGGTCAGCTCCCACAATGTGGTGAGACACACCTGAGTGCAGTGCCGCAAGCGGTTCAATGACCTCCTGCGATTGGGAAGGGTAAGTACTGTGTTGGCATGGGTCACTTAGCACACCATTTAGGTTGGACCCCCCTGCACCCTCCCACAACTCAGAATTTGTTATTGCATTCATTCATTCACAGCATGTGGCCTTCACTGGTGGGCCAGCATTAATTGCCCATCCCAAGTTGCCCCTGAGAGAGCTTTCTTCTGTATCCGCTGCATGTGGTGCAGGTACACCCACAGTACTGCTTCGGGACGAGGTCCAGGATTTGGACCTCGGCACAGTGGTGGAGCGCCAAAACATTTCAAAGTCAGGATGCTGAGTGACTTGGAGGGGAACTTCCAGATGGCGGTGTAGCCATCCATCTGCTGCCCTTGTCCTTCTAGGTGGTGGTGCTTGTGGGTTTGGAAGGTCTTAGAATGTGAGTAGCAAATATGATGGAGGCAGCATTTGGGCAAGGGGGTCAGTCCTGGCTGCTTGGAGTGAGTGTATGGCAGCTCCAGGGTCACGAATCGGATGAGCCCTGCAATGTTTCACTGAGCTGGGGGTGACAAGGCTGCAATGGCAATGCAGGTACAGGGTGAACTAATCAATGCTCCTCTCTCCTTTCAGGAGAAGACCGCACACAATAATGCAGAGCGGCTGCAGACTGGCGGAGGGCAGGCCCACCTGCTCATATTGACCAGATGTGAGCAGTAGGCTCTCGAACTGGAGAGGCGCCATGCACCCAGGTCAACCAGCCATGGTGAAGTTGGGGTGCCACTGGGAGATAAGAGTGCCATACCCTGAGGTCACAATGTCTGTCAGTGCAAGCATTCCACTGTTGACTGTATATTGATTTCAGCATCCAATGTGGGTTGCCCTTTAATAATGGAAGGAGGAGCACATCCTGATCTGTGTGTCAGGCATGCACATTAACAGTGTAACGATTTCAACTAATCAAACGTCCTTGTTCTTCCTTTCAGCCTCTCCAGAGCATGGCCACACTCAGAAGGCAGAGGGACCACCAGTGACCCATGAGGGCCCAGAAGATATAAACACACCATCTCATCCAGGCAGGCACCAGCGCAGATACCAGCACCTCGGTGGGGGTAAGATCATCAGCTAGTGTCTCATGTACACCGGTGAGGGCACTTCACACTTGCTTGAGGTGCAGGCGGAGGCAGAGATTGCCCAGGGCACTGGCAGTCAGAGGCCTGCTGGGGACCAGGAACATGCTTAGTTGGTGGCTGATGATGTGCCCCTGGAGTCGTCCCTGAGGCAGCTGATGCTGGAAGTCCAGCAGGGTGTTTGGGAGTATCTGGCGGACATACATGAAGGAATGTGTGCCATGGTCTCCGTGATGGAGGAGTCCACGTGGAGCATGAGCAATGCAATGACCCTCATAGCCGAGCGCAATGCCTCCTTCATGGAGGGAGTGGCGACTCTCATGGAGAGGCTCCTCCAGGAGAACAATCAGGGCTTCCTGGGGATGTGCTCAGACCTGCAGGCCCTCACAGCGGCATTGACTTCAGATGGTCAATATCAGTGTGCGAGATTGATTGGGCACCCAATATCCCACCATCCATCAATGGTGAGCAGGGAGGTCCGAAGTGACCTCACATTGGCGCATGAGCTGCCTGTCATCTCTGTGGGGTCCTTTCAGGACACTCCGGATGAGGGCAGGAGCTCCTCCGCCCCTCTGCCAGTGACCATGGCATCTGATGAGGCTGGGGTGGGTGGGTGCCAGCCTTGCCACTGGCTGTTCCCTCCCAGTCGGGGTCAGCATAGGTCCCATGGGCCAGAGGACGCCCGCTGAGGTCATCAAGACCATATGGACAGCAGAGTGAGCAGGCTGTCTCAAATGCCAGTGCCAGCGAGGGGGGAGCACCTAGACATAGCACCCACAAACGTAAACGTAAATCACCTTAGGCACACCAAGGGTTTATCACTAGTGATTTTCTTTTGCCCCCTGTTTCAGTTGTTTTTCAGTAGATGTGCTGCTCAACACCTTTTAATGCATTTTCATTTCTGTATGCAAGTATTAAATGTTTTAGTTCTCAACAAGCCTCTGGGTGCTTCATTAGTTCTGCAGGTGAAGTGGAACCCATGATGTCATGAGTGACTTGTTTGTCATTAAACTTTATTGACAAGGCACATAGTTATTATTCCTAACCAGGCTAATGTTACTTTCAGGTATCGAGTATGGAGCCTCTAGCCGTGGCATGTGTTGGAGGTTCATGTGTGGTAGGCTAGCTGAAGGATCATTGGATCAAAGCCTCCAGGGTGTCCCTGCCTCCCTGGAGGTTGCCCGGGTCAGCATCTATCCCCTCAGCGTTCTCCTGAGCGTGCTCGTCCTCAGACTCACTACTGGACGCATCATCTGCAGGCAGAGCTTCTGCGTCTACATCTTCTTCCTCCACTGCATCCCGCCTTTCCATTGCCAAATTGTGGAGAGTGCAGAATGCAACCACTATCAGTGACACACGATCTGGAGGGTATTGGAGTGCGCCCCCTGAACGGCCCAGGCATCGGAAGCACATCTCTCTACCATGACCCTTGTGGAGACTCCTATTGTACTGCTGCTCAGTCTCTGTTCTTGGACGGTGGAGGGGCATCATGAGTCACCTTTTGAGGGGATAGCCCTTGTCACCCAGCAGCCATCCAACTAGTCGGGCTGGAGCACTGAAGAGCCTCGGCACCTGGGAGTGTCTCAGGATGTAGGTATCATGGGAGCTGCCTGGGTACGTTGCACAGACTTGCAGAATCTGCATCCTATGATCACACATTATCTGCATGTCCATAAAGTGGAATCCCTTTCTGTTGATGAAGGCACCCGGCTCACCCGCTGGTGCCTTGAAGGCCACATGTGCGCAGTCGATTGCACCCTAGACACGGGGGAACCCAGCAATTGCTGCAAAGCCTCTGGCTCGCTCCACCTGGCTGGCCTTGTCCAAGCAGTATTGAATGAAAGTCAATGCACACCTGAACAGACCATCCATCACCAGCTTGACACAACTGTGGACAGCTGATTGGGAGACTCCACAAAGATCACCCACCGACTCCTGGAAAGAGCCAGAGGCATAGAAGTTGAGGGCAACCATGACCTTCAGTGCCACTGGCATGGGGTGTCCACCCACACAATTGGAGCTGATCTCAGGGCCTACTATCTGAAAGATGGAGGTCAGTGTCTCCCTTGAGAGACAGAGCCTCCTTCAGCACTTAACCTCAGACATATTGAGGTAGCTGCATCACCGCCTGTAAACCCTAGCAGCAGGATAGTGGCGTCTTTTGCGGCCCTTTCCACCTTGCACTTCCTGCTGGCCCTGCACCCCTTGTGCCTGCACCTGTGCTCCCAAAGGTGGCTCCCCTGGAGGCTGAATATGGACTCCTGGCCTCCTCCCCCTTCTGGCCCTCTCTTCCTCCTCAGAGGAGGTGCCTCCAGTGGAGAGCACAATCCCCATTCCCAGGATAAGGGAATGCTGCCTGAAACCTGCAAGGCCCCGTGAATTATGTTTCCTCCAGAGTCCTGACCTGAAGCCTGTTATTCCTGTCAAAGCAACTCTGAAGAAAATTGAAGTTGTCCTGTTCACACAAGCAAGTAGCAGTAAGTTTAAAAAGTAAATTACTAACAACTCGCATTCGCGAGCCCACTCATCCCTCTTATCCCGCCTGTGGATGAGGTTTTTAAAAATGTCACCTGCCGGTAGCGCCTGTGCGACACACTGAAAATCGCACGGGCTGCTATAAATCGCTGTGTATTACTGCCTCAAGGGCCTTAAGTGGCATGTTAATTAATGGTGGGCACGCCTCAAAAGTCATAGCGCCCGCCTTCCGAAATATCGTGATGGCGCGCTGTGACGTCGGGGCGCACGCCTGATGTCATCGCGCGTCATTTTACACATCGGCATGTCGGGCCTGCCCCCACGGCAATGGCAAAATTCTGCACTAAAGAAAATGATAGGGTAGATAGAGAGAAACTATTTCCTCTGGTGGAGGCACCCAGAACAAAGGGGCATAAATTTAACACTAGAGCTAGGCCATTCAGGGATAATATCAGAAAATAAGATTTTATACAAAGGGTAGTGGAAATCTGGAACTCTTTTCCCCCCAGAGGAAATTGAGCCTGGGTCAATTGTTAATTTCAAAACTGAAATTGATAGATTTTGTTAGACATAGATATTAAGGGACCAAACAGGTAGATGGATTAGCCATGATCTAATTGATTAGTTGAATGGGCTTCAGGGGCTGAATGGTCTACTCCTGTTCCCATGTGACTAAGAGCTTCTGACTTAGTCTCTTCCATATCATCTTCCTCCTCTTCCTAACATTAAAATAAAGTTATTCCCTTTGAGAAATTCTTATCTAGACTGCAAACTACTCTATTTTGAACAGAGTTGACTGAAAGTAGCACCAAAAGATCTGACTCAAATACTAAAATAATTGTTATGTAGATAAAGAAACATTAACCTTCAGTAGCAGCACAGACCTGTCAGTGTGCTGTTTGCCTTAGGGTTACCTTACAGCAACTCATACCACTACTTAAATTTTTTGGACTTGAAATTGGGTGGGGAGATTAACTGAATTCCCCTGACCCCATTTAAAAGTAACAAAATATGGCAGGCCTGAAGAGGAACTATCTTTTTTTTGGAGGATTTAGGTGCAACTTTATTGCAATGGTATCCTTTAAGAATGCATTTCTTCTGTTTACCGTTACAAATCCATGCCAAAGCAGGCATTCAGAGCCACTATGATGTCAGGATGATATATTTCCCAGTCAGGATGGTGTGTGGCTTGGAAAGGAACTTCCAGGTGGTGGTATTTCCATGTGTCTGCTGCCGTTGTCCTTCTAGATTGTAACGGTCATGGGTTTGGGAGGTGCTGTCTAAGGAGCCTTGGTGAGTTACTGCGATGTATCTTGTAGATGATATACGTGGCTGTCACTGTCCATTGGTGGTGGAAGGAGCAAATGTTTATGGATGGGGTGCCAATCAAGCAGGCTGCTTTGTCCTGGATGATGTCAAGTTTCTTGAGTGTTGTTGGGGCTGTACTCATTCAGGCAAGTGGAGAGTATTCCATCACACTCCAGACGTGTGCCTTGTAGTTGGTGGGTAGGTTTTGAGGAATCAGGCAGCGAGTTACTCTCCGCAGAATTCCTAACCTCTGACCTGCTCTTTAGCCATAGTATTCACCAAGTTCTGTCGAAGGGTCATGAGGACTTGAAACGTCAACTCTTTTCTTCTCCGCCGATGCTGCCGGACCTGCTGGGTTTTTCCAGGGTAATTCTGTTTTTGTTTTTGTTTTGTATTTATAAGGCTACTGCAGTTCAGTTTCTGGTCAATGGTAACCCCCAAGATGTTGAGCAACAAGTGGATCAGTTGCTTGATTTTTTTTAGTTCCAGAATGCTACCAAGTCCAATTTATATCTTTTTCTCCAGGTATTTTTGTGACAGTCCAACATTTCAATGTTTGATTCATTTTCATTCAAAACTATGGAGCTGTACCATTCAGAAACTAGTTTTGTGTCATTAAATTTTCAGACAAAATTTTAAATCTAAGTTGTAACTATATAAATCTGTTCCTTTTTTGGAATAATCTCTACTGTGGACTTGACATAAAGATTTTTTCTTAAGTTTCTTGCCCGTCTTTGATTAAAGCAATTACTGCAGTTTCTGATGAAAATACATTGGATTTTGTGATGATTCAAATTTTACCAAAGTTTCTTTTCCAAGTTCAAACATCCCTCTTTCTTAATTAGGCTGCTCCTGGCTATTATATGGCTAAGCTGATTATTAAACTCATCACATCTGTGGCACAAAAGGTGAACCATGATCCTATAATTGGTAACAAGTTGAAAGTCGTTTTCCTGGAAAACTACAGAGTGTCACTGGCTGAAAAAGGTATTGCTAAGAAGCATAGGCATGCGGTAGCATTTTTTACTCTTCAACAAAGAGTAGAAACTATTAGATTTCTCATGCAAGTGATTTGCTAACAAAACTTTAAGAGCTGATAAATTGAGCATAATAATAAAGGCAGAGTAGAGGCATACATGTTGGGAGAGGGTAAGGGTTCTACACTGAGTCAAGATGAATTGGCACAACCACATCAATATAATATGATCACTTTCAAAATCTTCTTTATTACCTCGCCCCTCTCATTCCATTTCCCTCCTTTCTTCTTTGACACCCTGTCTTACTTTTTTTTCTCTTTATAGTCTTTCTTACAATTTTATAAGAACATAAGAACTAGGAGTAGGAGTAGGCAATTCAGCCCCTTGAGCCTGCCCTGCCATTCAATACGATCTCATTTTGCCCTCAACTCTAATTTCCCACCCTCTCCCCATAACCTTTTAACCCGTTACTAATTAAAACTCTGTTTATCTCCTACTTAAATTTATTCAGTGTCCCGGCATCCACTGTACTTTTTTACTCTTCAACAAAGAGTAGAAACTATTAGATTTCTCATGCAAATGATGGTGAATTGCACAGATTCACGACCCTTTGAGAAAAGTAATTCCTCCTCACTTCTGATTTAAATCTACCACCCCTTAGCCATGACTTAGGCAGTGAATTCCAGGTGCCCACCATCCTCTGGGTGAAGAAGGTTTTCCTCATGTCCCCTTCTAATCCTTCTATCAATCGTCTTAAATCTATGCCCCCTGGTAATTGACCCCTCAGCTAGGGGAAACAAATCTTTCCTGTCTACCCTATCTAGGTCCTCATAATTTTTTACACCTCAATTAGGTCACCCCTTAGCCTCCTCTGTTCTAAGGAAAACAAACCTAGCCTATCCAATCTCTCCTCATAGCTGCAATTTTCAAGCCCTGGCAACATTCTTGTAAATCTCCTCTGCAATCTCTCCAGAGCAATTGTGTCCTTCCTATAATGTGGCATCCAAAACTGTACACAAAATTCCAGCTATGGCCTAACTGGTGTTTTATACAATTCCAATATTTTTTCATATCCTCTCTTTGCTTTCCTAATTTCCATTTTTACTTCACCCTTGTACTTTCTATACTCCTCTAGGCTTTCTACAGTATTAAGTCTTTTGTGACTTTCATAAGCTTTCTTTTTCTACTTTATCTTGGCCTATATGCTTCTGGATAATCCAGGGGCTCTAGATTTGACAGCACCACCCTTTTTCTTTGTGGGGACGTGTCCACATGCGCCTGTAGAATCTCGCCTTTGAATGTCTCCCACTGATTTGACACAGTTTTTCCGTCTAATAGCCGTATCCAATGGACTCTCACAAGCTCACCTCTCAGCTTTGTAAAATTTGTCTTCCCCAATTTAGACCTTTTACTCCTGTTCTATCTTTGTCCATTTCCATAATGATGCTAAATCTAACTATATTATAGTCACTATCTCCAAAATGGTCCTCCACTGCTACTTCATCCACCTGCCCAGCTTCATTTCCTAAGGCTAAATCTAGAATTGCACCGCCTCTCGTTGGGTTTGTTATATGCTAGCTAAAAAAGTTGTCTTGAATGCAGTTCAAGAATTTTGTGCCCTCTGTGCCCTTCATACTTTTTGTATTCTAATTGATATTAGGGTAGTTGAAGTCCCCACCGATTATTTGTTTTTGCACTCAGAAATCTGTCAACATATTTGCTCTTCTAACTCCATTCCACTATTCGGGGGTCTATAGTAGACTCCTAGCAGTGTGGCTGCCGTTTTTTTTATTTCTGAGCTCAACCAATATGGTCTCATTTGATGCTTCATTTAGTATCTCATCCATCCTCACAGCTGTTGATTCTTTAACCAATAATGCTACACCCCACCTTTCTTATCCCTCTCCCTATCCTGCCTGAAAACTCTCTATCCAGGGATGTTGAGCTGCCATTTTTCCATTAAAGATATGATATCTTGCTGCCATGTGTCTATCTGTGCCCTCAGCTCATCAACTTAATTTTCTATGCTCCTTGCAGTTACATATATACCTTTTAACACTTCCAAATTCCTGTGCTATACACTTTTTAACCTGTGCTGCTTCTGTCTTTCAGAGTCACTCACTAATTCTCCACCTGTTCCCTGCTCTGAATTTGCCCTCAGGTTCCCATCTCCCTGCCAATCTAGTTTAAATCCCACCCTCCCCAACAGCACGAGCAAATCTCCTTGTGAGGATATTCATCCCAGTCCTGTTCAGGTGGAGACCATCCAGCTTGTACAAGTCCCACCTTCCCCAGAACCAGTCCCAATGCCTCAGAAATTTGATGCCATCCCTCCTATACCAGCTTTCCAATTATGTGTTTATTTGCTCAATTCTCCTATTTCTATACTCGGTTGCATATGGGACTGGGAGTAATTTTGAGATTACTGCTTTAAATGTCCTGCTTTTCAATCTCTTTCCTAGTTCCGTAAAGTCTGTTTTCAGGACCTCATCCCCTTTCCTACCTAAATCATTGGTACCAACGTGGACCACGAGCTCTGGCTGATCACTCTCCCCCCAGAAGAATCTTTTGCAGCCACTCTGTGACATCCTTGACCCTGGAACCAGGAAGGCAACATACCATCATGGAGTCACATTTACAAAAATGCCTATCTGTTCCCCTAACTAACGAATCCCCTATTACTACTGCTCTTCCCCACTTCTTTCTCCCTCCTGTACAGCAGAGCTGCCTGTGGTTTCACAAACGTGGATCTGACTGCACTCTGAGGAACCAACACCCTCACTGGTATCCAAAACGGAAAACCAATTGGTGAGTGGGACCCCAGGGGACTCCTGCACTACCTGCCTGATTTTCTTGGACTGCTTGGCAGTCACAACTTCCCCTTCTGCCTTCAGACTCCTAAGTTGCGGTGTGACCACCTCTCTGAACATACCAGCCACATAGCTCTCAGCCTCACAGATGCGCCACAGTGACTCCAGCCTCCACGCAAGCTCCAAAACCCAGAGCTCAAGGTTCTGCAGCTGATAACATTTCCTGCACATGTGGTCGTTAGGACACTGGTAGCATCTACAACTTCCCACACATTACAGGACACACATTCCACATGACCAAGCAGTCCTACCATGGCTTTAGTTTACTTTCCTTGCATTAACTTTATTTTACTTTGGTTTACTTATGCAACTTTATTTTACCTGGCCTCGACTTTACTTTATTTCCCTATTGCTTGTGTTTCTTACTTAAATGTAAGTAGCCCCTTCTTTTAAAAAGACTGTGCTTTTCTAATTCTCAGCTACTTGATGACACTCCCTAACAGCAGTTTCTCACCAACCAATGAATTTATTTTATGTACTAGGCACTGCTAACTGCCTAGTTCAGGGTCCTCCCCTCACACTCTCCTCTAGGAGCTGCTGACTGCCTGGCTCAGAGTCCTCCCCTCACACTCTCCTCTAGGTGCTGCTGACTGCCTGGCTCGGAGTCCTCCTCTCACATTCTCCAATAATTCTAGTTGTGCTACCCAAAGGGTGGGCCTTGCATTGACAGCTTTTGTCAAGCCATTGAACTTCTTCAGCTATTAAGTGCAGTCCTTGATGTGATGACTTTGACATTGAGTGCCTCGGTCATCTTCCTCGTGGTGGCAAGGCTGACACTCCTGGATGTCACCCCTTGCAAACCTGGGAATCTGTCTTTCCACCCCCTCTAGGAGAATTTACAGGCCTTCAAGCTCAAAATAGGCATACTTCTGCTCAATGTATTGGAGACCTAGGTGCTTATATAGAGCCTGAAAAGTGAGTACGCTCCACAAAATTTATAGGCCATTGTTTCTTCCATCTTTATAAAAGTCAGTTTCTTTTGACTCTAGTGCAGTATTAAATCAATTTAAACGGATCTATTTGCAGTTATTCCAGCAACAGACCTGTCGCAGCAAATCTCCACAGCTGGCACAGAGGCATCCGGCACAGGGAATATGAAATTCATGCTGAATGGTGCCCTGACGATTGGCACAATGGATGGAGCAAATGTGGAAATGGCAGAAGAAGCTGGTGAAAACAATATGTTCATTTTTGGCATGAGGGTTCAAGATGTGGCAGAACTGGACAAGAAAGGGTGTGTTTATAATAAAAGTAACAAATGTCATTTGCAATGACCTTAAGAAGTTATTTATAATATTGGAAGCAAAAGGCTGGCAAACCAGTGGAACAGTGGAATAGTACACAACGCAAATATTTATATTCAAATGATTATTGATCTATGTTGCTATAAATTCAGATCAATTAACTTGATGTATATAAATTGATATGCTTGGGTAACTGCTTATTTAAAATTGGCACTCTGGTTATATTTTATTAATCATCAGCTGGTAGTATTTATAAGCTGAAATTTTGTGGGCTACAGGTTTAAATTCCAACAATTTAATGGGACTTCCATTTTTGTCTACACCATCTATCTAACCTAAGGCCAAGATTATCCTGACAGTGGGAGTTCAGTGAGGCAGGTTAGACCTCACCCACCTGCATTTTCCAATATTCTCTGCTACCAACCTAATGACTTTCAGAGATAGTTACAGATGAAAATGAGGCTGCAAAGTATAGGGGAAAATGGCTGGTGAAGGATATAAGGAAGACATCAAAGATGGTCTTGTCTATGATCAAGACACTGGAAGTGAGGGAGGCAATGGCTTAGTGGTAATATCACAGGGCTAGTAAACTGGAGGTATAGGCTTAAGGCTCTCGAGATACAGGTTCAAATCCCACCACAGTGGAATTTAAATTCAATTAATTAATCTGGAATTAAAAGCTAGCCTAACAACCATTGTTGTTAAAAACTAATTAATACCCTTCAGGGAATCTGCCATCCTTGCCTGATCTGGCCTATGTGTGAGATTCCAGAACCACAAGCAATATCCAGAACCACAAGCAATATGGTTGACTCCTAGGTGCCTTCTGAAATGACCTAGCAAGCTACTCAGTTGTATCCAACTGCAAAATGCCTACAAAAAGGAATGAAACTAGATGGATCATCTGGTGTTGACCTTGGAAACGACAAAGCACTCCCAGCCCTGTCAACCCTGAAAAATCCTCCTTGCTAACATCTGGAGAGTGGGCCTACAGGCTAGTCAAGCAACAGCCTGACATAGTCATACTCACTGAACCAAATCTTACAATTTCCCAGAGATCACCATCCCTGGGTATGTCCTGTCCCACTGACAGGACAGACCCACTGGAGGTGGTGGCACAGTGGTATACAGTCAGGAAGGAGTTGCTCTGGGAGTCCTCAACATTGAAACTGGACCCCATGATGTCTCATGGCATCAATCAGATGTGGGCAAGGAAACTACCTGCTGGTTACCACCAAACACCCTCAGTTGATGAATCAGTACTCCTGCATGTTGAACACTCCTTTGAGGAAACACTGAGGGTGGCAAGCATACAGAATGTACTCTGGGTGACTTCAGTGAGTGTAGCATCACTATTGACCAAGCTGGCTGAGTCCTAAAGGACATAGCTGCTAGACTAGGTTTTTGGAAGGTGCTGAGAGTACCAACAAGAGGGAAAAACCTACTTAACCTTGTCCTCACCAGCCTACCAAGACATAATCGGTAGGAGTGAGCACTGCACAGTCCTTGTGGAGAGAGAGTCCAGTCTTTACATTGAGGATACCCTCCATCGTGTGGTGTGGCACTATCACCATGATAAATAGGATAGGTTTCAAACAATGCTGGCGACTCAAAAACTGGCCATCCATGAGGCACTGTGGGCAATCAACAGCAGCAGAATTCTATGCAGCCATAATCTGTAACCTCAAGGCCAGCATATCCCCCACTCTACCATTAAGCCGATGGTTCAGTGAAGAATGCAGGAGGGCATGCCAGGAACAGCACCAGGCATACCTAAAAATGAGGTGTCAACTTGGTGAAGCTAAAACACAGGACCTGCATGCCAAACAATGGAAGCAACAGGCGATAAGCTCTGCAGTTCTGCCATATCCAGTCATGAATAGTGGTGGAAAATTAAACAACCAACTGGAGGAGGAGGCTCCACCAATCTCCCCATCCTCAATGAGTCAGAACTTCGGCCGGAAGTACCAAGTGGATGATTAATCTTGGCCTCTTCCTGAAGTACCCAGCATCACTGATGCCAGACTTTAGCCAATTCGATTCATTCCATGTGATATCAGGAAATGGCTGAAGGCACTGGCTACAGCAAAAGCTATGAGCTCTGATAACATTCCAGCAATAGTACTGAAGACTTGCATTCCAGAACTAGCTGCGTCCCTAGCCAAGCTGTTCTAGTATGGCTACAACACTGACATCTACCCGGCAATGTGGAAAATTGCCTAGGTATGTCCTGTCCACAAAAAGCAGGACAAACCCAACCTGGCCAATTACCACC
Organism: Carcharodon carcharias; assembly: GCF_017639515.1. Taxonomy (NCBI): domain Eukaryota; kingdom Metazoa; phylum Chordata; class Chondrichthyes; order Lamniformes; family Lamnidae; genus Carcharodon; species Carcharodon carcharias. The sequence goes on from NC_054486.1 coordinate 67,242,940, forward strand.
CCATCAATCTACTCTCAAACATCAACAAAACGATAGAAGGTGTGATCGACAGCGCTATCAAGCAGCACTTACTCAGCAATAACCTGCCCACTGATGGTCAGATTGGATTCCGCCAGGGCCACTCAGCTCCTGACCTCATTACAACCTTGGTCCAAACATGGACAAAAGAGCTGAACTCCAGAGGTGAGGTGAGAGTGATTGCCCTTGACATCAAGGCAGTATTTGACCAAGTGTGGCATCAAGGAGACCTAGCAAAACTGAAATCAATGGGAATCAGGGAGGAAAACTCCTTGCTGGTTGGAGTCGTACCTAACACAAAGGAAGATAATTGTGGTTGGGGTTGTGGTACTTGGGGTTACCATTGGCCAAAAACTGAACTGGACCAGCTATATAATATTGTGGCCACAAGAGCAGGTCAGAGGCGGGGAATTCTTTGGAGAGAATTCTCACCTCCTGACCCTCCAAAGCCTGTCCACCATCTACAAGGCATAAGTCAGGAATATGATGGAAAACTCCCCACTTGCCTGGGTGAGTGCAGTTCCAACAACACTGAAAAAGCTTGACACTATCCAGGACAAAGTTGCCTGCTTGACTGGCACCCCAACCAACACCTTTAAACATTCACTCCCTCCATCACCAACTCGCAGTGGCAGCAGTGTGTACCATCTACAAGATGCACTGCAGCGATTCATCATGGCTGCTTCAGCAGCACCTTCTAACCCACAACCACTACCACCTAGAAGGACAACGGCAGCAGATGCATTGGAACACCACCATCTCCAAGTTCCCTTCCAAGTCACATACCATCACCATTCCTTCAGTATCACTTGGTCAATATCCTGAAACTCCCTCTGTGGGTGCTCCTACAGTACCTGGACTGCAGCAGTTCAAGAAGGCAGCATACCACCACCTTCTTAAAGGCAATTAGGGATGGGCAATAAATGCTGGCCTAGCCAGCGACAGCCACATCCCATGAACTAATAAAAAAAATGTATAGAGGCCACAGGCAATGATATTCAGGAAGAGGTTACAGGAAGGCAGTAAATTCAGAAGGCAGCAAACAAAGGGAGTTGAGATGGAAGCTTAAATCACCAATGAGACATTCCTCAGTTCAGTGACTGAGGAAGGAAAGGAAGAAGGATATCTTACAAAGAAGGTCAAGCTGTGAAGAGGTGGTAGACAGTGAAAATTTTAAAGGAAAGTGGTGGAACAACATGAGGTGCTCAATGGAGAAAAAAGTACTAAAGTAGTAGGGTGAGAGATCAAGATGTGGCTTGATGATAAGGACCAAACTGTCCATGCAGCAGTTCAAGTGGGGTAAGTGGGAAGGCTTTGGTAAGGAACAAGGTATCACCACCCATGAAATGAATTATAGTCAGAGCCAGGATATCAATACAGTAATCCACAATAAGGTTGTGGCTAGCAAGTGCTTTGTTCAGGAGAGAATAGACAATGTAGAGCAGGTTATATTGTTGAACAGTTGGCAACATCGAAGAGAACAGTGGTGGTGCAGTGTCATGTCGTGTCATGTGAGGTGGGGCAGTTAGTACTGGAAGGAGGTAGATGATATTAACCCCTAAATGGATAAGCTTTATGGTGTGGTTGATGAGACAGAGGAGAATGGGGCATTTATGATAGCTGATCAAAAGCAACAGCAATGGGTGCTTGTACAGGCCCTTCATATTGTCAGGAGAGGCATAAAAGGCAGCTGCAAACTTATTCAAGAGGGATGAGTGGCAGGAAAGTAGAGGAGTAGTGAAGATTGGAATAGGGATTACCTGTGGCAAAGTATCCAAATGAGGAGATTCTTAAAAAATTCTTACATGGGATATTGGCATCTCTGGCAAGGCCAGCATTTGTTTCCAATCCCTAATTGCCCTTGAGGAGGTGGTGATGAGTTGCCTTCTTGAACTACTGAAGTCCACCCGGTGCAGGTATACTCACAGCACTGTTAGAAAGGAAGTTCCGCCATTTTTATCCAGTGATAGTAAAGGAATGGTGATATAGTTCCAAATCAGGATGTTGTGTGGCTTGGAAGGCAACTTGCAGGTGGAGGTGTTTCATGTGCCTCCTGCCCTTGTCTTTCTAGGTGGCAGACGTTGTGGATTTGGAAGGTGCTGCTGAAGGAGGTTTGGCAAGTTGCTGCAGGGCATCTTGTATATGGTATACATTACTTCCATTGGGTGCCAGTGGTGGATAGAGTGCTGATCATGCGGGCCGCTTTGTCCTAGATGGTGCTGACCTTCTTGAGTGTTGTTCAAGCTGCACACATCCAGGTAAGTGGACAGTATTCCATCACACTCCTGAATTGTGCTTGTAGATAGTGGACAGACTTTGGGAAGACAGGAGTTGAGTTACTTGCCACAGAATTCCCAGCCTCTGACCTGCTCTTGTAGCCAAAGGATTTATATGGCTTATCTAGTTCAGTTTCTGGCCAATGTTAACCCCGCCCAAGCATTCTGTTGAAGAGTCATATGGACTCGAAACGTTAACTGTGTTCCTGCTGCCAGACCTGCCAAGTTTTTCCAGGTATTTTTATTTTTGTTTTGGATTTCCAGCATCTGCAGTTTTTTGTTTTTATTTTGATAGTGGGGATTCAGTGATTGTAATGCAATTAAATATCTGGCGAATGGTTAGATTCTCTCTTGTTGGAGATGCTCATTGCCTGGCACTTGTCTGGCATGAATGTTACTTGCCACTTATCAGCCCAAGACTAAATATTGTCTAGATCTTGCTGCATGTGAACACGGGCTGCTTCAGTATCTGAGGAGTTGCAAATGGTGCTGAACATTGTGCAGTCAGCAGCAAACTTCCCCATTTCTGCCCTTATGATGGAGGGAAGGTCATTGATGAAGGAGCTGAAGATGGTTGGACTTCAGACACTACACTGAGGAACTCCTGCAGCTATGCCCTGGGCCTCTAACAACCACAACTATCTTCCTTTGTGCGAGGTATGATTTTGACCAGTGGAGAGTTTTCCCCCTTGATTCACATTGACTTTAATTTTGCTAGGAATTCTTGATGCCACATTTGGTCAAATGTTTGCCGTGATGTCAAGCGCAGTCACTCTTATCTCACCTCTTGAGTTCAGCTCTTTTGTCCATGTTTGAACCAAGCCTGTAATGAGGCCAGGAGCCAAGTGGCCCTGGTGGAACCCAAACTGACCATCAGTGAGCAGGTTACTGCTGAATAGGTGCCGCTTGATAGCGTTGTCGATGACACCTTCCATCACTTTGCTGATGAATGAGAGTAGACTGATGGGGCAATAATTAGCCAGATTGGATTCATCCTGCTCTTTGTGGGCAAGACATACCTGGGCAATGTTCCACATTGTCAGGTGGATGCCAGTGTTGTGGCTGTACAGGAACAGATTGGCTAGGGGGAGCAGCTATTTCTGGAGCACAAGTCTTCAGGGATACTGGGTGTTGTCAGTGCCCAGAGTCTTTGCTGTATCCAGTGCCTTTAGTCATTTCTTGATATCATGTAGAATGAATTGAAATGGCTGAAGACTAGCATCTGTAATGCTGGGGATCTCAGCAGGAGAGCAAGTTGGTGATCTGTTTGGCACTTCTGGTTTAAGATGGTTGCAAATGCTTCAGCCTTGTCTTTCATTCTGATGTGCTGGGCGCCCCCATCATTTGAATAGGATATTTATGGAGCCACCTCCTCCAGTTTGTAGTTTAATTGTCTATCACCATTCACAACTGGATGTGGCAGGAGTGCAGAGCTTTATTCTGATCCATTGGTTGTGGAATCGCTTAGCTCTTGTTTTTCGCATGCTACTTCCGCTGCTTGCATACAAGTAGTCCTGTGTTGTGGCTTCACCAGGTTGACACCTCATGTTTTTTGTGCTTTGTGCTGCTCCTGGCATGCTCTCCTGCACACTTCTTTGAACCGGGGTATTGATCCCTTGGCTTGATGGTAATGGTAGGATTAAGGATATGCCAGATTGTGAGGTTGCAGATTGTAATTGAATACAATTCTGCTGCTGCAGCTGATGGCTCACAGCTCCTCGTGGATGTTCAGTTTTGAGCTGCCAATGGGGGATATCCTCATTGTGAAGACGGGACTTTGTCTTCACAAGGACTGTGCGGTGGTCACTCCTACCAAGATTGCCAAGAACAGATACATCTGAAAGAGGTAGATTGATGAGGACAATGTTTAGTAGGTTTTTCCTTTTTATTGATCCCTTACACCTGCTGCAGGCCCAGTCTAGCAGATATGTTTTTTGGAACTCGGCCTGCTCAATCAGTTGTGGTACTACTGAGCCACTTTTGGTGATGGACATTGAAGTACCCCACTCAGAGTATATTGTTTGCCCTTGCTACCCTCAGTGCCTCTTTCACGTGGTGTTCAACATGGAGGAGTTTCTATACAGAAGGTACAATGGTGGGAGGTGTGGTGGAGGTGGTAGGTGCTAATCAGCAGGAGGTTTCCTTGCCCATTTTTGATCTAACGCCATAAGAGTTTATGGGGTCCGTAATCAATGTTGAGGATTCCTAGGGCAAATCCCTTCCGACTGTGTACCATTGTGCTAACACCTCTGATGGATCTGTCCTACCAGTGGAATAGGACATACCCTGGGATGTTGGTGGTGGCGTCTGGGACATTGGCTGTAAGGTAATGTATGTTTTGGTGAGTCTGACTATGTTAGGTTGTTGTTTGACTGGCCTGTGGGACAGTTCTCCCAAGTTTGGCACAAGCCACCAGATGTTAGTAAGGAGAGCTTTGCAGTGGTGACAGAACTTGGTGTGCCATTGGCATTTCCAGTGCCTAGTTCAATGCCTGGTGGTTCACAGAATCTTAACAGTGCAGAAGGAGGCCATTCAGCTCATCGAGTCTACACTAGCTCTCTGAAAGAGCATTCTACCTAGTCCCATTCCCTTGCCTTATCCTCTTAACCTTGCACATTCTGTCTTTTCAGATAGCAATCCAATTCCCCTTTGAATACCTTAATCGAACCTGCCTCCACAACCCTCTCAGGAAGTTCTTTCCAGACTCCAACCACCCTCTGGGCGAAAAATGTTTTCCTCTCATCATTTTGCTAAATATTTTGAATCTGTGCCTTCTAGTTCTTGATGCTTTCTTGAGTGGGAACAGTTTCTCACTATTTATCCTGTCCATACCCCTCAGGATCTTGAATACCTTCATCAAGTCTCTTCTCAGCCTTCTTTTCTCCAAGGAAAACAGTCCTAACCTCCCCAATCTATCCTCACAGCTACAGTTCTTTATCCCTGGAATCATTCTTGTGAATCTCCCCTGTACTCTCTCCAATGCCTTCACATCCTTCCTCAAATCTTCTTCTTCTTAGGCAGTCCCTCGGGATTGAGGATGATGACTTGCTTCCACATGAAAAATAAGTTCTCAGGTGACTGAAGAGTCCAATGTGCAACTTACAGTCACAGGTGGGGCAGACGGTGGTAGGGGGAGGGTGGAGTGCCCAGGTTGCCATGTGCTCCTTACTTGGCTTCAGCTAGCCCTTGGCGATGAGACCCAGGGTGTTCAACTCCTTCCCAGATACTTTCCCTCCACTTCGGGCCGTATTGGGCCAGGGATTTCCAGATGTCAGTGGGGATGTTGCACTTTTTCAAGGACACTTTGAGGGTGCCCTTGAAGCATTTCCTCTGCCCTCCTGGGGCTCGCTTGCTGTGTCGAAGCTCCAAGTAGAGCACTTGTTTCATGAGTCCCGTGTCAGGCATGCAAACGATGTGGCCCACCCAGTGGAGCTGTTTGAGTGTGGTCAACACTTCAATGCTGGGAATGTTGCCCTGAGCAAGAACACTGACGTTGGTGCACCTATCCTGCCAATGGATTTGCAAGATCTTGTGGAGGCAGTGCTGGTGGTACTTATCCAGAGTTTTGAGGTGCCTGCTGTACATTGTCCACATCTCTGAGCCATATAGGAAGGTGGGTATCACTACTGCGCTGTAGACCATGGGCTTGGTGCTGGGTTTGAGATCCTGGTCTTCAAACACACTCTTCCGAAGGTTGCACTGGCACACTGAAGGTGGTTTTGGACCTCGTCTTTGAAATCTGCCTACTTGACAGTAAGCTGCCAAGATATGGAAAGTGGTCCATGTTGTCCAAGGCCTCGTCGTGGATTTTGATAACTGGGGTCAGTGTGGTGTGGAGGGGGCAGGTTGGTAGAGGACCTTTGTTTTTCGGATGTTTAGTGTAAGGCCCAAGTCCTCAAGTATGGTGACCAGAAATGGACGCAGTACTCCAGATGAGGCCTAACTAGTATCTAATATAATTTCAATATGACCTCATTACCCTTGTACTCAATGCCCTTATTAATAAAGCCTAAGATACTATATGCTTTATTAATTGCTCTCTCAACATGCCCTGCCATTTTCAATGATTTATGTACAAGAACACCGAGCTCCCTCTATTCTTGCACCTCCTTTAAAGTTTCTCCCTTTATTTTATACTGTCTCTCCATATTCTTCCTGCCAAAATGAATCACCTCACACTTCCCTGCATTGAACTTCATCTGCCACTTGTCTGCCCAATCCACCAACATGTCTCTGTCCTTTTGAAGTTCATGACTATCCTCATCATAGTTTACAACATTTCCAATCTTCGTATCATCTGCAGTTATTTAAATCATGCCCTGAACACCACAGACTAGGTCATTAATATATCTGGAAGAACAAGGGTCCCAATGCTGACTCCTGGGCAACTCCACTACAAACCTTCCTCCAACCCGAAAAACAACTCTCTGTTTTCTGTTACTCAGCCTATTTCTTATCCAAGTACTTTTGTAGGTTTTTTTGCATAGGTTCCTCCGGCTTTTATCTTTTTGACTTTTCTGTAGCTATTTGGTGCAATTGAGTGGCTTGTTCGGCCATTTTAGGGGGCACATAAGAGTCAACCACATTGCTGAGAGTATGAAGTCACATGTAGGCCAGAGCAGGTAAGGACAGCAAATTTCCTTCTCTAAATGAAATTAGTAAACCTGGTGGGTTTTTATGACAATCGATAGTTTAATTATAGGCACCATGATTGGCTAATGGGAAGGGCAAGAGGCAGGAGAGTAGAAACAAAGATGAAAAAGAAAGAGAAATAAAAGTAATGGAGCCGTCACCAAGATGTGCATGTGAATAAATATTGAGCAAATTCAGAATTCATAGGAATAGTGGAAATTAGGAGGCACAAGTCCAGGTTGTAAAGAGATGACAGGAAGGAAATAATATAAGAGTTCAAAGTCTTAGATTCTGTGATGGTATGAATTTGACTGTTAGACAGAATGGAATCAGCTTGGAGTGCCTCTGAACCAGTATCTAGGTTGGAAAACAGTTTCAGAGTGAGGAGATCCAGGAGGCATTCAAGTGGCAGGAGTATTAGTGAGAATATTGGTGGAGATTGTTCAGAGGGCCACAGAGGAGTGGAAAGTCAATCATTTGCTAGAATAGGTTAACATAGGTGTCCAGAAGAGGTGCATAGTGGCCTCTAACCTTAGCAGTGTGCATCAGCAAATCCACTATAACAACAAAGAAGCAAAAGGATTTAAACAAAAGGACTAAGAGCAGTGGAGGTCCAGAAGAGGGAGGACAAAAGGTGAATCCATATGATCAGTGCAAATAAGGGAGCGGGACTGAAGATAAATGAGGAGAACACAAGATTGGGAGCAGCAGCAGGAGTTTAAGGAGCTGGCTCTAACACAGAGTGATGGAGGAATTCCAAGGACCAGTGGAGGACAGCAAAGCTAGTAGCCACAGGGAGCCGGAGGTAGCGATAAAGCTGAGATCATTTAATCCCAGTGAAGGAGCAGAAAACTGAACAAGACCAGGTACTGGAATTGAAGCAGTCCAGCAAAGAGTACAATCTCAGTAGAAAGCAGTGGTGGAGCTCACAATAAAGCACAGGAGTGGAGCAGTATCAAGATAATCAAAACATAAAGTATAGTCCAGCAGAACCGACAAGTTCAAAGGTATAGGAAATAAAATGTGAGTTTCAGCTGTGAAAAGAGCACAGCAAGCAGGTTCAAAGGATGGAATGTGTTCTGAGTAGATCAGTTTAATTATTAGCTTGAACTTGTAAATGGAGTTAAAATGTATTCATTATTAGGGGCAGGAGATCTTAAGCTGTGGAGGTAAGTAAATTGGGAGAAAAGGGCAATGGATCATTATGTTATGGAGATTTTACTCCAGGGGCAGGATCTTTAGGTCGGCGAGCGGGGGAGTGGGGCCCGCTTGCCGACGTGTAAAATGATGTTGGGCGGAACTCCCGACATCACCCCATGTCATCTCCATTTTCAGGTCGGCGGGGGCGCAGCCAAATCAGCTGTGTGCCGGCCAACCTGGCATGGCAGGACCAGCCGTGGGGACTTTGGTGGCCCAGACAAAAGACTTTCTGTGGGACTTTCTGTGGGACCGAACGATCCAGGCGGCAGGCGGGGCTGGAAAAGCCCATCCACTGACTCTATATGTGCTTGCTTTGGAAGGAGCTAGCACCATTTATCAGTTGGTTGTACCTGTTGCAATGATCCTGGGTGAGCTTCTCCCAGGACTAGAAGTTGATAACAAAACTTCTAAGTGAAGCCTTCAGCATGTCCTTGTAACACTTCCTTTGGCCGCCATGAGCGCGCACCCCAGCCTTAAGCTGTCCGTAGAAGATTTTAGCTCCCTGTTACAAGATCTTTCCTGACTTGGAAGGGGATAGGATAAATGCTTCACCTGACTGGTTTAGGCTATAAACTGACTAACAGATTTAGTCATAATTAAATGGAGAAGTAAACATAAGCTAAGACATAGGCCTGAATTTTCACTCCTGCTTCGGGTGCACAGAGTTTGTAGAATTCCCGTCTCCACAAACCCAACTCCTGAAAAAGTGCTCCAGAAGTTTGGATTCTCATTCTGGGGGTTGGGGGTAGGGGAGCCAGGTTTTATGGGAGCCGTGCCCATCGCCTCTAGAGAAAGTTCATATGCAGCCACAGAGAATGCCGGGTGCAGAGGCAGACTGGCAAGCTGCACTTCGAGGGGAACTCGGAGGTGAATGTACAGTAACATTGTGCAGTGCTCGCGAACGTCATCTGTTGGACCTGCTTGGAGTCAGGCTTCTGGCTTATTTGCCCACTCAAACCACACAGGCACCCCAGTGATAATGGTAGGTTGTGAATTCAGTCATGTGGGAATAATGCTGTAATAACAACCCCCAGGTTTATGTCAACAGACAGAGTGAAATAGCAAACACTGACTTTTTTCAATACTGCACACATTTCTTTTCAAATATTTAAAGAGAAGGTAATTTAAATGCCTTGACAGCACACTTTGACAGTTCCAATGATTTTATCCACATTTTCTGCACATGCATGTCTACTTTTAATAATCAGTAAGGACACTTGACCTCTCCCAAAGAACAATTTACCGGTCCCAATGGGCACCTGACCTCTCCCAAAGGTGCATTAGGACAATATCCAAAAGGGTACTTCACCTCTCCAAAAGGGTGCCGTACCTCTCCAATTTACGAAAACCAGATCAGATTGAAGGCAACTGTATTTTAACATATGCAGCTGCTTCCGTGAGCCACGAACATCCAAGGTTTGACCTGTCCCCATTCTGCCCCAGTGCAAAAATGGGGGCTTGGTTTGGAGACAGAACTTATGGATTCGGGCCTCCAGTGCCATTTTTGCAAGGATGGAGAGCCTCCCCATTTGTGTGAAATTCTGGCCATACAGTGTGTTTACATTAGTTACAGGTTTTACTATGCCTCTTTAAAAAATAAAAAATAACAGCCATGTGCTGTGCTAAACTACATTGTTTACTAGGTTGACATACGGCCTCATTCCCTATTTCCCTGCCATTTCTGCTACTACCCTTACCAATTTGAGTAAGGTAACTGAGAATAATTCAGCCCCAATATACCAAGAAGGAAAGAAAAAGCCTTACATTTCAAAAGTGCATTGAAAAGAGCATAAGAATAATCCAATATAATGAGTAAAAACTAAGCGGGAAATGCTCCTGGCACATTTTGGAAACAGATTTTCCTATACTTCCTGCTATAACTTTTTGTACAACACCCCTGCTTTCATTTCCCCCTCATCTACGGGAGATTTCAAAGCAATGCTGTGCAAGATGAAGTTTGAAGAAGTCTGGATGGGAAGGACAGAGTCAATTATAATAGTTTACTCCTTTGCTTCAAACTTCTGTGTGTTTGGCAGTTTTTGGGTTCCTTCTAATAATAATACTCAAACAATTAATGAAATACTGGTTCTCATAGTATGGGGACAATTATAGATACATGGCAGGGCAGCTAAGGAAATACAGCCAGGGGGAAAGACTAATATTGAAAATAAGTGTCCAGGATTGTGTGCTAAGATTGGGAACAAAAGTTATTTGGTAAATAGAAGAAATGTGATTTTCTTCCTGAAACCATTTATAATAAAAGATCTATTAAATATCAATTGCTGTTTATCAAAACTGTTATTTCAGAAAACTTGTATGTTTGATGTTCTGCCGCAGGACATCAGATTACCTATTGCTAATTTATGCTGATATTTTTTCAGATACAATGCTTTGCAATATTATGAAAACTTTCCAGAATTGAAAGAGGTGATCGATCAGATCGCAGCTGGATATTTTTCTCCAAGCGAACCTGAACTTTTCAGAGATATCCTGAATATGCTTTTTCACAATGATAGGTAATCGCTAAGGCCCTTTTATACGTCATCAATGACATCTCTTTCCTGTCTGCTTCTCCCAAATATGAAGACCTAATTCTATCTGCCCTGATATTTCAGCAGTAGCTTCTCTTCACTCATTCCCAGTTTTAGCAGCTTTTCTCCTTCTCCTTCCCTAACATGGTTTGGAGCAGATTGCATTCAGCCTCATGATTCTCTTGCTGCAGGCCTCACAACTTCCTCATTCTGGCTTTGGCACCTTATCTATCCATATTCCTAATTTGTTCTGTACTTGTAGTGTTTGTTCAAGTCCTGACCTCCATGACTTTTGCCTAATGTCTGCTCCATCTCTGCGGTTCAGCCATTGGAACAAATTGTTCTGTCCCACCCTTTCTCCAAACTCTATTTGTTTATTTTTCTCATGAAAAAATATATATGCAATTTACTCACAGTATTGCAGTCTTCTGCAACAATTGTCTCTCAATGGGTATAGGTCCAACTGGACTGATCTTAGAGATAGAAATTAGCATGTATAAAATTCCCTGCTGTGGAGAGTGAGCATTATTATACAGTTTTGTAAAGCTAAACATGCTGCATCACCTGCATGTGTATGTACAGAACAATCTTTTTTCAGTTTTTCACATTGTGCACACGTGGAAAGCCCTGACCAGAACTACCATGGGCCTTTTCTAGGATTTGAAACACTATGTGCTCATACAGGGATGCTGTGATATGTAGCTGACTTGGTAGAAAAACGGCAGCGCTCCTGTAAATCACAAGAACAATAGTTTGAATAATTTGTGAAGCTGATATTGTTCACCTTCGAGCAGAGAAAGTTAAAAGGAGATTTGATGGAGGTGTTCAAAATCATAAATAGTTTTGACACAGTAAATAACAAGAAAATGTTTCCGGCAGAAGTGTCAGTAACCAAAGGACGCAGATTTCAGGTGAATGACAAAAGAGCTAGAAGCGACAAGAATAAATTTCTTTTACACAGCGACTTGTGATCGAAGATATGCAAAATTTGCTGACCCTGGGATTTCAAACCAAGTCAGCACTGCCTAAAAAAGTGGCCGAAGCAGTTTCAATATTAACATTCGTAAGAGAATTAGATAAATGCTTGAAGAAAAGTAACTTAGAGGGCTATGAATCAGGAGTGGGTTTAATCGGATAGCTCTCCAAAGAGCTAACACGTGCACAATGGCCTGAATGACCTTCTTCTGTGCTGTATCATTCAATGATCCTATCATATGACACCCAAGATCATGTTACAGCCTGAAACTCAATAAAGCATTACCTTGTAGATCATTTCTAGTGTACTCACTGCCTTGAAGTCTTCTGAAAACTGAGTATAATCAATGACAGGTTAAAGGCATAACACCAGTTATTACTTAAACCTCAATTAAACAGTTATTTCATATTCTAGTTGTTTCAATATACTCCTATTTGGACAAGGGAGCCCTGAAATTCCTAGTAGCTGCAGCAGTACTGGAATTAAGGCAGGGCTAAACTTCCATCTGTTGACTGGCCCAGTGCTAACTTGGGGTGGAATCATCCCAGTTTTGCATTAAGTGCGATAGCGGGTGGGAAAAAGGACATTTTACCCGCCAGTCACAATGGCAACTTTTGGCCCCATTCCCATTTCCATTCCCACCTCATTAATTATGTAGCCACAGGAAATACGCTGTCTTGCTGGCAGGTGACCTCCAATTTTCCCACCACGCCATACCTTGCCGCTTCCTCATGCAGGACGCCATATTTAAACTGTGCGCACACTTCTCAATGCTTGCCGCCCAGGAGAGCACTATGAAGAAATGTCCTCAAAAGCCAAGAAGAGTGAATCTTCCCAATTCAGTGACATATCCCTGGGATGCCTTCTGGACACTGTGGAAGCCCACTGCTATGTCCTCAACTCCTGCTCTGGCCGCAGTCTCACCACTTTGGCTTGGGAGGTGGTGGCAGAAGTTGTCAGTGCCAATGCTGCCCAGAAGAAGTCAGCCATCCAGTACAGAAAACAGATGAATGATCTCATCTGTGTTGCCAGGGTAAGGCAACCATCTCATTACTCTAAACTCACACACTCTCAAAACCATCACACATTCACTGGCATATCACTTACTGACAGCTCAAGGGATATCACCAATCACTCTCTCACACAAACTCTCACATTACCATCAGGCTTCATCTCCTCTGCATACTGCTTCCCCAGCCCTCATCATCTTGAGGCCACTTGCACAGATCAACATGTGACCCCACACATCCCCTGGAATACCCCGCTTCCCCAGGACAGCCCATGCCCTGCAGCCTCTTCCCTTGCCTGAGGCCACTTCTCTTCTTTCCCCAAGCAAGACGTTGCCCTGCAGCTGTTGCAAAACCAGCCTGCCTTACGGGCTGGTCTGGTAGGTTGTGACACGTCCATGAGCCCCCTAAAAGTGATGTGGTGCTGCCTGTGAAGCTTAGCACTAATGATTGCGAGTGCTGCCTGAAGAAAGGTAGGCAAACATACCTCAAAGTGCAGCTCGCCAAGTGCAAATCGCTTATGTACAGCTATGAAACAAGGGCATGCCTGGATGATCTAACGTGGAGGGATGATTCCGGTGAGCAGGGCTTATAATGATATTCAGATGTAGTAAAATGAAGTTCCCAACGTTCAGCAGTGGGAAAAACAGCCCACCATAGACGGACAGAGTGGACAATCACAAGCTGGTTACACGATGGCATGAAACCAATTTTTGGACTTCGTGGCATAATATCCATTCACACCTGTTGTGACACTCGACGCCAACGGGCACAGGAAATTCCTACCTTGGTCTGATTTCCCAGCGTCAACAAATTTCACATGTTTTGGAGCTCACCTATTGTGGTAAAGTGGAATGCTATGTGACTGTATTGACCCATCGTTACACAGCAGGGGCTTCTTGGCTAACTCTAAGTCTATAGCTGGATGTGATTGAAGAAGCACACATGGCGTTAGTGCTCTGTTCTTTGTTCCAATAAACCACCAGTGTTTGTTCAGTTAATCGGTCTCTCTGTCTGTATTGTTTCAAGCACTGACTAATGTGTTAATATCAAGGGCACAGCTAGCATTCACCAGACAAAGCAAACCTGATAACCAAAAACTTAAAATTGACGACGAGGATAAACCAGATCAATTGACAGTAATCAAGAAAGTCACGGTAAGCCAGCCACATTATTTCGACACCAACTTGAAAGCTGTTTGAAAGTGCAGTCTCCATAGTCATCGAGTATGCTGCGGCTTGGGCATCTTGAACCATTTGACCCCGTTTCCAATGACTGGTCTCATTACGTCAAACAGCTAGCATTCTTCTTTACCACTAATGACATCGCAGGGGAGGACAAGAAGAAGGTGATTCTTTTGTCCACGTGTGGAAGCAAAACGTATGGGCTGATCCGCAGTCTCACATCACCTAACACCCCCGATACAAAGACTTTGATGAGTTAGTAAGTATTGTATAAAACCACCTGAAGCCAGAGCCCTCAGTCACTATGCAGCATTTTAAATTTAATTCGCGGAATAGCTTTCCAGGGGAGACAATCGCTGGCTATGTAGCTGCTTTAAAGAAATTAACGGAAAGAAATTTACCCCTTATAGTAGAATATTGTGAGTTTAAAACTTCAATTAATGACATGTTGAGAGACCAATTGATATGCAGAATCACGAACGATGCTATTCAAGAACATTTGGTATCTGAAACCAATCTAGACTTCAGTAAGGCACTAGAATTGGCAGCAGCCATGGAGAGCGCTTTTGGAGACTTGGAGGCAATAAAAGATACACAAAATGGTGCTGTCCATCTTGTAGGGTGGGAAGGACGGTAACAAAAGTGCAAAAATGTTGGACTCCACAGAAAGACGGGGAATGCCCACTATGTACAAACCATTGGAGAGCAACTATAGTGAAAACCCACAACATTAATGAGAGAAGCGCATCCTGGCAGCCTACAAGTGGTCGACAGTTCAGAAATATTGAATGCTTTTTCTGCCACTGCAATGGTTGCATAATTGCGACCAATTATGGTAAATTGTCAAGGTAGGCTGAGACAGCATTTTAAGAACAAAGGTAGAAATTGTGAAATCTGTCTAGATGAAGATCCAGAGGAAGCAGAACCTGACATCTATTGATTATACAACCTGAAAGTGAGTAGAACTGAGCCAATCCAGCTGTCATTAGAGTCAATGAACAAACCATCAAGATGGAGGTCGATACTGGGGCATCAATGCCTGTCATAGGAGAACATATGTTCAGAAACTTGAATAAAGGAGTCCATCCTTTAAGTTTGGAATATTTGGACACCAAATTAAAAACATATATGGGTGAAGAAATAAGAGTAAATGGGATATGTCAAGTCCTGGTGTACTATGGTGATCAGTGTTCAAATTTACCCCTTATAGTAGGAGCTGGGGCAGGCCCCAGTTTAATTGGTCAGAACTGGCTCAAAAAGATGAAATTGCTCTGGGCCGAGATTTTTCAAATTAGGATGAGAAACTTATAGGAATTGTTGCAAAAGCACACTTCCAGTTTCAGTGCCAGGTAACAATGTGAAGGTTCTAATTCCCCAGAAACTTATCTTAGTACTAAATTTTTTGGATTCCTCCCCTGTCCAGGCCAAACAAACCCGTGAGTAAACAAGCTGAGATCCACTTTTATCTCACGCCTGGGAGCAGGTCTTGAATGGATGGTCAGGCGAGCCAAAGTCTGATGACATGAAGCCCTATTTCAACTGCAGATATGAGCTCACCTGCCAGGACAGCATATTGCTCTGGGGACCAAGAGTTATCATGCCCCTGAGAGGGCAATGGACATTACTGGCCAAATTACATTGCGCTCACCCTGGCATTAGTAGGATAAAGATGCTTGCATGCAGCTATTTGTGGTGGCCAAGGATGGATGCGGACATCGAAACCCTGGTCAAAAGTTGTCTTCAATGCCAGCAAATACAAAAACTACCCCCCTTAGCTCCATTGCACCCCTGGGAATGGCCAGGGCAGCCATGGGTGCGCCTCCACATCGACTATGTGGGGTCCTTCTTGGGCACAATGTTCATTTTACTAATAGGTTCCCACTGTAAGTGAATGAATGTCTACAAAGTCCGGTCACCCATGTCTGCTGCCACCATAGACCATTTGCAACAGAAATTTGCAGTGCATGAGTTACCAGAGGGGCTCGTGTCAGACAATGGGACTGCATTTATGAGCGGGGAGTTCCAGAGGCTTACAACCCTCAATGGAATAACTCATATCAAAACTTCAGCTTACTACTCTGCCTTTAATGGTTTGGCTGGGTGGGCAGTCCAAACTTTTAAGTCTGGGATGAAAAAGTTGGACAGGGATGCTATCAGCACCAGATTATCATGGTCTCTGTTCGCATACTGGACGATGCCACACACGACCACCGGTATTGCCCCTGAATTACTAATGAAAGACGTCTCTGCGCCCATCTAACTCATATCAAGCCAAATTTAGTGGGGTGGATGGAAAGAAGCCAAGAGGCCCAGAAGGCTAGGCATGATGGCCGTAATCATGAAAGAAAATTCACAGTGGGAGACATAGCTCTCACAAAGAACTTTGGAGATGGGCCCAATTGGCTATTAGGCAAATTGAGTGCCATGACAGGACCTCTCTTCTAAAATGTATCGATAAATGGCCAAATAATTTGGTGACACATGGATCATCTCTGAAGAAGAGAGACAGGCCCACAAGAAGGAAGAAATGTCACATTATTTGGAAGTACCAGTGGAGCCTGTTGGACCCTAGAGGGTCAAAGACACAAACTTGCCTGCTTCCACTGAGGAGCCTGGTGGACAGTTGACCCCTGAGAAGGAGGTCTCGGAAAAACCAACCGATGCCATTGAGCTACGACATTTGACCTGTCCGAGCAAGCCTCCTGAGAGACTTGGCTTGTAAATAGTTATTCAAGCAAATAATTGGGATGTTGTGATGCTTGTCAATTGTACTTTCAAGTAAAGGGGGAGGGATGAGGTAAAATGGAGTGCTATGTACCTTTAAGAGAATGTAGTTAGTTGACCATATGACTGTATTGACCAATTGCTACACACCAGGGGCTCCTTGGATAACTCTAAGTCTAGAACTGGAGGTGATTGAAGAAGCACACCTGGTGTAGTTTCAATAAACCACCAGTGTTTGTTCAGTTAATCAGTCTCTGCCTTTATTGCTTCAAGCACCAACTAATGTGTTAATATCAAGGGTCTAGCTAGCGTTTGCTGGACAAAGTGAACCTGATAACCAAAAACATAAAACCTATGTTGTTTTGACAAAACTGGTGCACCAATTCCAATGGGAGAAAAGTTTATTTTTGTAGCTGTACAAAACAAAATTAAAAGTAGAAGGGTTGAACAGCCTTATTTCTAAATTTGAAGCTTTGCTAGTGATCAGGAAACCAACATTTAAAAAGCTGCTGAACCTCACATTCTCCAGGACCTAGTCCTGGAATTTGTTGTATTCCTGAGTTGGGAGTAACAGGCAGGTTTTAGGACTCTTATCGTGATCTCACCAGCTGTGTTTCATCCAATATTGAAGTCTGTAAAGTTCAACTCTAATTTGTAACAGCCTTTTGTTCTTATATTTTAATGGTGTTTCAAATTACGATTTATGTCCAGGTTCAAAGTGTTTGCTGATTTTGAATCTTATGTCAAAACTCAAGAGAAAGTCAACCAATTATACCAGGTCAGAATATTGTATTCCCAACACTATTGTTTATGTAAGCCTTTAAATTTAAAATGGATAAGCAGCTAAGTATCCTGGTCCTATCCTTAATATCAATATTTATGTATAACAAATCATCTTCGGTATTGCCCACAGTGATTTGGATGACACAATGTTGTTTGGCATTTAAAACTATAAAGTGCATTATATGTTTTGATCACTTTTTAGAAAAGATAGAGAGTAAAAATGGATAGAAAGTAAAACATAGAGAAAATAGTCAGGTTGCAAGTCAGCAGAAGGCTCGTAAAAAGTAGTAATAGATAATGTGAAGGGTGGAACATGGGTGTTGAATTTGATGGAGGCATGTCTGTTTTTCAAGCAATGAATAGGTGTCCATGCTTCCAATATGCTGAGCATTTTGGTATGGCAAAAAGTTGGGCATCCAGGACCCCACACCCTTCTGTGGCTCCTGAGATCTGGGAGCATTAAAGGTGACTCAGGGTCTAGAGTTTGTATTTATTAGTTTAGACCAAATACACCCCAAATGTAGGCTTGCCCTTGTGAGACCTTCAACTGTGGTCTTGACTGCCAGCTTCAGGGTTTAGCATTTCTAAAGCCCTGAGAGCTGGTTGGAGGAAGAAGAAAATGTACTTACCTGCTGCTCTGTCCTGTTTGGATTTCTCCCAACGCACCCTCACTCCAAGACTCTCCAGTTAGGTGGGTTTGGGCGTAAGCCCTAATGTTCAATTTTTGAGCTGTGCATATGTTTGGATAGCACGTGGAAACAAAGAGGAAGTTGACATGAAAGGGCCAGGACTCCCCTTTTTTCCTCAATTCCCCTGCAATACTGGGCCTGTACATATGATAGGTAGATCCATTATGGGCAGGACAGCTTAATGGGGGTGTAATAATCCTCTGTCCCTTTCCTTTCTGCAGGACCTGAGAACTGCGCTGTATGACATTACCAGAAGAACTGATGTTTTCATGTATCAGGTTGCTCAATGTTAAGGTGTATGGATGGTGAAAGTTTGTAAATTTGATAGAAAAATGAATTTTATGTTTTGTCTATCTGTACATTTTACAGAACCCAAGAGAATGGACCAAAATAGTAATTAAAAACATTGCTTCTTCTGGGAAGTTCTCCAGTGATCGAGCTATTACCGAGTATGCCCGTGATATCTGGGGTGTTGAACCCAAAGCCTTGAAGATTCCTGCTCCTAACGATTCAAAGGATACCTGGAACTCCAGTGTAAAGTCTTGAATACATTTAGCCAAGAATTTACAGTCCCGCCACAGCATGTCTCCCCCGGTGGATGCAATGAGCCATTTAAATCTCCATTCAGCTCGGCAAAACCATAATATCCTGCCAGGCCAGAGGGGCCGTAAAATCCTGGCCTATGTTGTACAATTATAGGCATAGAGGGGAAGTATTTTGACTGATCTTTTTCAGTTTCAACTAAATAAAGCATCTTAAGTTTAGAATTTAACATTTTACAATGCCTAAGATTGTTTGCAATTTACAGTTAAGTATTTGATAATTACAGGTCTTAATTTCTATAGAAGTACTGTAGAGCAGATTTTTTGCCCATGCTTCTCATAAAAGCATATTCTATATTTTTATCAAATGCAGTTTAATTTTCAAAAGTAGGAAAGAGTTGAGTCTGATGTCTAACTGCATTTTTACCTAAAAGAACATTTTTTAACTTGCCAAAGTAATGCCATAATTTCATCACAAATAGATGGTTAACTTAATATCATAATTATTACCAGTTCCAAGTGATTTTACCAAGCTATAGATCCATACACAACTAATTTTTTTTCAATCACAACATATAAATAGAATATAGGGGATAAACAGTTAAGGTTATCAACCTCTGAGAAACCCTTGCCTTGATGAGACAATTGTTGATACTGCCATATTGAAGTTTTTTTCTGTTCTTCGTTTTTATTTTGCCTGTCGTGAACAGCAGTTGTCTTCTGGTCAAAAAGTGTTTGCAATCTTTTGCAATTGCTGACATTCTAATAAATCTATATACAGTAGTCCACTTGTTGAATCACTGTCCATACTTCTGCTGAGAAGCATTCAGCCTTACAGCATGCCCATTCAGGTGTAACAAATAGGCTGGCAAAGACAGGTGTACCATATTGTCTGACTGTCTATCCAGCATCATCATGAATGAGTCAAATTTAAGGATAGTGTTCCTGCTCATTCTCACCAGAAACTCCTCACAGTAACCTAACCCAGTTCACAGTGCCAGCTGCATGCTTTCTTGTGTCCGCTGTGGCTCAGTTGGTAGCACTCTCAGCTCTGAGTCACAAGGTTCAAGTTCCACTCCCAGGACTTGAGCTGAAAAATCAAAGCTGTCACTCCATCCTGACCCACAAATTCTACCCCACCTTGGCATCTCCTCCAGTCCTACATCTCAGAGTTTGCATCTTCTGCCCTTTTGAGTTGCGACTACTATGCTTGTTTAATTTTCTCCACCTATTCTGTACAAGCATCAGCAGTAACCAGTCAATCTTCAGCACCCAGAGTTGAAAGTAGGGTCAGATGACAGTCACAGGTTTACACATGAACACATACAGCCTTTAACAGAGGAATAGCTAACTTTTAAGTGGGTTTGGCTTATAATAATGGAAGAGTTGTATATTTTGTTATTTTATGGTATGCAAAGTGGCAGTGAATTGCTTGAATCTTACTGAACACTGTAGTCTGTTTACTTATGTATTTGGTGTAAAATAAATCTACATAAGTCAACAGTTGGCCTCATCTCACTGGAGTAATTTTCAATGCGCTATCCAAAAAGACAGAGAACACATGTGGCAACATGTAAGAAATGATAGGGAGAGATTTTCAACTTGCACCCAAAACAGACACACAAAATGGGCAGAACTTCTGTGGTATACACCCAATGATGTGGGCGTGAGGCACCGACCTTTCATAGTAAGAGCTTTAAACTCTCATAGAGACCATTACTAAAATTGCCTATTTTCGCTTTTACAAAATCTTATAGCCCCATTTTAACTGTATCTCATTCACTGGAATTCGCATGTTCACTTTAGACAGCACCAGGCTCATTTCCTTCAACATTTTCTCACCAACTTCCCAAGCTTAACTCTACAAAAAGCCTTAAGCAGTAACATGGGAACATTACCATCTTAAAATTCCACTCCAAGTCAAACTATCCTAACTTGGAAATATGTTGCCATTTATTCATCATCTTTGGGTCAAAATTCTGGAACTCCCTACCTAACAACACTAGTGGACTACCTTCACCACATGGGGATTGCGGTGGTTTAAGAAAGTGACTCACTACCCTAGCAAGGCCAATTAAGGATGGGAAATAATTGGTCTTGCCAGCAACAACCAAAAAAGACCCAGCCCTACCACCTTCCAGATGAATGCCCTGCAGTAAACACCAACATTTGTATTTTTATCACATCACTTGGCATAGTCAATAAACACCAATTCAAAGAAACTCTGGACATTAATTTTTGATGCAGGTTATTGGTGAGTAAGTGGAGCTTGTTAGCACTGTTATTGACATCATCACTTTTCTAATGATTGAGAGTAGGTTGCAGGGGTGGTAGTTGACTAAATTGCATTCTCCTTTTTCTTGATAGGATATACGTGGGTAGTTTTTCACTTTGTTGAGTAGATGCAAGCGTTGTGGCTTTATTGGGACAGCTCGATTAAAAGCTAATTCTGGCACCTGTTTTCACCACTACAGCCAAAATGTTGTTGCAGCCTATTGCCTTTGTTGCATCCAATGTGCTCAGTCATTTTTTGACATTACATGGAGTCAATTGAAGTGGCTGAAGGCATTTGTGATGGTGGGTACCTTGGGAGAAGGTGAGATGGATCATCCACTTGGCACTTTTGGCTGATGATGATTATAAACATTTCACGCTTGTCTTTTAGACTCAGGTGCTAGGTTGCTTCGTTAAGGATGGGAACATTCTTCCTTCTGTTAATTATTTGATTCTCCACCACTATTCATGAATGGATGTGGCAAGGCTAAAGAAAGGCTTGATGGTAATTGTAGAGTGAGAGATGTGCAGGGCCATGAGGTCATAGATCATGGTGGTATACAATTCTGTTACTGCTGATGGCCCACAATACCTTATGGATGCCCAGTTTTGACAATTGTTCTGAGTCTAACTCATTTAGCACAGCCATAGTGCCACAAAACATGGAGAAGGGTGTCCTCAGGGGGAAGACAAGATTTCACCTGCACAAGAATTGTGCAGTAGTCACTCCTACTAGTACTGTCATGTACAGATGCATCTGCTACAGATAGATTGATGAGGATGAGGTCAAGTCGGTTTTCCCCTTGCACTGGTTCTCTCAGTACCTGCTACAAACCAAACTGGAAGTTACATACAAATTAGGAGCATAAGTAGGCCACTCAGCCCCTCAAGCCTACTCTGCCATTCAATAAGATCATGGCTAGTTGTAACCTCAACTCCACATTCCCGCCTACCCCGATAACCTTTCACCCTTTTGTTAATCAAGAATCTATCTAGTTCTGTCTTAAAAATATTCAAACATTCTGTCTTCCACTGCCTTTTGAGGAAGGGAGTTCCAAAGATTCATGACTCCCTGAGAAAAAAATTCTCATCTCTGTCTTAAATGAGTGACCCCTTATTTTTAAACAGTGACCCCCAGTTCTAGATCCTCTCACAAGAAGAAACATCCTCTTCACATCCAAGACCCCTCAGGATCATAGGGGTTTCAATCAAGTTGCCTCTTACTGTTCTAAAGTCCAGTGGATACAAGCCTAACCTATCCAACCTTTCCTCAGAAGACAACCGCCCATTGCTGGTATTAGTCTAGTAAACCTTCTCTGAACTGCTTCTAACGCATTTACATCTTTCCTTCAATAAGGAGACCAATACTTCATTAGTGGTCTCACCAGTGCCCTGTACACCTGAAGCATAACCCCCCTACTTTTGTATTCAATTCCCCTCGCAATAAACAATAACATTCTATTAGCTTTCCTAATTACTTCCTGTACCTGCATACTAGCCTTTTTGTGATTCATGCACTAGGACACCCAGATCCCTCTGAACCTCAGAGCTCTGCAATCTCTCACCATTTAGATAATATGCTTCTTTTTTATTCTTCCTGCCAAAATGGACAATTTCACATTTGCCCACATTCTACTCCATTTGCCCATTCATTTAACCTATTTATGTCCCTTTGTAGCCTCCTTATGTCCTCTTCACAATTTACTTTCACATCTGTCTTTGTGTCATCAGCAAATTTAGCAACCATAGCTTTGGTCTCTTCATCCAAGTCATTTGTATAAATGGTAAAAAGTTGAGGCCCAACACTGATCTCTGTGGCTCACCACTCATTACATGCTGTCAACCAGGAAAATACCTGTTTATGTCATCTCTCTGGGCAGAATTTTCCCCCTGTCAGAGAAGAAGTTAAAGAGCGGGTGTGTGGAGGCGTGCGGTGCCCCCAGTTGGGTGCCCTGCCATTTTATGTGGGCAGGCCAATTAAGTCCTGCCCAGTGTGACGTCTGCACGGAAGCACTATGCACTCCCTGTGCGGGTGGGGGGGAATCCCTAACCCGAGAGTGCGCCCTTTCACGCATACTAAGTGCTGCCTCAGGGAGATCAGCTGTACATTACAAATAGAAAAAAATTTCCCTGACATGTTCCCTCATGTGACACTACCACATGAGTTGGGACATGTCCATAACCTTTAAAAACATTTTAACTAAATTTTTTAAAACCTACATGAAACCTCATCCCGCCCGTGGATGAGGTTTCATGCTTTTTCTAATGCCTGTGAGTGCTCCTGGTTGCCCACCAACCTTAAGGTTGGACAGCCAGGTCCATTAATTACTTTAATGACTCTGTCAATGCCCTCAATCGGCCATTGATAGATTGGCGGGCGCACAACTGATTTTGCTGAGCCCCTGCCTACCTGAAAATTTAAATGGGGCGCGGTGACATCAGGAGTTCTGCCCGACATCACCACACATCACTTCACACATCGGTGAGCAGGCTCCCCCACCCCGCCCCCGCTCGCCGATGGGAAAACCCTGGCTTCTGTTTCCTGTCAGCTAGCCAATCTTCTATCCATGCCAATATGTTACCCCCCTACACCATGATCTTTTATTTTCTGCAATAACCTTCGATGTGGCACCTTATCAAATGCCTTCTGGAAATCTAAGTACAGTCCATCCACCAGTTCCCTGTTATCCACAGTACATGTGACTCATTCAAAGAACTCAATAAATTGGTTAAACATGATCTCCTTTTCACAAAACCATGTTTACTCTGCCTGATTGCTTTCAATTTTTCTCATTTAGATGTTACTAAAGATGTTATTATAACATCTTTAATAATAGCTTCTAAAATTTTCCCTATGATCAATGTTAAGCTAACCGACCTGTAGTTTCCTGCTTTCTGTCTCCCTCCCTTTTTGAATAAATGAGTTACATTTGCTATTTTCCAACCTGATGGAACCTTCCACGAATCTAGGGAATTTTGGAAAATTAAACCAACTCATCAACTGTCTCACTAGCCACTTCTTTTAAGACCCTAGAATTAATTCCATCAGGACCCAGGGACTTGTCAGTCTGCAGCTCCTACAAATTGCTTAATAGCACTTCCCTTGTGATCGTAATTTCCTGAGTTGCTCCTTCCCTTTCATTTCCTGATTTACAGCTATTTCTGGAATGTTACTTGTATCCTCCAAAGTGAAGGCTGATGCAATGTGCCTGTTCAATTCATCTGCCATTTCCTTACTTTCCATTATTAATTCCCAAGACTCACTTTCTATAGGACCAATGCTTACATTGTTAACTCTTCTTATTTAAGTACCTATAGAAATTCTTACAATCCATCTTTATATTTCAAGCTAGCTTTCCCTCCTACTCTAATTTTTCACTCCTTATTAATCTTTTCATTATTCTTTGCTGTTCTTTAAACTCTATCCAATCTTCTGATCTACCCCCTGTTTTTGAGTAATGATATGCTTTTCATTAAGTTTGATAGTGCATTTAACCTTTTTAGTTAACCAAGGGTGGTTGGTCTTCCCCTTGGAATTTTTCTTTCCCATTGGAATGTAACTATTCTGTGTATTCTGAAATATCCCTTTAATTTTCTGCCACTGCCTCTCTATTGATATATCTCTTAACCTCATTTGTCAGTTCACTTTAGCTAGCAGTGCTTTCATGCCCTCATAATTGCCCTTATTTAAGTATAAAAACTAGTCTTAGACCTACTCCTCTCTCCCTCAAACTGTAAAATTTAATCATATTATGATCGCTGCTACCTAGGGATGCCTACGCTATGAGGTTATTAATCAAATCTATCTCATTGCACAATACCAGGTCTAATATAGCCCATTCTCTGGTTAGCTTAGAACATGCTGTTCTAAGAAGCTATCCTGAAAACATTCCATGAACTCCTCATCTATGTTACCTTTGCCTATCTGATTGTTCCAGTCTATCTGTAGATTAAAATCCCCTATGATTATCACTGAACCTTTCGGACAAGCTCCCATTATCTCTTCCTTCATGCATTGTCCTACCATGTAGTTACATTTAGGGGGCCTGTACAATACTCCCACAAGTGACTTATTGCCTTTATCATCTCAAACCAAACTGCTTCTATATCCTATGTTCCTGAACTTAGGTCATCCCTCTCTAATGTGCTCATACCATCATTAATTAACAGAGCCTCCCCTCCACATTTTCCTAACTTCTTGTCTTTCCTAAATGTCACCTATCCTTCAATATTCAGGCCCCAATCTATGTCATCCTGTAACCATGTATCTGTAATTGCTGTCAAATTGTACTTATTTATTTCTATTCGTGCTATCAGTTCATCTGTTTGTTTCAAATGTTACATGTCTTCAGATACAGAGCCTTTAATTTTGTCCTTTTATTATTTTTGTAACTTCTAGCCCTATCTGCTGACTTACTCTTAGATTTATACTCTCTGTCCCTTCCTGTCATGGTTTGTGTCTCATTTCCCACATTAGTAACTTTCTCTCTTGTCTTGTCTCTACTCTTTGGTTTACATTTTCCCAAATTTGATCCCTTGTCCCCACTATTTAGTTTATAACCCTCTCTACTTCCCTAGTTATGTGGCTCACTAGAATGCCAGCCCCAGCACAGTTCAAGTGTAGACCATCCCAAAGGTACAGCCCCCACTTTCCCTAGTCCTGGTGCTAGTTCCCCATGAACTGAGCCCACTTCTCCCACACCACCCTTTAAGCCACACATTCATTTCTTTAATCTTGTTTTCCCTATGACAATTTTCACATGGCTAAGATAATAAGCCAGAGATTCTAACCTTTGAAGTTCTGCTTCTTAATTTTGTGCCTAGCCCCTCATATTGACCAAGCAGAACCACCTTCCTCATCCTGCCTGTGTCTTTGGTATCTACATGGACCACAACAATTGGATCCTCCCCCTCCCACTGTAAGTTCCTCTCCAGCCTTGAGCAAATGCCCCAAACCCTGGCCCAGGGCAGGCAACATAGCTGTCTGGAGCTCTCACTCTTTGCTACAGAGGGCAGTATCAATCCCCCTCAATGTCCCCTACTTCCACTACATTCCTTCTTGTCCCCCACCCCCCCGCAATTGAAGGGCTTCCTCTACCACAGTGTCATGGTCAGTCAGCTCATCCATCCTGTAGCCCCACTCTCATCCAAACAAGCTGAAAGATCCTCAAACCTGTTGGACAACAGAGACTGACACACTTGCAGTTTGGATCCTGCCTCAGCTGCAGTCACATCCTCCTGTCCCTGACCACCTTCCAAATTAGAAGGGGTGTCTAAGGGGTGTGACTGGCTCCTGGTACAAAGGATCCAAGTAACTTTCCCCATCCCTGACGTGTCACAGTGTCTGCAGCTCAGCCTCCAGCTCAATGACTCTGAGCCAAATCTCCTCAAGCTGCAGACACTGACTGCAGGTGTGTTTGCCCTGGATCACACTCATATCCAGGAGCTCCCACATGCTGCTGCCAGGACACACCAACTGTCCTGCCATCTATATGTGTTACCTAATTATTTTATTCAAGTTTTTTTTCTTTTATGTATTTTATTAATCTTACCACAAATCCCTGTACAATTTTAAACCTTAGGAATAGAATAACCTTAACAAATTACTGGATACTCACCAGGTACTCTCCAAGCAGCTAGCTTATTCCCCTGTAGTAGAGCAAGAACCAATTCCACAAGGATGAAAAAATTATTTTTAACAATTAGTGCTTCCCTCCCCTCCCCACTGAACTCCCTCAACTCTCAAAACTCTGTTGAAGTCACACTCAGGACTCAGCCAGCTCAGTCAGTCTTGGTGCTACTAAGTCGTTGCTGGTGATTAAAATCCCTTGTGTGCTCTTCCAAGTGATGTTCAAAATAAAGGAATACTGATTCATCAGCTAAGGCAGGGTGATAAATGGAAGGAGATTTCCTTACTCATGTTTGATGTGGTACCATGAGACTTCATGGGATGTGTAGTCAATGATAAGGACTCCCAGGGCTATCTCCTTTTGACTATACCACTGTGCCACCACCTTTGGTGGTCTGTCTGCCAGTGGAACAGGGGTTGTGATGGAGAAGTCTGGTAGGTATTTGCCTGATAGGTATTATTCTGACAGTATGACTAATCTGTGGGACAGTTTTGCCAACTAGTCTGTCCAGTTTTATTCTTACTGTAACATTTCACAGTAATTGATACAACTATGTATTCTCTTAGACTATTTCAAGTAATTAAGAGTCAATCACAATGCTGCAGTTCTGGAGATAAGACTGACCAGGTCGAAAGGCAGGTTTCCTTCCCTAAAGGATATCAGCAAACCAGTTGGGTTTTTATGACAATCGGCAGCTTCATAGTCACCATTACTATATTTTTATTCCTGATTTATTTAATTAGTTGAATTCAAATTCACATACTGTCATGACAGGGATTGAAGTTACATCTCCAGATTATTAGTTCAGGCCTCTGGATTACTAATCCAGTACCAATCACTATGCTACCATTCCCTCGATGATCATAGGGACTTCCTTGTCCACAAGCAAGCCACCTGCAAGAATCTTTTTTTTAAAAGCCTCATTTCAAAGTGGTGGCATTTGAATTCTGTGAATGAAACAGGCACCCGAGTTCATGAAGAGACCCTTCTCAAGTAGGTGACTCTGTACTGATGCTTGCACAAATAAGATGCCCAGAGGAGGTGGTTATGGTAGCTAATTTTCCCATCAAAATGCTTAGGTGGTCAGCATGGTGGGAGGCTCTCACTGAATTAACCCTACCCTGTGAAACACAGGAGCATGTTTGGCTGCAGAGTGACATTCCTCCTTGAATAGTTGCTTTGTGTATGGACAAAGAGCTGAGATGCCTCTGATGGTCATTTTGCAGTATATAACCTCACCCCAGATAAGCCCAGGGTCTCCTGCCTGTCACCACAACATGTAGTGCCTCTTCTTTCTAGCCGTACAGGATTTTCAGCACACTGTCCCTCCCTCGTTATATTTCTTTGCTGCTTGAAAAGTAAGCCATCTTTTCTTTTGAAAGGAGAGAAGACAACTTTAAGGGCCGAAGTGGAAGATCCACTTCTCCCCATATGAGTACAGGAATTTCATGATGATGAATGATAGAGCTACATTGTCCCTTTAAATTTTGGACTAGGTGTAGCTCTTGTGCCAGGCAATGAGTTGGAAGAGTAAAGAAGATAATTGAGTGTTAGAGAGACAGATTTGCATTTATATAGCCCTTTTCATGACCACCAGATGTCTCAAAGCACTTTACAGCCAATGAAGTACTTTTAGAAATGTAGTCACTGTCAAAACATAGGACATGCAGCAGCTCATTTGTGCTCAGCAAACTCCCCAAAACAGCAATGTGACAATGACCAGAAATGATTGAAAAAATAAATATTGGCCAGGATGCCGGGGATAACCCCCTTGTTCTTCTTGGAAATAGTGCCATGGGATCCTTTACATTCACCCCAGCAGGCAGATCGGGCCTTGGTTTAGTGCTTCATCAGAAAAAGGGCACCTTGTTAGCAGAGGTTTCCCTTTGCAAAAGTCAGTTGACAGCCAGCTGCTGGAAGAATGAAAGCTTCTGGTAAATGAAGGCTTGCCTACATGATTAGCAAGGATATCTGCACTTAAGCTACACTTGTGAGGTCACTGAGCCTGTGCAGCGTGGTATATCTTAGCGTGGTGGAGATACTTTCAAAAGTATGCGTAGAAGTGGTAACACCCGACTTGTCAACCGTAGATACACTCCTTTCATATTGTAGTCAACCCCGGGGATGAGAGTTCGGAGCCAGCTCACCGGGAACGGGGCTGCAATCTCCTTATAGACAATCAGGAAGAACAAAATCTGTTGTTCTCTTTGGTTCTTTGCCACATCACTGGGAATGAGGAAGATTCATTTTACTTGTATCAGTTCGGTGTTTTTGATCATGGCAAAATGTCCTGGCAGATTTGTTTACTATTCGCGCTGTAGCCCATCGCAACTCAACGCGACAAAAAATCCCAGTGAAAAGAAGCACATTCATTCTAATAAGGGTTTGATCTCCATCTTAACTCTGTGACATTAACTGGCGTTGTGTCCTTATAACTTGCCTCAGGCAAAGACGGAGATGTCTTTAAGCCGCGCAAATAATGTTCTGTTCTACACTAGCAATGTTTGCCAAAATCGAATATCTAGCAAACATTTGGACCATTTAAACTGTAATGTATTGAATTAGGACCTATGTTAATTTTTAATCAATAAGATTTGTACTGTATCCGGTTTGCAAGCTAATGTCCAACATTATGGTCGTTTGCCCTCCCACGGTGAGATGCGCTACACAGGCTGCTTGTACATTTTTTAAATGGGATGTCCGAGCTCATTGCCCACATGTTCCAATACTTCCAAAGCCAATTTGACGGTTATGTTACAGGGCTGTCAGCTGTGCACTGTTTTGCATTGCTCCAATGCAAGACCTACAGTATAACCAAGTATTGATGTTTTATTAGTATCCTTTTTAAAAATCCAAAGATCTATGGTTGACATATTTTCTTAGTTTCCTGAATATTGGGCATAGTGCAAGGTACCCAATCCTTGATGACCTGATTTAACTAGTTCAAATGATGCCCAACAAATTTGGCTTTGATTACAAAATAAAATCCATTTGTGCAGAATGAATTTTAAAATGTACATTTTAATGTTTAGTTTTACCTGTAAGCTACATACTTTGATGAGGTTTACCTTTGAAGATGCTAGGAAATAGTGGGAAAAAGGTAGTTGTTGCATAGCATTTTACAGCACACAGAAAGGTTCCATATCAGTGTTTATGTTTCACATGAATCTCTTCCCATCTTACTTCATCTCATGATGTTAACATATCAGGCCTCATTTGAAGTACCGCATCCAGTTCTGCGCACCATACTTGTGGAAGAATGTGAAGGTATTGGAGAGAGTACAGAGGAGGTTCACGAGAATGATTCCGGGGATGAAGAGCTGTAGCTCTGAGGATAGATTGGAGAGGTTAGGACTTAGAGAAAAGGCTAGAGGAGCCTGAGGGGTATGGCCAGAGTAAATAGTGAGTAACTGTTCCCACACAAAGGAGCAGCAAGAACTCAAGGACATAGATTCAAAATCATTGGCAAAAGGAGTAAAAGTGATATGAGGATCATTTTTTGGAATGAACTTCCTGAGAGGATGGCAGATGCAGGTTTGATTGATGCATTCAAAAAGAGAACTTGATGGCTATCTGAAAAGAGGGAATGTGCAAGGTTACAGGGATAAGGCAAGGGAATGAAACTAGGTAGAATGTTCTTTCAGAGAGCCTCTTTCTGCACTCTAAAGATTGAGATTCAGAGATGGTAGCCTGCCTCCGTCATTTCCCTTTGAGACAAACTGCATCACCTTCTTACGGCCTTCCTGCTCCTTAGTGTCTAACAAACTTACTCTTCCAGCCACTTACCGCTGCCGAAACAACCTCTACAGATACATTCAAGAATCTAGAAATGAATCAATTGTAGATTGTTGTTGCTTCAGATTTGATAGACATCTTTAAAATTAGTGTTTTGATGGCATAGACTTGGATACAATGCTTTCATATGTATGTGTCTTCAACAAGGGAGCATAAATACAAGATATCCACCAAAATATCAAATAAATAAATTAGGAGGAAAGGAAAATACTGCAGATGCTGGGTTTCTGAAATAAAAACAAAGTGCTGCATAAACTCAGTAGGTCTGGCAGCGTCTGTGGAGAGAGAAACAGAACTAACGTTTCAGCTGAAAATTCATATGGACTCAAAATGTTAACTCTGTTTCTCTCTCCACAGATGCTGCCAGGTCTGCTGAGTTTTTCCAGCATTTTCTGTTTTTATTTAAATTAGGAGGAAATTCTTTATGCAGAGTGATCAGAATGTGGAACTTGCGGCCATGTGGAATGGTGGAAGAATATAATATTGGTATATTTAAGCAATACTTGATGCATATATGAGGGAGAAGGTAATATAGAAGCATTTGAGGGAATTGTTTTTTTGGAAGGGTGGGAAGAGGTTAAGTGAGGAAGATTGTGTGGAGCATAAAGTTGACAAAGACCAGTTGAGGTTAGTGGCCCATTTCAGTGCTTCAGCTTATATGTAACAAGGACATTGATGTTAAAGTCTGTCCTGCATCTATATTTTTGATACAATATTCACACCAGAACTTCAACAAATTTATGGTTTGTTTGCCTGTACTTCATCACAAGACCCTTAAGAATGGGCCAAAAAAATTCTCAAACTTATCATTGCTAAGAAATTTTGCAGTATTCAAAAAATTACCCAAAATAGGAAATAAATATGAACTGCTATACTTAGAATTGAAGACTCTTCCACATAACAAATCAAAGGACAGTTGATGCTCCAAAAAGAGTTCCTAAATCCATTTCTTCATGCCAGTTACAAATAGAAATGGAAGGTGTGGAGCATGTTGTCTGAATTTATCTATTTTAACCAAATCAAACACTAAATTTATTATTTAACATTTCATTGTCCCTATAAATGTTCAGAATTTACAATGGAAAAATATTTAACAATTACATTGAATTCTATAAAAGCACATTGAAAAACAAGATTTATTTCGCCTAAACTTCTTACAATAACCTTTTGCATTTTGGCTAAATACAGTTTCTCTTTCTAACTAGCAAAACATTTGCTCTTAATTTCTAACCACACCTGCATTTAAAAGAGTTCTGAAGGCATTTCCTTTTACTTTGCGGACACTGCCTGATTTATTTGGCTTCCTTCACTGCCTCCTGCCACTCCTTTTTCTCCAGCATATATATCAGATAAAGTGGAATTCCCATTGGGAAGCTTATAGTGTAGCCCACATTAATTCTTTTGAATTACAATGTTTTCCATGATTTAGTGCAGAATGTAGGGAAGCTTTCCTATATTTGAGTAAGGGTAAAAATATTGGCAAGTCTCCACAAGCATTTTCAGTTCAGTAGTGGTCTTTATCTAAACTCGATAAACAAATACTGGTAAATTG
The DNA here is from genome assembly GCF_017639515.1 of Carcharodon carcharias. Taxonomy (NCBI): domain Eukaryota; kingdom Metazoa; phylum Chordata; class Chondrichthyes; order Lamniformes; family Lamnidae; genus Carcharodon; species Carcharodon carcharias. The sequence continues at coordinate 67,274,753 of NC_054486.1, forward strand.
TGACTTTTAAATTGTGGCACACATTCTCAAGAGAAGATGAAGTGGTGGAAATGAGGGAATTTAGGATGGATGAAGTCATCCTGTCCTAACTCCATCATCTGCATATGGGAAGATGGGCACTTCTGCTGTGCACCCCTAAATTAACAGAATTTACAAAGACTATTCTGCAGTTTGTGGCCCCGTCAAAAATTCCTAACCTCTCAAATATACATAATTCTCCTATCCTTGTTTGACTATTAAAAGCCACACATATCCACTGCACCGCACCCACCCCCCACCACCCCCCTCAGAAAATGCCACATACTAGCTCTACTGAAGGTGAATTCCCATCTTTCAAGCCTTCTCCTATTACTATTACATTCCCATGGCCCGCCTGTCCACATTAAGGAGAAATAAATATATTTGGCCAGATTTACTTTCATTATATTCTCATTATGATTCATATGTATGTGCTTCCTCTTGGTGATTGTTTAAGGTGTGCTTTATATGATAGTGTCAATATTGATGGTCTTCTTAGTCAATGCAAGAATGGTTACTATGTATGGCAATGGAGAAAGTCACTAGTATTGTGCATTTCGACAAGTCATAATCATTGGCTTCTGTATGTAAGGCAGCGGTAGATAGATTTTTGATCAAAGTAATGGGTTGAAAGGCTATAAGGGATCGGCGGAAATGTGGAGAAATCAGATCAGCCATGATCTTATTGAATGGTGGGACAGGCTCGAAGGGCCGAGTGGCCTACTCCTGCTCCTGATTCATAAATTCATACGTTGGGAAGAGGGGAAATAATTAGAGGCAAAGTAGATAACGGTCTTCCTGAAGGATAATTTTAGATAATAATAAAGGTGGAAAAATTGAAATACAAAACTTATTTCACCTTCACTGCAACTGTTTTGATGCCATGCAGACTATTTTTACATAAAAGATTAAACCATTTTCCACAACTCCTTAAACTCTCCATCTTGAAATTTTGAAGAGATTTACCTCTTGTAATACTTTGGTCCCACTCATGTTTTGGTGTTTTTGTATTGTGTTCAAAATGAGGGATGGGACGCATTTTCATATCAGGCACTCAGTGCAATCAGCTTCTGCTATATTTGGTACATCATTACCAAATGCACAGGTCAGGCACTCTGCCCAACAATGTATCTGAATCCAATCTTAGAAGTGCACCCCTACTCCACCAATGTGAATTTGCCACCTTTGACAACAGATTCTTTATGGCCTCTCTAGATTGGTATTGCCAAATTAATGCCAATTTATGGTAAATTTATTTCTGTAAATGACCTTTGCTGCAGATCCATGCCTATTAGCAACAGTGATGAGACTACAGAAAATCATTGATAGAGAATCTTTGACAAAAAGTCTTTATATCCCATGAGACTGGTCTGCATTTAAATCCAGTGTCCAAAGTTGACAAGCAATCACATTCTTGGATTGCACAGTTTCACATTTACAGTACTATGATTCAAATTTTGTATCAATAACCATTGTAATAAACTATAAGATTAGAGAGAAATTGTGCTGTAGATCTCTGGGACCAAAATGAATCCTGTTCATTGAAGTTAAATATTGCCCATACCGTTGCATTACCCAAATTACAACTTGTTCAAGTGAATATTATAGATAGTAACAACTCAAGATGAATTGTGCTAGAACTCTGCTTATATTCCTTGCAATTTTCTGTGCAAGATTAGCTATTGTTCTCCATATAAAAACTTAAAGCGCTGTTTTATTTAGGCTTTAATGCAAACAAATTACAGTACACAATTAGTTACAGCTAGTGAAAAGAGCAGTCACAATATGTGCAAAATAAATTTGTTACGCATACAACAGAACTGTACTGCCATTGTCAGTGCCCATATCTAAGTTCAATATCTGTGCATGGTCTTGACAAAGTCTCTGAAATAAAGAAAAACAAAATCTGATCATTCAAATGCAGTCTTTGTAACATGGGGAAAAATTTCCCCCCGTTTGGGGTGTGGGGGGGGGGTGGAATGCAAGAGCGGGCACGGGCAGGCGCGCCTCCAATCGGCGCCCCCAATCGGGGGCATACCGCCATTTTATGTGGGTGGGCCAATTAAGGCCTGCCCAGCATGACAACCACCAGGAAGCGCTATGCGCTCCCTGTGTGGGCGGAGGGGGGGGGGGTTCCCTCAGCTGGGAGTGCACTGATCTCCCTGAGGCTGAGTGTTGCCTCAGGGAGATTGCCTCAGCATTAAAACTTTTAAGACAAATGTTTAAAAAATTTCCCCGACATATATATTTATTAAGTATTTAAAAACCCTCATGAAGCCTCATCCTGCTTGTGGATCAAGTTTCATGCTTTTGCTTAAGGCCGCCAGGGCTCCTGGCCTGCCCGCCAACCTTAAGGTTGGACGGGCAGCCTTGTCAATTACCTAAATTGGTTTATTAATGGCCTCAATAGGCCGTTGACAGGTTGGCGGGCACGCAGCTGACTCAGCTGCGCCCCCACCAACCTGAAAATGGAAATGACACAGGGTGATGTCGGGAGATCCGCCCAACGTCATTCCATGTTATTTTAAGTGTCAGCGAGCGGGCCCCACCCCCCGCTCGCTGACCGGAAGATCCTCCCCATGGAACTAATGATCTGCACCACGTTTCAGAAAACGTTATGCTAAATTCTATTCATTTAACTTTCTGGTATTACAGGCTCATTGCACAGGAAACACATTCAGTAAATGCATAAACTTATTTTTTATTTTGTGAGCTTTACTGGCCGTTATTCAGAGTTGTGTTTTAAGGACCAATCAAAAACTATGGAATTAAAATGAGAAATCTTGGTGAGATAAGTACACAATTAGTTACCAATGGTATTGGCAGTAATAGCAAAGTCATTTTTGTTCTGATGCTATATTTGGATGGGTGTTCAACCTATGGACCCTTATGGTAACAGCAGGTGCCCAGTTGTTAATGTATAAACTAAAAGGCAGCATACAGAAATCACCAGAAATCCTGCCAGCAGCAGATCAATTAACTATGGCTTGCTGAACTTGAAACATACTCCCGTGATCAACTTTTCTGAACCTTATACACATCAGCTGTTTGAAGAATCAGGACTACTTGCTATGGTATCATTCTACTGGTCAGATTAGTTTAAGGTGATGGCTGGCCCTGCTGATTACAGAGGGAGCTCCATGATGGCAAGTACTAAAATATAGGAGTGAGCTATCTTGCCTATATTAGTGAAAAAAATATCTACACAGGAAAGGGAGAATCCAATATTCAAAAATCTAATAAGTGGAACATTAAACGATGTTGTCTTTTAAGTTTAGGGAGGATTTCAGGAAAAATCAACGAGGTCAACATCTGAAAATTATTTTGTTTCATGGCATTTGTGTGTTAAGGAGTAAATTAGAACTATGAGGAAGGGACATTTTAAATACACATGCCCAAACTTCCTAATGGTTATAACGTTATATTATTCTGACTAAAAGGGCACAGACTGAAATGTTAACTCTCTTTCTCCCTCTTTACGTGATGCCTGACCTGCTGATTACCTTCAGCATTTTCTGTTTTTATTTCAGATTTCTGACTTTGGAGTATTTTGCTTTTACACTCCTACTTCAGAAATTTTCCATAAGGCTATCCTCACCACCATAGATAAATAAGTTACCTGTTCTTTAATTTATTTGCCCCTTTTGGGGATATCCAAAGATGGGTTACAAGAATCCATATTCTTGCTTATCTGGCCCTGTCACAGGACATTATCTTTATAGCTCCATCAAATGATTTTGCGGTCAGTGACAAAGTGACCATAATCTACAGTGATCTTGAAGAAAGCTACCCACAAGGATCCAGCAATTTCTGTGGCATGTATTTCACCTTTCCCAATGTTAATTTCATTCTAGCATCAGCTATGGGTGATCGCCAGCTTCCAGCATCAGTGATGTCATCAAAGAGTCTAAGCAGACAATCACATTTAAGAATCCTTACTGCAAACCATCAAGTAAAAAGCACAGATCATCCTTCACTTTATAACCATTTTACAGACAGCAAAATAAAGATTGGGTGCACACATGGGATTAGGGTAGAAGCTAAAATATCAAACATTAAAAAATGATTTTTAAAAATGTATGGAATTTTGTTGTAATAAATGGAAAAATTATTAAAATAAATTATCCACAAATATAAAACTAGCTTTTCAGGGTCAGAAAAGCATAATTATGACTTAGTATGCCATAAAAAACAAAGTTACACTTGTACAGCAAGGCATAACTTTTTCAAGCATTTTAACAGCAAGACTAAAGAGCATTAAAAGTGGAAATTCATATCAAACCAAACGATTTGTAAGGTTTCCATCTAAAAAGGACTTCAACAGCACAGCACACACTAAAGAGTAGCATACATCTAGTGGGTAAGTATTACAACTTCATGCCTTCCATAATGCCAAATCTGTCAGGATAGAGACAATTAAGGACAAAGAGAGTGGCGCAAGACAAGGCTAGAATACTTAATGAATATTTTGCATTGGTGTTTACTATGGAGGAGGATGCTGACAAAACGTCAGTAGAAACAGAAGTGGTAGAGGTAATTGATGAAAATTGATAGGAAGGATGTACTAGAAAGGCTGACTATGATAGTCTATATGGATTTTAAGAAAGGCTAGTTAACAAAATATTGTAGACCAAGTAAACCTAGAAGTTTGGAATGTGAGGTGAGTATTAACATCAAAAAGAGAAAAACAATGGTAGTCCGAAGGAGTACATTAGAAGAAACAGGAGTGAAGATTGAGATGAATAGTGCCACACTAGAACAAGTAGATAAGTTTGTTTACTTGGGACAAATAATAACAGAAGATGACAGATGTGATGGTGAAATTAGATGAATAGAGATAGCCAGAAGTAGTTTTGTGACGATAAAGGATGTGTTAACAAGAAAACTCAAGCTTGTAACAAGGAAAAAAACTCATTAGATGCTACATTCTATCCACTTTCCTGTATACCTCAGAAGCCTGGACAATAAACAAGGATTTATGGAAGAAATTAGAAGCCTTTGAGTTGTGGATGCTAAGACGTATGCTTAAAATGCCATATATAAAACATAAGACAAATGAAGAGGTACATGAAATTGCAAGAGTGAAAATAATTCTAAAAAGTGACATCCAGAAAAGAAACCTAGTATTACAGAGCAGATTTGATCAGAGCTGAAAAGCCATAGAGATCTCTGCTAAAGGGAAAAGTGGGGGGCAACAGAAATAGGGTCAACTTAAACGTAGTTGGATGATAGATATTCCAGAGTGCACCCTTAAGAATACCCGTAAGAATAATTTTGCTACCTGAATCTTAACCATGGTCGACAGAGTAAACAAATGGTCAATTTAAAATAAGAAGAATGCATATTTGTAAACGAGTTACAGTGGATGTGTGAGGATGGTGCAAGATAGATGAGTGCAACATACCATGACAGCAGATCACTTGGTAGGAGTAGCTATAAGCAAAGGCAGAGAGGAGAGTTGACAAATTTTACTTGGTATTGGAATACAATATAAAATTTAAAATTTGCCGATGATACCAAAATTGGTGGTGTGGCTGACAGTGAATGTGATACCAATTGTCTGTAACAGGACATAGCTGGGCTATCAGAATAGTCAAATAGCAGATGGAATTTAACACAGAAAAGTATGAGGTGCTGCATTTTGGCAGAAGGTGTAGGGAATGGCAATAGACTTAATGGCACGGTTCGAAAGAGTGTACACAGACAGAGGGAACTGGGGGCTCATGTGTATTGATCCTTGAAGATAGTACATATTGAGAGAGCAGTCAGCAAAGCATATGGAATCTTGGGCTTCATAAATTGAGTACAAAAGCAGAGAAGTTATATTGAACCTGTTTAAAGCCCTGTTTAGGCCACAACTAGAGTATTGAGATTGGTTCTGGTTGCCACACTTTAGGAAGAATGTGAGGGGTCTTTAGAGGGTACAGAGCAGATTTATCAGAATGGTTCCAAGGACGATGGATGTTAGCAACAATGTTAGGTTGAAGAAGCTGGGGTTATTCTCCTTGGAACAAAGGAGGTTGAGAGCCTGATAAAGGCATACAAGATTATGACACATTTAGCCAAGGTAAATTAAGAAAATCTGTACCCATTAGCTCATGATACAATGACAAAGGGACATAGATTCAAAGCGTTGGGCAAGAAATGAGGGGGGGTGTGAGAAAGAACTATTTTATGCAGCAAATGGTAATGATTTGGAACTCGCTGCTTACAAGGGTGGTAGAAGCAGAGACAATTATTGATTTCAAAAGGAAACTGGACGCTTGACGAAATAGGCATACTGACGCTACAGAAATAAAGTGGGGGAATGGAATTGATTGGACAGCTCTACAGAGAGCCAGCATGGACTTCTGTGCCTCCATGACTTTAAAATGAAACATAACTTGTAACATTTCTTGTAATACATGTTACACAAGGTAGATAGTGCTGTGATAGAAAATTCCAATGATGAATAGCAGTATAGTATTACATGGCATGACACAATCTTCAATCCTTGCACTTCAGTACACTACTGAGGAAGTGTTGCACTGCTGGAGGTGCCGTCTTTCAAATGAGGTGTTAAACTGAAGTCCCACGTGTTCCCTCAGGTGAACGCCAAGGATTTCATGGTACTATTTTGAAGTTGAGCACTTAAGTTCTACAAATATCTCGATAAGTCAACCAGAGTAATTGCATTTGACTTTTCCCACATAAAAGCAAAATACTCTGGATGCTGAAAATCTGAAATAAAAACAGAAAATGCTGGAAATACTCTGCCAACATCTGTGGAGAAAGAAACAGATTAAATTTGATGACTTGAAACATTAACTCTGTCTCTCTCTCTCTCCACACCCCCCCCCCGACCCTCCACAGATGTTACCTGATTTGCTGAGCATATCCAACATTTTTTGTTGACTATTCCATATGCTAACATTGCACGAAGACTACTCCCGTCCTACTGATCCAGCTTTGTGTTTGGATTAACTTAATTAACACTAAGAACAACATTTCTTCAACCCAAGTGATTTGCAAAACAAAAATGTGGCTTGTTCATCGCAGACCACAAGGTTGTGGTTCCACCTTGTCGGGTTCCATTTTAACTCTAACTACATTATCACACTGCAGAAAAGAAATAATTGACTTCCATATTTTAAACGGACAAAAACTTGATTTTATGTCTCAGACAATGGACAAAGTGTGACCAGAATATTACTGGATCCCTATTTTCTGAAGGCTATTTTTTCTCAACTTTTTTCTAGTACTATACAGGATTAATCTCATCCAGAGCCATTTTAGCAGAACGTTAGACTAACATTCCCTGATTTTTTTTTTAAACGTGGTGATTTAAATTTTTGTTGCACAGCCACACTTAAAGGACCAACTTGTGACCAGCCAACACAGCTTATAGAAAACGTTGCTTAAACAACCCTCCTTGTTATTTGATTTTCCCATAAATTAATTCTAATCAGATAAACTTACAACTCAACAATTCTGTTTCCAATATACAAAATCACAATCAAATAAATGACACCAATCTGATATATGAAGTGGAAAACTATGACTTGTACTGAATGCTAAATGTAATATTAGACAGGTATATTTAAAAGCAGTGAAACTATAAAATATATTATTTATTTGACCTGAGCAGGTTGGCAGGCAGAAGTTTATGTTTATAATGGAAAAACTCAATTCTAAGAGAGCCAATCCTCAGATACTTGGGCATGGTGCTGAAAGAAAATTTACATTTTCAGGACTAAAAATCATTTAAAGATACCCTTAAGAATAATTTTGCTACCTGAATCTTAACCATGGTCGACAGAGTAAACAAATGGTCAGTTTAAAATAAGGAGAATGATACATTTGTAAACAGGACAAATATTATGACTTAAAGGAAAGCAAGTTTTCTTTGGATGCTGACGAATACTTTCTACGGAAAGGATTCCTCCTTTCACATCGTTTGTAACTTTTTAAAAAGAAAATTCCAATATTATATCTGAAGACAAAGCAGCTTGCTGAATGAATATCAATATTGGGCCCCAGCGTCAGTGGAACTATTGCCTATGTTGAAAATGTTTTCTCTGCACAATTCCATGGATAATATAGATTCATTGAATCTTACAGAAAGGACACTGCCATTTGGCCTAACATGCTGTGCAGGCTCTTTGAAACAGCTATCCAAGTCGTCCCACTCTTTCCCCATAGCCTTGCATTTTTTTCCTTTTCATGTGCTGATCTGATTCCCTTTGAAAGTTACTTCTGAATCTGCTTCTACAACCTTTCAGGTACTGTATTCCAGTTTATAACTGCTCACTGCTTAAAAAAATTCTCATTTTTGCTTGGTTCATTAACCAATTTGTGTCCTCTAGTTACCAACTCTTCTGTCAGAAAACCATTTCACCTATCTGTTCTATCAAAAACTTTAATACCCATGTTAATGGCTCTGTTAAGGAAGGCAATTGGCATATTGGCCTTAATTGCAAGGAGATTGGACTTTAAGAATAAAGAACTCTTGCTACAGTTGTTCAGGGTTTTGGTGAGATGACATCTGGAGTACTGTGTGCAGTTTTGGTCTCCACATTTAAGAAAGGATATACTTTTGCATTGAACGTGATACAGTAAAGGTTCACTGAATTGGTCCCTGGGATGAGGGAGCTGTCCTATGATAAGAAGCTGAGTAAATTGGCCTTATATTCTCTAGAGTTTATAAGCATAAGCGGTGATCTCATTGAGACCTACAAAATTCTGAAGGGGGCTCAATAGGGTGTACGCTGAGAGATTATTTCCACTGGTTGGGGAATCTAAAACACAGGGGCACAGTCTCAACTTAAGGGCCAATCATTTAGGATTGAGATGAGGAGAAATTTCTTCACTCAAAGGGTTGTGAATCTTTGGAATTCTCTACCCCAGAAGGTTGTGAATGCTCCATCGCTGAATACATTTAAGGCTGAAATAGACATGATTTTTGGTCATGCAGGGAATTAAGGGATATGGGGAGCAGGCGGCAAAGTGGAGTTGAAACCCAAGATCAACCATGATCGTATTTAATGGCAAAGCAGACTCAATGGGCTGTGTGGTCTACTGCTGCTCCTATTTCATACATTCTTTTAAATCTCCCCTTAACTAAATCTGCTCCAAGGAGAACAATCCCAGTTTCTCTAGTCTCTAATCGTTACATTCCACCATCCTGTCACAAAGAAAATTCTTTAGAAATTTTATTTCAATAATAAGTTACACTATTTGAAACACTACAAACCTCATTTCCTGAATTAACAACTGAAGCAAAAGCTTACTTTATTATATCTGGCAATTGTGGGTCTTTGTAAATGTTGTTATGCTTGTATCCAAGAAATGCAGGAAATGAAACAAACTTGACTTGTCTTCCTGATGTCCATGAATCCAGTAGACTTTCATAGAGCTATATAAACATGTGGAAAAAATAACGGAAAATGAATAAGACATTTGTAGACTAAGTGATTTGAAAATGCTCCCAAGCCCATCATTCTCTTTTTAACTTGTGTTGTACTTGTAAAATACTAGAATTGACAGTGTTCACCACTGTGATCCTAATACATAATAATATCATGCTTTATTTGGGATGCAGGCAAAGGCATATTTATTGTCCGACTCTAGCTGCCCTGAGAAGGTGGTGGTGGATTCTCTCCTTGAACTAATGCAGTTATTGTGATGATGACTGTGCTCTCACAATGGTGCTGTGTAGGGAATTAAAATTGTAAATCATTCTGGGGTGATGTGGGGATGTAAAATTGCTTTAAGAATACAAGTTTGTATGTTTTTGAAAGGATGAAACTGAGAAAAAATCTCATATGAGGTTTACAAGATAGTAAATATGACAGAAGAGATAAATCTGGAATATTACCTCAAATTATACCACAATCAGAGATTAAAGGTATTCAAGTTCAAACTAGCTAAAGGTGATTTTAAGACTCAAAATATGACCACAAATGGAATAGTTTTCTGAATAGGTTGGCTGGAGTAAAAGTTAATCATTTAGAAAAGCAACCTATGAAGGGGAAATGCAGTCAAATGATCTTCTTTATAGTTACCAATCTTGTGAACGTTGTTACTGATTAGTAAACCAAAAGCGTCAAAACAAACCTCAGATGGCATCCTATGAATAATATAGCGAAAGAAGCCATTACATCCAGTGTACCTTTTTGCCCAACTCAAATGGTATAATGTTATCATCTTCAGCATGCAGAATCAACACAGGAGTAGAAATTGACTGCAGACTAAATTGAAAAGATAAATTTGGCTTATTGAAATAAAGCCAAAAAGCAGAATACATTCATAAGTATCACATACTCAGATTTACACAAAAACTTTCAATATTGTAATATGAGTAATATGTAAAATCATAAAGTAGAGGGCTAAAGAGCAAAGATGGATAAATGGAGTTGAGGTACAGATAAGTCGTGAATTAGCTGAATGGCGGAACAGACTCAAAGGGCTAAACAGCCTACTTTGTTCCCAATATTCCTAAAATTAATGTGAATCAATACATCAGCCCGTACAGAGTACAAGGAATCACTACATTAGAACAAATGTGATGGCCTTATGATTGATATGCTTGCAACCATTTACTTCCTAGGCTAAGCCTTTTTGCATTAGGTTATCAGGCATTTTTCCCAGTTAATAAGTTCAATTCAATCATAGAACAATACAACACAACTGAAGGCCATTCAGTTCATTGTCCAAATACCAGCTCTATGAAAGAGCTAACCCATTAATCCCATTCCCCAGCCCTTTCCCCACAGTCATACAAATCTTTCCTCTTCAAGTACTAATCAATTCCCTTTTCAAAATTACTGAACCTGCTTCGGCCACTCTTTCAGTGTACCTAGATCATAACTTTTGTTGTGTAAAAGTGTGCCCATGCCACCTCTGGTTATTTTGCCAACTATCTGCCACTACAAAGAGTTTCTCCCTGTTTCATCTAACAAAATCTTTTGAGTTCGAATTAAATCTCCCCTTAGCCTTCTCTGTGTAAGAAGCACAATCCCAGCTTCTCTAGTCTCTATATGTTACTGAAGTTCCGCAGCCCTGGTATTATTTTAGTAAATCTTCTCTGTATCCAGTCCAACAATTTGATATCCTTCTTTAAAAAATGATGCCCAGAATTGGTTATAGTCATCCCGCTGGGGCATAACCTCCTTGCTTTTAGTAGTATATGACTGTTTATAATGTGAAAGATAAGTAAACATATTTCTCTGGTGACTCAATGGGTAGCTGATCAATACAAATCAAGATGGCTCTGGTTCAATTATATCTTCAGACAGGGCTTTAGATCCTCATTTTTTGATTTCTATTCAGCAAATCCTGTAGGAAGGACAATGGTAAGTAAACATCCTTATGATTGATAAGTGGACAACCAAGTCTGAAACTAGGCAGTAAATGAAGATAGGTAACAAAGATAACAGTGGAAAAATGGCAGAAAAAAGGCACTATAGGCAACTAAGCATTGTAACTATGTTACTGGTTATTTTATTAGCTTCTAATTAGATTATTATAGCAAAAGCTAATAAAAATGCATTTTACTTACTTTTCAACATTATGAAAGAAAATATTATTTTCTGTTATTGAATCCATAAAGAACCATTCAAATCCAGGAAAAAGCTTGTAATACTATTGGAAGAATAAATTGTTAGAATAGTAAAGAGGTACTTGCTTTTGATTTGTGTCTCAAGTTGGCTCACTTGGTGGGACATGCACAACCGAGTTAAATATTGTTAGTTAAAGCCAGTGCTAAAACTTGGACATTTAATTATGCTGATGCTGTAGTATGATACTGAGCAAATTCTTCTTCCATTAGCAAAGGTGCAGGGAAATTCCCAATTTTGATTTGTTTGAAATGGAGTTGGTTGGGGGGCACAGGGATTGCCAGTGCCTCATCAAAATAGCTAAGCAACTATACTTCAACAGTATGCCTTAGCCCAAACATTAGAAGGTCACTCACACATTGCACATTTTTTCATATCAGCTGCTGCAAGACATCTCAGTGAGAATGCCAGTTCAGTGGCATTGCTGCACATGAGTTCACACTTCTTAAGTTTGATTTAGATTTGACTGATATCGCCCAAAATAGTTTTGTCTAAAGCTCTATAGCTCTCACAACATAATTTAATCCTCTAGGACTGGACTAGATTTAAACTGAAGGTGGAACTTTCTTGCTGCACCATCAGTTCTGTTTTGAGACAATTACAATTTTCCAGTGTTGAAACACTTTCTGGTTTTCTGGACCCAAAGAAATAATAAACTAAGAACAAGGGTGCACACAACAGTGTTATAACTGGCAGAAGCTCATCAAGCCCCAACACATGTTCAGTCCTTCAGGAGTTGTAAAGAAAAGGAGACACTACAGCATTAGTATCATTCAATTCAGCTACAACACAGTGTCTTAGTATCCCTTGTAAAACGTTACACTAGCGATACTATTATTACAGCAATGGAATCTTGGGCAAATATATTTTCCACTGAAAAGCACAAGGATTGTAAAAATGAAAACAGAAGAAACATCAGAACTGGTAAAAACATGCATGCATTTAGTAACATATAAAATGCAAGAAACATCTTAAAGTTTATGTAACAAAACAAAAATGGAAAGGACATATTATTCTAATTGAACTTTTTTCCACACTTATGCAGAGGTATGATACAAGCAAACATTCCTACACACCACAGCAAATGGGTGATGGGCTACTTCTTCTCGCACAGAGGTAAATGGAGCTTCCAGTATAATAGCATCAGCTGGGCTTCCTATGTAATAAAGCACAGATTTTCAGTGAAATATTCAATTCAGTCTTCTATCCTTTTTGATTGAGAAAACAGTCAACAACTCCACTCAGTGAGTAACTCAGTGATACAGACTGCAAGTTCCCTTTAAATTCTCAATCTGTGTTGAGTTAGCTGACCTTAACTGAGCGACAGTAGAGTTCTGATGAAAGGTCACTGACCTGAAACAAAAATTCTGTTTCTCTTTCCACAGATATTGCCTGACCTAGTGAATATTTTCTGCATTTTCTGTTTTTATTTCAGATCTCTAGCATCTGCAGTATTTTGCAATAAGTAACTCTTTCGAGTACAAACACGTTTCCATCTGTTTCAGATGAAGTTACGTTGTTTCATAGTTTGCCATTGTGAGATTTGAACTCTTGATCTTGGGGTTACAAACCCAGTACCATAACCACTTGGCTATTTAGGCCAAGCCTATTTTGCAATAAGTAGCTGCCCCTGGTTAAGGGAGGAGAAGATTGAGTGGATCCTTTCTTGATCCAGCGACCCTTGCCTAGAATGTGCGCATCTTCAGTAAGGGCAGCACTGCACTGTTAATAAACTGTTAGCATTCATCATTAATGCTCATACACATGCAATAACCACTGAGGTGAAGTAGCTGAGGCCTGAAATCGGAGCCCAGGAAGCCACTGCCATCTCTGGAGGGAGGAAGGAAGAAGCCTGACAGGGGTACAACTTTCTGATGTTTAACAATACATGCTTCATAATATTTGTGAAAACATTTGTTATCACGCAGTTGAATAAACGAGCATTACGGAGCTTTAGAAAACGTTATGCATTTACCTTTCTCATGTAGGATCCGTGCAGTGTTTGTGGCAACACTGTAAATGAAAAGGAACATGTTTGTAAAGCATTATACTACACTAGATTTGATATTTTCCATTTTCTGTTTTCCCATGGTAATAAAAATAAGTGCCTCTTTGCAATATGCCTTTCAAACGTATTTACTGGCTACTTTAATAGTTAAAATCACCTATTTTCATCCATAGGCTGTTTTATATTATAAAATAACTGTTAACCAGGCTTACCACTTGAACCCAGACTAGTTTATCTTACTGCCTTTTTAAGTTTCTTCATTATGCATTCTCCAGACTTGGGTGACACTGGCCCATGCCAAGAATGGTTTGCTGGCCACTTCAAAAAGCACTAAGGGCTAACCATATTGGGTGAGTTCATGTAGGTTAGACCAGTGAAGTTGGCAGGTTCTCTTCCATGATGAACACTGAATGAGCCAGTTGCATTTTTTGAGAATTTGACAGCTTTTGTTAATTGTATACTAATTGTGTTTAATTGTATGCAGGTAGTGGACATTAACTGGGATTCATCTGTGGTCCTATAAATAGGAAGAGATATAAAGGGTGGCAGCTAGAAGGTGCATGTTTGTAATGTGTATCTCTGTAAAATAAAATATAGCTTTCTGGTGTAGAACAGCTTTGATGTCTTCTACCCCCACGCCCCCCTGCCGGTGCTAGCTCAACGAACAGATTGTACTGAATTCAGCTTCACAATTTGCCATGATGGGAACTGAACTTACTATCTCTGGGTTGTTAGTCCAGTACAATAAACACAATACTACTGTATCTTAAAATGGTACAGGAGTAGGGTTTTTAAGTGTAGTATATGTGCTACCAAACTCAGGATTTTTGTTCTCCTCCAACAACTGTGTTTACTGATAATCAGAATCCCCCATACAATATAGGCTTAACACACTGGGGTGGTTTATATCATTGCTATAAGTCTATCGAGAAATTGTTTGCTATCAATTCCCAAAGCTATATATATTCAGTATTTACATAATGTGTGGTGTTTTATATTTTGATGTCCTTTTTTACACATGAAGAAGTCATTTAATACTTGCCCACTGCCTAGGGAGTGTCCCCATAGGCACACAGGACTTTTCCCACTGCGAGCTCTGGTCCACTCAAAGAGGTATAACGAATCTGTGGTAATTCCTGCTTCACTAGGTTCACCAGTAGAATCTGCCCATCCTGATGCAAATTAAATCAATATATGTTTTTCTGGTAATTGTTTAAACAGTATAATGTTGTCTTAACTTATACAAAAGTATTTTTCATGTTGCTATATTTTATCATAAAGCTCCAGACAAGATTTAGCCTGATCAGGATGGTATTGCTATAGCATATGATAGGTCACTATGGTAGCTAAATAACAGAAATCTTTCAAACAATGAGAATTTTCATTCTTACCTCGATAGTCTAGAGCTAATACATGGAACCCGTGTGCACTCAGCATCTACGGAAGAAGGAATCTTGCAGGTGTTCATTCAACCATAAACCCAAAATAACTTACAAATCAGATCTATTCATAACTGCTTATCACATTGCATTTCATAATATTCTGCAGTTCCCATATTATTCTATGCACCTTAGCTGAAATTATAGCATTGGAGCTTTCTAAATACATTGTTAATGTTGCTCTTCCATCAATCCGCCACTGGTTATATTTTAAAGCAAGAGAAAGGAGTCCTATACACAGTTTTATTTCCTCTGCCCCAATGGCCTGACCAAGGATTACTCTACACATCAAGCACAAGAATAAATGTAGACTAAAACTCAATCTAAGACCATTCAACAACTTGCATTTATGAAGTGCTATTAATGTCCAAATAAAGTACCACAATGCTTTGCAGACACATAAACAGGCAAAAATTGATGCCAAGCTAAAAAACGATATGTTACAAAGGATTACAAAAAGCTTTGGTCAAGGTGGTAGTTCCAAGGAGGGAATTAAAGAGGAGGGGTGAAGGAAGAGAACTCCAGGATATGGGGCCTAGGTAGCAGAAGGCAGCAGCAAATGGTTCCGTGAAGGGATGGAGTACACCCAAAAGCCCATAGTTGAATGAATGGGGAGTTCTAAAGGAATTGTATTGCAGGAATAGGATAGAGATAGTACGGGCCATGAAGGGATTAAAGCACAAGGATGCAAATTGGAAGACACACACTGGAGGATATAGACTAGCAAGCAAAGAGGGAATAGGTGAGCGAGATTTGATATAGCGATGTAAGATATGGTAGAGGACAGACAATCTTTTATTTCTTTATAAAAAGTATTAAAGTTGCGGGCACTGAACACTTAAACTTATTAACAAAAAAGATATTTTCAAGAATATTATGAGGACTATGGCTGGATGGAGGTTTGATTACTTGGACAAGGGGAAAGTAGCAGAGGCAGTTGAATGGTTAATCTTTCTGACAAGGTCACCCCTGAGCTCCTCGCATTTGTTGGAGGTATGGGTAGAGGAGAGGTGAGGGGTTTAAGATGGTTTATAGTGAATAAAAGAAACTGGGGTTATTTTTACTCTCCAAGATGATCCTGGAGTACTGAGCAATTTTGGTAGAAGAGAGCGAGGCCTATTGGTGCTTGATGTGAACCAGCCAGATCTGGTGATGGATGGCTAAGTCAGTTATGCACCAGATATTATCAACCTGCACACCTTGGATTTGAGATAGCAAAGATGGGTATCATACTTGGGGAACAACCGAAATGGGATCGTGTAAAGATTTTAATGAAGATAAGGGCATAAAAGATGGAGGTGAGGGAGTGGTTGAATGGACAGATAGCTAACTACAAGTTATTGCTGTGAATGTAAGGTCAAAGGCAAGGCAATTGAGAGTTTGAAAGTACAGTTGTAAGTTACCTGATGCATGAAGAGTCTCTCTTTCTAGCATTGCAGCTATTAGGTTAAACAAATTCTTGTTAAATATTCTCATTAAATATCTCAATATTTTATGTAAGATGAACACACCTACAAAACATTAATGTTTAGCTCTATATATTTAACTGTTAACAAGACAAGTATAAATGTTAGAAGTATTAATTACATGGGGAAAACAGGCATAGAGTTGATACAGAGCCTAGGAAAATATGCGCTAATGAAAGCAAATTAATATTTACCTTTATCAGTTCAACTCTGTGTCCTACAGCTCTAAATTTAATCAACAAAATGTTTAATTAATAGACAGAAATATAACTGAAAACACCAATATGTGAGTCCACTAAATACTAGTAAATATGATATGGATTCTAATTATGAAATAATTATTTCTGCTTTAAAAATGCATCACCTACTGCCTCCATTCCCATGAAGGTAAACTATTACTGGATTATCATCTCCCAGGGCAGCTTCATACCACTGCTGGTCCTTCCCGCTAGCTTCGTGCCATCTCTTGTCTGGTATAGTAAACCTAGAAAAAGGAGTCCTATTCATAATGAAGGAAAAAATATCTAACTCTGTTAAAAATCAAATAGTAACGACATCAAGGAAAATGTTTACTGTTGGATATAACTTCTCAATTCTCATGATCTATTTTTCCTAGACAAAGTTTTTAAAGGGATAATGTAAGGTACGATAACTACAACATGCACGTCTAACACAGCAAAACAGCCGCAAAGTTAGAAGGGTTCAGGAACCAGGCAGAAATTAGAGTTGAGAGAAGTGATCAAATGCATGGCCAAAGAGACATGGTTTGAGAAAAAATGGAAGGCAGAGATAGTGGATGCACTAGTATTAATCTTCCAAGAATCCTCATATTCTGGAAAAGTCCATGAGGATTGGAAAACTGCCAATGTAAAACCCTTATGCAAAAGGGAGGGGAACCAAAATCAGGTAACTATAGGCCAGTTAGCTTAATATCTGTCATTGGGAAAATGTTGGAGTCTATTATAAAGGATGTAATAGCAGAGCATTTAGAAATGCATAATCTAATCAAGCAGAGTCAGCATAGCTCCATGAAGGGGAAATCATGCCTGACAAATTTATTAGAATTCTTTGAGGAGGTAACAAGCAAGATAGATAAAGGGGAACCAGTAGATGTAATATATATGGATTTCCAAAAGGCATTTGATATGATACCACATATAAGGTTACCTAGTAACATAAGAGTCCATGGTGTTGGGGGTAGTAATATTAGCATGGATAGAGGTCTGGCTAACTAATAGAAAACAGAGAGTTGGGGTATAGGGGGCATTTTCAGGATGGTAACCTGTAACTAATGGAGTGCCACAGGGATCAGTGCTGGGGCCACAATTATTTACAATATGTATTAATGACTTGGATGAAGGAAATGAATGTACTATCGCCAAGTTTGCAGATGACACAAAGATAGGTGGGAAAGCAAGTGGTGAGGATGACACAAAGAGTCAATAGAGGGATACAGACAGGTTAAGTGAGTGGGCAAAAACGTGGCAGATGGAATGTAATGTAGGCAAGTGTGAGGCTATGCACTTTGGCAGGAAGAATAGAGGAGCTGAATATTACTTAAATGGAGAAAGACTGACGAAAACTGCGGCACAGAGGGATTTGGGTGTCCTTGTGCATGAATCCCAAAAAGCTAGCAAACAAGTTCAGCAGGTAATAGGTAAGGCAAATGGAATGTTGGCCTTTATTTCAAAGAGAGTGGAGTATAAAAACAGAGAAATCTTGCTAAAACTATACAAGGCACTAATTAGGCACACCTAGAATACTGTGAACAGTTTTGGTTCCCTTGCCTAAGGAAAGATATAGTGGCATTGGAGGCAGTCCAGAGAAGGTCCACGAGGTTGATCCCGGGGATGGAAGGATTTTCTTCTGAGGATAGGTTGAGTAGGTTGGGCCTGTACTCATTGGAGTTTAGAAGAATGAGAAGCTTCCTTATTGAAACATATAAGATTCTTAGGGGGCTTGACCGGGTAGATGTTGAGAGATCGTTTCTCCTTGTGGGAGAGTCTAGGACCAGAGGGCATAATCTCAGAGTAAGGGGGCATCCATTTAAAACAGAGGTGAGGAGGAATATTTCTTCTCTCAGAGGGTAGCCAATCTGTGGAATTCCTTACTGCAGAGGGCTGTAGAGGCTGGGTCATTAAGTACATTCAAGGCTGAGATAGACAGATTTTTAATCAGTAAGGGAATCAAGGATTATGCAGAAAAGGCAGGAAAGTGGAGTTGAGGATTACCAGATCAGCCATGATCTTACTGAATGGTGGAGCAGACTCGATGGGCTGAATGGCCTACTTTTGCTCCTACGTCTTATGGGCACAGATGTAACAAGGTGAAGAAGTTCAAAAAGGGACTGCGAATGCAAGGTTATAATAGCTGAAAATTCAATCGCCAATGGTAAGGAAATGCACAGTAGGCTAAAGGATGGAGAACTGCAGGATATTTGCAGTATTAAAATGGGACAAAGTCTTGGGGGGACCTGTAAATGAAGACAATAATTTTGAATTTGATTCTTTGGTGAATAGAGGCCATCAAGGACAAGGATGATATGTAAATTGGACTTAGTTTTAGGATAGGTGGAGTGCAAACAGTGGGGAAGGGAACTGGGGTGCTGTGGTGGCACAAACTAAATTTGGGTAAGGTAACTGGGAGAGGCCAACAAGGACATTTTGTGCCTGGTGACAATGAAGGTATAGATGGAAATTTCATACTTGGAATAGGTGAGATAAAAGGAAGGCATGGAATGCTTACAAAAATGGAAATAGCTGTTTTAGCGATGGAGAGACCGAGGCTTCAAGTTCTGGTCAGAGTCAAACAGGACACCAAAATTGTGCATGATGGTAAGCCTGCAAGTAGCTAGAATGGGGAATGGAATGAGGGGGAAACAGATGTAAATTTACTGACTTTAGTAAAGTACAATAGCTTTTGCATGTTAAGCTGAAGAAGTTCTAGGTCATCCAGTTTCACGTGGGACAGGCAATCAGGCAGCACAATAACATAGCGTAGATTGTGGCATATAGGTTGACCTCTGAATCTCAAAGAATCCTTCCAAAAATGGGGGTCAACTTATACACCGAGCATAAAATGCAAACCACCAGTGCCGATGTGAGTGATCACTATTTTGAAATGTGGAGAAAAAACATAATTCAAATTAAATTGATGTGTCACGATTTATTTAATGAAATATTTCTACAAGGATAGTTTGAACCACAATTATAATGTTTAAAAACCATCAAATTAATCATCTGACCCAAAGAGTTCATTGAATTTATCCTATCACTTTGACTATGGCAACATCGTAAGGACCACATTCTGGATCAGATGTGGCACTTTCAATTTCATAATCATCCCTCTACAAATCATCTTCCTCTCCTTCCATCAAATTGGATATTCCACATTTGTCGAACAATCTGATGACAGTTTGTGTACTAATAGCATCCCACAATTTGTTGACAAAACCACAAAAAACATCAAGCCAGCATATTCCACTCTTTGTGAAGGTTTTATTTCCATCAACCATCCACCATCCATTCAACATGAATCTGATTCTTGAATGGCTTATTGAGGCACATACCCAAAGGTTGAAATACAGACGTTAGACCCTTGGTACAAGTGCAATTTGAAATTTATGTTTTCGCGAGCGCTTCTTGATCTCATCAGTTATATGGGATCTGAACATGCCCCACACTAATAAACTGCATTCTTTGCATGGTTCACTGGGTCATCTATTCCATACATTATGGATCCATAACTTCCCTCCATCCTCATCCATCCAACTGTTGTCATGAACTTGCACAAAAACTACTGCAGGGCACTTCATCTTCAGCATGGTTTTACATTTGAAAATAACCATAGGCTTTAACTTTGTTCCGTTGCCCTTGCAGGCTAGTCCTACAGTGAATCTTGTTTTCTCATGTCCTGTGGTTTTCACTAGAATTGTTTTCGAACATTTTCACAGTTCAGTTGCTGGGCATATCAAAATTCATGGGCGTTTCATTCATGTTGCCGATTTGACGTAAAGGGTACTCATATTTTTGCCACTGTCTCATCATGAATGGCTGGAAACTGGTAATTTTGGCATCAAGGTCTTTTGGTAGTCTCTTAGCGATAATGGTCTTCTGTCGCAACACTAGATATTTTTTGTCCATAAACCAGCTAGACTAACTACCTGTTGCTCTGAAATCTTTGCTGGACTCCAGGTTTGATTTGGCCTACTTAAGTGGGTACTATATGTACACAATGCATTTCTGGTGATGATGCAACCATGCTCAGGATTTTCGAGGACACATTCCAATGCATGCTTCTCAAGAACAGACCAGTGGCTAGTCCTGTTCTGATGGTGAATTTATCTTGAGCATCTTCTTCAGTACAGATTTGTTTTTCTTCCAGTCTTGCACCAGTTTTTCACTAACGCTGAATTCATTCGCTGCAGCTATTTGACAAGTTAACAAATGTTACAATTTTTATCATGAAACCAGATTCATACTTCATTCTTTTTGCAGGAGGACCCATTTCTGCTCGGTGATCACCATGGACGATCTGCTCTGTGTGGGCATGTCTTAAACTCCTGTGGATCTTCTTGGCAACATGGCCTGTATTGCCTGTGTAATCCCATGCACTGACTTACAAGGTGGGTATAACCCTAAACATGTATCTCTGAGTTGAAAAATTGAGGTCTACCCCTAATGTGAATATAGTCCTAAACATGTCTTTATTCGCTGAAGAAATGGGAGGGTATGTCGATTTATGTGCCAAGTATAGGTCTTCGCGTGAATCTTGGTGCCAAAAAATTGAGGTTATCTTGTATTTCAGGTCGACTTGTATGCTGTAATCTATAGTATATGAAATCCAGGATGGTGGTTGAGAGGTAAAGCTCAAAGTTATCAGCATACACAATGGAACCTTACCCCATGCTTATAGATAACATCACAGAAGCAACACAATGAAGAATAGGAGGGAGGTCAAGGGTGGAACCTTGAAGCAACCAGGACTGTGTTGGGAAACCATATCTTTAAGAACTGTATTTTCTTTTAAAATTTGTAAGGGCGCTGCATTATTTGGACACTGGGATTTTTTTAAAAGGTCATAAGTTCACCTCGGACTGTGAGCAAGCATGCTTTTTCCAAGAAATTACCTGACCTGCATAGTACTTGAGGAGAAGAGCTATTTGTTTATTTGAACAGTAATTACTTTAATGGCTGGGGCAAAGAAACTGTTTTAAAGGCAAAGGAACTGGTGATTTATTGGAAATCACCTGATGAAGATGAGCTTTATGTTTTGAACTTGTTTTTGAACTCAGCTGGGAATGAACTGAGAAGGGGAGGGGAAAAGCTGCCCAGCTCACATTCTCTTTGCCTTGCCTGAATGCAGTGTGGCTATCAGTATCCAGCTAGGAATCCTCATCTCAGTGGAATGTGTATGTATTTGGAAATCTGAGAAGCAGAGACAAGAAGGATTAACCCGGCTCTATTCTCCTCCACGCTGAAGCTGTTGGTGAAAAGCTCCAGATACCTAATGGGACTAGCCACCTGTATTCACACGAGGGAGCTCCAGATTGACAGCATCAAAACCCTGTTACCCTCATCCTTTGTTTTAATAAAATTTGTCTTCAACTGTCTATCTCTGCAGAGACCCTATTTGTTTGTCCCACGTGTGTGTGCGTGTGCGTGCATGCCTGCAAGCTGGGATATTTTAAAAGGGATAGATAATTAGACTTACAGTATACAAATTGTGTGTCGGGCAGTTCTTGCAATTTGTTTTAAAAGAGAAGTTTCATTTTATAATAATCCATCATTCTGAGTTTATCGTAAGAAGCCTTGTTAAAGTCTTTTTTATACTGGGTCTAACAGTAGCAAAAGTAAATAATTGGTCATTTTGGTGAGTGAATTAAACATTTACACTAATGTTGCGACCTCTGGAGAAGCAGGCCTAGATCAACTGCGCACTCCGCCCATCCCGGTTATAACACTCTTTAATAAGAGAAGCTACTATAGGTGTCCAGACTACAGCAGGATTAGTAGGAGCAAAAGAAGGAAAAAGAGAATGCACAAATGTATTCATATAGCATTTTTTACACCTCAGAATTTACCAAGATGCTTTACAGCCAATGGTGCACTTTCAAAGTGTAGTCATTGTTGTAAGTGTTGGAAATGTGGCAGCTGATCTACACACAGCTGGTGAAATAAATAACCAGATCATATCTTTTTAGATCTTGCTTAAGAGAGGGAAATGATTTTTTTGATAAAATATCCAAACCCATACAAATAATTGTTTCCTGCAAGATGAAATTTGCCACAATTTGATTTCAGTTGTGGTTCATTAAGAAGGCAGCTTCCATATAATCAGATTTACATTTGATTTCATAAATTTGTGTTCAGTAAATATTCCAAACAGGGAAATAATTGTGTTCCATGCTTTTTTTAAAAATTAATACTTCTACCCAACTTAAATGTTTATGGCTTGAAAGGATCATAGCCCAGAAACTCTTTGAGATCAGGGCAATTTTACAAGTGTAAAATTGTTACCTAAGTATCGAAAATGGTGTACAAACATTGTGCGCATACTCAGAGCAGGAAGTGCAACACCCACCATATTGGTAAAGGCTGAAGTTTAGGCATCCAGAGCCCATTATTGAAACAGACATTAGCTCCTTTGCATATGCAAATAAGGAGTCAAATGCCTATTTCAGGGCCCCTTCCCGAAATTGGGGTGCCCTGAATGCAACCACGCTGGGCCCACTGGGTTTAGGATAACCAAGTCTAAAATGTGGTTTTTAAAGAAACCACTGGAGGCTGCCAACAAAAAGGTAATTTTTATAAAGATGAATGTGGAGACGGTGTGGGGAGCAGGGGTGCAGCACTAACCGAAATGAAAAGCCACTAATCCAGTGCCCCTAACCTCCAGTAGTTCTGATGGACACTAAAGATCACAAAGCACTATCGAGGAAGAGCAGAAAGTTCTTCCTGTTTTGGTAACATGCTTTCCCTACACCAATAACATCAAAATCAGATTAATAGATCACTCTTATCAATGTTTCTTAAGCTGTCCTATGTGAAAACATTTGCCACATTTGCCTATGTAACAGCAATCCATACACTTCAAAGTAAACATATTTCAAAGGACAATGAATTAAGTGCTATACAAAAGCAAATTTTTGTCCAATTTAAACAATATTCTATAGCAATCAACAAAATGTATGGTTTAATTTAAAGACAAGGTGATTTTGTTTGACAAGTACACAGATCTATTAGATTTTTCTGTGAGGCTTCATTATTTGGCACTTACCAAACCCCTACTGTAATTCCTTCTTCGGGAGTAAGATATAAATTTAGAGTGTGGTTCAGTAAATAGTTTGCAGGTTGTTTAAAATCAATAAATGGCCGTCGCACTGTAATAGAAAAATTAAAATCTCAATGACAATGTAGAATTTTGGAAATGCCACTTTCTTTTATAATCTCCTAACTAGCTTTATAAATAAGCAACATTGATATTTTTTCTTATCATTAGCATACAATGGCGGGCTGAATTGGTATTCTGAACTTTCACTTAATTATCTTCAGAAATTATATTTCTGAGAGAAAGTGGATAACTTAAATCTGCAACAGGATAGTGCATAATCTATGGAGGAAAGTTACTTGGTGGATCTGTATGGAACAGGATTGAATAGTGCAATAGACATTTTCACTTCTGAGTTCTGGATTCGAAAGTTAACCAAACTGTTCTAATAAATATTTTATGTAGCTATGTGCCTTCAGGCCTTCTGAAATGAATAATGAATTTCAACCCTGTATCCTTATCGCTCAGGGCTGATGTAGGGAAACAGGAATATTCACGCCGAGCAACTGTTCCTACACTGAAGCTAAGGTTAAGATATGTTGGTAAAGCAAAGTAAAAGTGGTTTTACTCTGTTTCCCTCTCCACAGGCGCTGCCATACAGAATTTGAGTTTCAGGCCAATGATCTTTCATCGGAGCTCTCATCGACCTGAAACAATAACTTTTATTTCTCTCTACACAGATGCTATCAGACTTGCTGAGTATGTCCATTGCTCTCTGTTTTTATTTCAGATATCTAGTACCGTATTTTTCTTTTTTTTTGGTTTTACTCTGTACCTGAATTGTGGAATCCCTGACCTTGGGGTGTTACATATGAACCTGTGTCTCTCATCCTACCTTCATAGTTCAACCAGCCCACTAATGCTCAGTTTGGGTTCTGCCAGGGCCACTCAGCTCCTGACCTCATTACAACCTTGGTCCAAGCATGGACAAAAAGAGCTGAACTCAAGTAGTGAGATGAGAGTGGCTGCCTTTGATATCAGGGCAGCATTTCACCAAGGGTGGTATCAAGGAGCTCTGGCAAAACTGAAGTCAATGGGAATCAGGGGGGAAAACTCTCCACTGGTTGGAGTCATACCTAGCACAAAGAAAGATGGTTGTGGTTATTGAAGATCAATCATCTCAGTCCCAGGACATCACTGCAGGAGTTCCTCAGGGTAGTGTTCTACACCCAAACATCTTCAGCTGATTCATCAATGACTTTCCCTCCATCATAAGGTCAGAAATGGGGATGTTCACTGATGATTGCACAATGTTCAGCACTATTGGCGACTCCTCAGATGT